>NW_006799946.1:1423904-1643908 GCF_000485575.1 Poecilia formosa
CTTATGGGGGGAAAAAAACTGAAAGATACGGAAGGAACAGTTTCTCTGGATATTTCTGATAACATTTATCACAAAGTAAAAATAAATCACTAAATTGGTGATGATTATAAGGTTTCAGAGGAGCTGTGTCTCCAGGGTTGATGAGGTTGTTTGAATCCTCATGGGAAAAGACAAAGAGCTAATAATGGAAGACAGTATCACATTAGTGCAGTCCTTTAACTTTGATAGATGCTCTTTCTTGATTATCTGCCCCAGAAATTTTGCTAAGTAATACTAAACTCTTCACTGCTTCTGGTACAGACTAGAGTAGTTCAAGAAGTGCTTGGCCTGCTGGTATGGCCAAGTTTCTAACTGGTGTATGTTCTTGTTTATTGATATGGTCACAAATCAAAAAGCTGTGGTTATTTTACACCCTTGATTTGCTGTAATTTTCATTACACGATACACATGTTATCTTTTTATTGTTAATACAATTATTTAATTCAAGATCAAATCAAAAATACTTATCTGACAGGAAAATTAAAGGTTGTTGCAACTCAAGACATTAAAGCATCTTCAAAGAGTTGTTGTGAATGGTAGTCCCGAAAAGGTCTTCAGTAGCAGTCAGTCTTGCAACAAATCTGAAAAGGCTTCTGACTGAAGATAGTTGATGCATAACATTCTTATTAGTCATGACACGCTAATAGCTCAAAGCCAGGCATCAGAGATGTTACTCCACAGTAACATGTCCAGGACAACACCATGAGTTGTTGGCAAGCTCTGATTAGCTGAGAAAAATCTATCTATCGCATTCAATTTTCATTGTCAGGATAAAAAACATTTGTAATATCTGCACTAACTGACCCTCTTTCAGTTCTCTGTAACAAGCTGACAAACTGTAAGCAGCCTTTTCCAAACGTGCCTATCACATTTGGGCTTTGCCTACTTTAACAATACACTACCCGGTTCCAATCAATACTTCCCCCCCATCATGGTTCTTGGCTTACGATACTTCCTGTGTTTTACTGTTATTGCATTTCAGCGTTGGTTAAACAGCCAAGACTCTCAATGTGCTTTCCAATTCCAAACAAACTTTTTGGTCCATACACTCATCTTTCCAAGCAGCTGCTTCCAGTTCAAGCCTGGAAGCAGCTAAAAAAATTTAGTTTTCTTCTAGTGTTTATTATTTTATTGTACAGTTGTTTTGGGCTCTGGGTGAATCCATTCCTTTATGACTTCATACTCATCTGTAACCATTTTGTCAGGACGTACTTCCATTTTGTACCCAATGCTTAAAAGTAGTTTTGTGTTTGAAATATGCTGATGATCCTAAAAATATTTATATTTGAGTTATAATATCAACTATCAGGACGTGTAGAATATTTTACATTATTCTACACCTCAGTTTATTGTGTTTGTGATCTAAACAGATGTGGTGAGAAGCTGGGGACTTCATTACATTTTTATTTGGAATTGGAATTTATTTTAGAACTGATTTTTTATTATTATTATTATTATTATTATGTATTTTTCATGATCTACTCTTGTTTTGCTATTAAGAAATGTGTTTATGTGAGTAGTGCAGTAATTTTTCATATGAGAGTTAGCAGTTCCATCAGGGATTAGAACCACAGTCCATGCAAATAGGATGAACAATACAAAGTATTCAGAAAATTGTATTTAATTTATGATGATTTATCATGATAAGTCAAGAAATTAAGAGAAATAAACAGATGGTTAATTAAATGGCTACAAAATGATTTAAGGTGATAAAATGGAAGGAGAGGACAAAATGGCAATGTGTTGTTATGAACTAGGGACAAATTGACCCAGAGCCAAAATTACGGCCCAAGATCAAAACAAACAAAACTATGGCCCAAGAAGGCTACTGATATCAGACTATCATAATCAAGTTTGTATGCATTGGAAAATAAACTATAACTGTCAACCTGATAATGAAATCCTATTATATTGGAAACCAGCTCCTTTTTGGACTCTAAAAGTCTAGTATGAAAAGAGAAACACTACAAATATTAGAAATGACAAGGGGGTAAAATTACCATCACCATTTGTCAAAAAAGCTGACCAATAATGATTTGCGACACTGTTAGTTACTTGTGGCATTGTCAGTGTAACTTAAGATCTGGAAATCATCTCCAGCTACACATGACAGGTGACCCTGGCAAAGAGAAAAGCCACTGGATACATTTTTAAATATACAGTAAATAGTTGATCAAATTGTCTAATTGATTTTACACTATGATTTGCTTTAGCTGATCAAAACATTTTCACAAAGACATATCCATACCCAACAGACATGCAAAGCACTAGCAGTCAGCTATTAAGATGTTGTGCTAGTACAACTTGCCTGTGATAAAGCTGAACATAAGACATTCAAAGTTTTGTAACTATAGCTCATGTCACTTTAAACAAGTGTCATTGTTTAATTTGTGGCTTATTTTTCAAGAAAAAACATAAAAAAATGTTGAAGACTGCTTCCACACTCAGGGTCACATTTGAACTTTTTATCCAATTGAAATCCACCATTCAAACATCACAGATTACCATCTCTGTGAAGTGATTGGCTGCAAGGGATCATGCTACTGGAGCTGGCCAATCAGAGCAGGATGGGCTGGAAGGGATCGATTTCCATAGCAACAGGGAACAACTGTATTTGTGTTAGGTTGTTTTATTGAAACTTTACAGCTGTTTCTTGTCCACCTGATGAATGTAGAAATGTAGTACTTAGTTAACAATAAATAAATAATGTAAATCAACCATCAATGTATATATAAAAGACATTTAAATATAATTTTAAGATTAGCACATTGATATATATAATGTGATTTTTTACAGAGAATCATGTACGTTTGGTTTCTTTTGACAAAACTCTTCAGGAGTATTTCTGGTATTTGGATCTTACCTCTTGGTTGAAATACAGTCATGGTAAAAACAAAGTGCACCCTTTTGGTAATTTTTAAGTCCTTCTTATAAAAAAAAAAAAAAAATCTAGTTTTCCCAAGTTTCTGAAATTATTTATCAGGCCGGAAATGGATAGAAACATTATTTAATAAACAAACAAACAAAACAAAACAAAAAAAAACACTTGTTGCTTCTATAGGACTTAATAGGGAAAGTAGAAGCAATGCCCACCATTTTACAATTATAGAAAAAAAATCCAAGAACTGTTAAAATGTTAAGGATAGGAGAGCGTCTAGAAAAGACTGAACAAGTGCAGCTTGAAGGACTGCAGTAGAAGAACCTCATCTGCAGTTTGTAAAGTTGCATCTGAACAAACCACAAGACATCCGGAACAATGTCATTTGTACGGATGAAACCAAAGCAAAGATATTTGACCGGTGGCAAACGTTTAAGGGAAACCAGTTACCACATATCATTACAAACATCTCGCATCAACTTGGTGGTGGTGGGGTGATGATTCATGCTTTCTTTGCAGCCACACTCACTTCGTTAACCATGAACTCCTGTTTACACTAAAATTTGAGAGTCAAATCAAGCGGAAGCAATCCAGTGATGATGAAGGTGGCACTTTCATCCACAACTATGTGAGACACTAATAAAGTCACACAGAAAACAGCTATTTTGTTGCTAAAGGAGCTTCTGAAAGCTATTAAAATGTGTGGTGTCCCTAGTTTTTCACCACAACTTCACAATTTTGGCCAATTTGTTGATAAATGACAGAGGTGGAATCAAAAAGGGTATTTTTGTGCACTTGTACGTAGATTTGGACTTTGACATTTCATTGTGTCCTGATACAAAAAAAACGTAGAACCGAGTTGGGGGTGTGCTTTCTTTTTATCTGGACTGTAGATGTTTTTTGCTGCTAAAATAATTTTTATTCCACTATCTAAACTTTAGCCCTGTCCAGCTCTTGTTTGCTAAAGAAAGCAGAAACACTGAACCAAAACATTCAGAAAAAACCAAATAATACTAGCTGGAAGTTACCAAATTCAACTAAAACGTCGAGTTATGGTATTTGGGTATTGATTGAAAACGTTGAGACTAACTTGATAGGTGATGGGACGGTTTGTGTTTTGGAACAAAACTCCTCAGCCCAACAAAGAGACTTAAAATTGTGGCTTGTACATCAGCAAGATTAGGAAGGCAACCACGTTCACGTTCATACCAAGTGAATTTTTGTGACGTTTGGTCCAGTTGAAAGCATGAGACACGTAACGTGTCGCACACTGTGTTTACTGGTCAACTGTAAATATATAAATAGCAGAGCTGGGTTGCTAAAATCCAGGGGGGAGCAGTCACGAATATAAACCAAAAAAAAAAAAAAAAACACAAACCATACACTGTAAGTCATGGAGGCACATCAACAGCTCACAGTTCACATTCCGATGATACCAGTATGCCTAGCACAAATGTAACCAAAACTCCTGTTTTTTTTTTGTTTTTTTTCATCATCTTGCAGTTTTTATTTAAATCTCTTGCAAGTGATTTGTGAACTATGGCTTTTAAAATGTCCAACTATGTATAACTTTCTGATGCCATCATAATGTCTGTTTTTCCACAAAAAAAAAAAAAAAAAAAAATCCATCATCTATTGTAGCTAAGCAGTCATTTTGGGCCAGCTTTGGGAGAGGAAAGTTGATTCATTCAAGAGTTATAGCAATGGGGGAAACAATTGTTTGTTTGATCTGCTGGTTTTATAATTTGGCTCACTGCCAAACAAATGGAGTTATTTGTTGTTATGTTGGTTGGCTTTTAATTTGGAAAGAGAGAATATCCACCCAGACATTGTGGGGATTGAAAACACATCTGACCTAATAGGTTCAGGTACCTTTGCTGCCAGTCTTAGCTGTAAGACATTTTAAATAGCTGGCCAACATGATCAGATACATCTCTTGAAGTATTTTTCACCAAATCCTCCTCTTGACGACTCAAAGCTTCGACTCCCCTCAAAGGTTTTCTGCAGAACTGAAGTGTGGAGACTATAGCTATAGGCCTCAAAATGCTTCTTTCTTAGTCACTGCTTTGTTGCCATGATAGTATCTTTTCAGTAATTTGCCATGCTCGAATGCCCACCCGTGACTCATCTTCATTGTTCTGGCTGATAGAGAAAAGTTACTCCTCCAAGATGCTGCGGTACAATTCATTGACTCCAGTGTGTCAATGTTAATTCTGACTGCACATTTAAACTGACTTAGAAATGGTCTTTTACCTAAAATCTATTAAAAATTTTAGTCATCTGTTGTTGTTTTTTTAATCATCTAAATTTCCTGTGACTTTAACTTACAAAAATATGAAATCATAGCACAAATACTGAACTTATATCTGATGGGGTTTTATTTCCCTAAAATATTTTAGTCCTGTTTTTATTAATTGATGAAAATATCAGTCATGTTTGTTGTAGGAAAAAAGGCAGCTGACAAAATATTTTTTGTCGTAGTCTTAGTTGACAAAAGTAACTTTGCAGTGCATTGAAAATGTCCTGTACTCTTACCAAAAAAAGCACCCTAAAGCATAATTTTTACAGCTTAAGTTAAAGTCTTATCTGACAACAGAACTTGCACATAATAAGCCCTTGTTGAGTCATTTTATGCCTCTCAAATTTTCAGATGATTGCATTTTCTTTCTGGAATATTTTCTTTCTTTTCTCGTCACATTACAATAAAGAGAATTACAAAATTTGAGTCCAGAAACCTATTGCAAGACAATTGTTTCTTCCATTGTGTGCGTTATTGATACATATGGGGAAATAGGCTGGTGAAAGACATAAAAAGTCTATTTTCTTTCACGTTCAGAAGTTTGAAATGACCAGGATTAAGCAACATGATTTGTGTTATTATTTATTGTTATTTATTTGAAATTGTGTTATTTTCATGCTTGGGGAAAAAAAATGTTGAGATAATAAACTGTGTCGGATCCAACTGAATGAGAAAATGTCGCTCAGATTTTTATTTATTTATTTCTCTTTCCGAGACGCAAAAGAAAAACACCAAACCGTGCTCAGGTTAACTCTCCCGTTTTGTCCCGTTTGTCTCCTTGGAAAAAAGCAAACAAGACGAACACTTTCAGTGTGTGGCTGTCTCCAGCTATGTGTGTGTCTGACTCTCTGAGGAGGAACATCGGCTTTTAGATAAGATCTTTCCGCCCAACTGCACAGTCACTATTTTTTTTTTCCCATAACCAAGAACAAGAGATGCTGCAACAGGGTCAGAGGAAAAAAACAAAAAAAATAAAACAAAAGGGAGGGGGGGGAAGGATTGGTGAGAAAAAAAATTGAATATGACAGTGTTCATGACTGTTTTCTATGGGATTTCAGGCTTGTGGCATTGTATAATGCTTAATTGGATGTGAACTTCCATGTGAACATTTTAGGAGAACAACAGGGTTAGTCACTGCTGATTGCAGCTTCAGGGCAGGCTGTTACTCTCTACTTACACATCTGTGTTTACCGTCAGGGTTTTCCACCATTGGGAGCTCATCAGCTTTACATTTTTTTTCCAGTCAGGATCATTTGGTTCCTCATCTTATTAGTGGTTTTGATGATTGCATAAAGACTGTTTATGAAGAGCACAGCATGATTTATTTTGTTTGTTTGTTTGTTTGTTTCTGTGATGAAGATGCTTTGTACCATTCATTTGTACAAACTCGTTCTTTAAAAATCACAGCTGTAACCTCATTTTTGTCTTTGTCACAAAAGACTGAAGCAGCCTCCTTGTTGTGAGGATGTTTGTCTGTGTATCTTGTGGTCAGAAATTACCCCCGGACAGAAATTAAGGATCATCAGTCTAAACTGATGATCTGCGAGAGTAAACTAAAACTAATTTAGTTATAATACAGCAGTACAGATTATGTGAGGGTAGTAAAAATACACCTAAATCTGTAAATAAATCATTAGTCCCTATGATGGAGCTCCAGACAACGAGGATAAAATGTTTACAGCCGCTCGAGATCAAGGATCAGAAGGAGACTGCATGAATCAGTCAAAAAATCTGAACTGTGACCTGGAAGCAAAGGAATGAAAAAAACTTCAACTCACAATCGAAGCTCTGAGCCGACCTGATAGGGATAACTATTACCGAGCAGAGAGGGGTGAAAATGTAGATCCATGAAAATTCTTTCTCATATGTACAGAGCAAAGACTTTATCATAACCAAACAAGGTATTTAAATTCGTACCTCTTTGAATGGATGTATGATTTATACCTTTTTTTTCCCCAAAGAAGACAGCCTTGATCTTTTACAGTGAGCTACAATTCTCCAGGATTTTCAGAGTTTTACTTTGGACAGCATGTAAATTGTTCCATTTTATGCAGTCACAGCTACATGACGGCTGCAGAATCTTTTCAGACATGTTTGGGATGTATGTATTATTGTGTGTGTGCACATGTGCAAGTGTGTGTGTGTGTTTAGGTATATATGAATAGAGGTGTGCACATTGGGTAAATATTTACTTTACAGATTTGTTTTGTGTACATTTAGCTAAAGTAGATGAACTGATTGATATAAATTTATTTTACAAGGTTTTTTTTGTATATGTTCAAATGTGTGTGCATGTGTATGCATGTATGTATGTACAATATGTTTTTATAGATGTGTGCTTGTGTTAATGTGGATATGCTCAACGCAATGGTTGTGACATGTCTGGGATGAATCCATAAATGAATGAATGAAGTGAGTGTAACTCTGTGCAAGTGGCTTCTCAAACAATTCAGTTTATTTCTGAATACTTCAGGGGAAAGATTATCTGCAGACTGATGCATCATCACTGCAGAAGCTGGAAGCACAGAATCTGCGGATGACGAGGCCTGTCTAAATGTTCTAAATGGTTCATATCAAATGTTACGCCGTTTAATATTGAAATTCATGGGATACGAGGTTTCTTTGGAAAGCCGTTGAGCTCCTGAGTGTGCAAATGCAACATTAAGGCAAGCTTTTGTTATCTTTACATAAGGAAATATGAAGAATTAAACCAAACGCTAGATCCGAATAAGATTCTGTGGAGAGACTTGTTGTTCCCAGATGCTCTCTACAATCTGAGTGAGTGTGAGATATTTTGCGAAGATGAATGGATAAACAATTCGGTCTCTTGATGTGTAAAGCCAGTAGAGGCAAACCGCAAAAGACCTGCAGACGTAATTGTGTGTAAAGGTAATTCAACATGGCATTCACCCAGAGGTGCTGATATGTGGAATAGCATGACATGACTTTCTTTGATCCTCATCTGTAAGAGAATTTGAAAACCATTTATCGCCATGGCAGCTGTTTTCAGGGCAGATTAGCACAGAAGCCCAACCATCCAAACATTGTGCTCCATAGAGTAAGTTTAATGCTAAACAACTTAATGTCTGTAAACACTGGGCCATATGGGAGTTAGACGGGTATTGTCTCATCACAGAATCTATTGTTTACTCCCCTCCTGTGCTGTGCTGACACATCAACTCACAGAGAGTTATTCTCCCACGACAAATTTAATATTAACAAGAAAATGCTTGTAACATGATTCCACATGTTCCTGTTGGCAGCACTTGTATCAGTTACCAGAGATTTCCCCCAATGAATGAGCTGAAATAAAAAAAACAACGATTGAAACAAATATAGTATTTTTAATTGATTGATTAAAAGTTGCAAATAAAAAATAAAAAATCTGAACAGCATTGCATGCCCTTTGGATTCAGCCCTTTCTATTCTGACACCGTGAATTAAAAGTGCAGAAAATATGTCTTACTGTTCTCTAAAGGAATTTTATAGAGTATTCAAATAATTTCAAAATAATTTATCACAAAAGTAATCTGTTGATAGTTGAATTTTAGAAAGTAGCTTCTCTCTCACACTTAGGATACCCTGAGAAAAACAATTTATGTGCGAGCCTTTTGTTTCATTTTTATTATTCCACACCTGGTGGAAGTTAGGGAGGCTTTGGAGATGCCAGGAGGTACCACAGGAAGATAAGAATGGAACTCACCCCTTGGTTCAAGGTTCGGTCTTTGTCAACATCATAACTGAAGATATACAAAGCTGCTGATGTGATTCAGAATGTTTTTTGTATTTTCTCTTAAGCCCCATATCTAAAGCAACCTCCAATTAAGTTGCAGAATAGAAACATGAAGGAAGGCAGTGATTGTATTGAACACCAAACAGAGAAAATTGGTTATTTTATTTGCTTGCACAAATAATTACAAAGTAAATGTAATCAAAACAAAACTAATTTCAGTTTTTGAAAACTGGACACGTGCAACTTTCTTGTACCAGTTAAGCTGTCCTCTGGTCATAATGTGTGTCATATCTCTGCACTACGAGCCTGATCTGAATCACATTGAAATGCATCCAAGCTGGCAAAGAGTAGCACCATAGTCATGCTTTGTAAAAACCTGACTTGAGGGTTCATTGTTACATAACTGTGAAAATTGTTTGGATTTTAATTATCTGATTTTGACTGTTTATCATTTTTTAAAAGCAGGTTTGTATTATAGTATTGAGGCCCGACATTGGCCTATAAGTGAAAATAAATATAAATAAAACAAAAAATATATATACATATCAGGCATTATATGTGTAGTTTTTAAAAACGTTTTTTTTTTTCAAAGGAAATAATTTTATAACATAATTGTAACATAATTTTATTATGTAAAGCTCCTTGAAATGCCTTGCTGCTGAAATGTGCTATACAAATAAAATTTGATTGATGATTGAATAAAACACTGTGGAAAGACATAATTCAGACAAAACGAAGCTCAGATGTGTAGTTAAAGGAACACTAGATGGCGCAAAAGCAACTGGACCTCATAAAGGACGCTTTCCGGTCAATCTTCACTCAGAGGTTTATTTTTAACCAGAAAAAGGATTGCTTTAAATCATTCATGCTCAGCTTTTAAAACAACACTTCAAACAAAAAAGCTATGCCCTTTATGATATTTTTATTTTGGTTTATGAAGACATAAATAATAAGTTCTAGTTTATTTTCATGCAACAGCTGCTGTATTTCTTCTGTGTCTAGTGCACAGATATATTAATTCACTGGAGAAGTAAGGTGGTGTACTACAGGTGTAGTGGTGTAGTTGGCTATAATGATTTCAGACTGTGGAAAAAAAATAAAACCAGTAAATTTTTGAATAGACCACAAACATTCCTGTAATGATTTAAGATATTTCTGTGGAAAAAAAAAATCAAAAATGTTATGTTGTTGGAAAGACTATAATAAGATGTCAGCCTAAAAAAGAAGCATTTCTGTGGATGTCAAGTGGTACTATCACTGTGTAATTTAATCTAATTGAAGATCATCAAGCTAGCTTTTAAATCTGTGATATGCCAGTAAAAATCAGTAAAATCAGAAAGTGAGTAAAATAATACCATACCATACCAACTTTATTTATAAAGCACTTTAAAACAACCACAGTTGATACAAAGTGCTGTACAATTTAAGAACACAACATAATTGTACATCAGCCTTTGAATATTTGAATCCTATAACTTCACTTGTTACATCACCAGACCATCTCATAAAATAATACATTTTAACATTAAATAACTAAAACTAAATATGACTGCTTGATTCTGTAAAATTTACCCGGGTTTCATTGTAAAACATATGAAATTCATTGAAAATATTCTATTGGTTTGCTTAGCTTTAATTAAGTCGGTGTCATGTCATTTTGGATATTGATAAGAACATAAATCTATTTGTAGAACTCTGTTAAAGATCAAATATCAGGTAGTCTGAAAAGACGTCTTAATCAATGGCAACATATCCATATCAGAAAGTAACATTTCTATAAGTATAATAAACTCAATCTGACCAACAGATGGCAACACATTTTGTTAGCCCAGGGAGTTCAGCATATTCATTGACAGATGCGACCTCTCCATGAACACATGAGAAAACTGCAGCAGCAGCAACAAAAGAACAAAGCAGATGTTCACATGTCTTCATGAATCCACAGAGCAATGCTATAATGTCAAGTCATGTAAGGATTTATTTAAACAGCACAGTTGTGCAAAGTAACACAATGTGCTTTTCATCAAGAACAAAACACTAAAAGCAAATGCAAAAACACAAAAACTAACAAGATTACTAAAGCTGTTGACAGTTTTATGAGATTGGTTTAGGTTAAATGACTCAAAGTGAAGCAGGTACAGGTACTGAGCGACTAAACAGTGAGTCGTTAACGGATCTTAAGTTCTCTTTAATGTTAATTATTTTAATGTTATATAAGGAAGCAAATTATATAGATAAAAAAGTCTGATGGAATAATCAGACTTTTATTTATAGAGAGCTGGTAAATCCAACAAATGGAGAAAATAACTTTACTGTTGTAAATATTTTTTATTTACAGTTTTAGTTTTAGAGAACAAGAGCTGTGTGGCACGTGTTATTTCTTTAATGCGTGGATGAAATTTGACTTTCTCCGCTTCCACTCGACATGACATAAAGTCTCTCTTCTTCTCTTGAATAGAGCTTTAATTCCAGAGTTGAGCCAGGAGTTGTTTTTGGAGAAACGCCGTATCTTATCTAGGGCCACAGTGTTGTTCACACAGAAGTTGTCAGTGATGCAGTCAGTGATGCTGTCAATGTCCTCCCCATGAGGAGGTTAGAGTTTCCCCAAACAGTCGAGCAGAAATAGTCCTCTTTACTCTATCTAGTGTTTATTAATTGCAACTACAACTATGTGCTTCGTTTCTCTGAGTTTGAATCTTGACTTCCTACAAATGAGTTCCTTCTGTCTCCTCAAACCATCTCTCTGCTGTTCACTGATGATCAACACCAACATGTTTTAACATACATACAAAGAAAGGACCATCAATGACATGAATAATTTGTTCGATATGCTGTTTTAAAAAAGGGGGCATGAAGCTTTTTCAGGATAAAAAATAAATCACTGTCCTTCCTTAAAACATGTGTGCTGTCTTTGCTCCATCTAGTGTTCATTAATTGCAACTACAACTATGTGCTTCGTTTCTCTGAGTTTGAATCTTGACTTCCTACAAAGAAGTTCCTAAAATGGGGATTTTATTTCTTTTGAAAAAAAATAATTTTGATAAAAATACAGACTAATAATGATGCTTGTTGTGTGTATACCCATGTACTAGTCTCTGTAGGGAAAGTTTTCCCTATTCATCACTTTCTGTTTGATGATTCAGGTGAGCTCTTGCATATACAGCCTTGTCTCATGTCACCAATCGCATCTCACTGAGATCAAGATCTGGACATTGGCTTGGGCCAGGACTTCTCAGCCAGTTCTTGTTAGATTTGTATGCACATTTCTGATTTCAAAATCATTCCCAACAGAACAATGAGATGATTCCCACTCTGAAGAAATTCCTTAACAAGAGCCCAAACTCAGGGAGACAAAGGATGATTAAGGAGTGTACAAGCAACTATATGTCAAGATTCAAGACAGCAAGGAGAAGAGCAGGACGAAACTGGAGAAGAAGCTACAGCAGGACAATATTAGAGATACATAATCGGGGATGAAGAATATCACAAGTTTCAAGTACAAGGAGGCCCAGACACATAGATTTTTGGACAGAGCCAATAAACTGAATAAACATTTTTCAGCAGGTTTGGATGAGAAACAAGCTCAGAATCCTTCTCTCCTGTCCACAGCAATGCAGACCTCCCATGCTCCTTTGACAGATAGGTTTACACCTTAATCTTTCACTGCAGTCATGGATCCTGCTGCTCTTCCAAATATGTCTTAGTAGATTTGGAGCCAGGGAGTTAAAAAAATAATGTCAAGACATATCACAAAAACATATGACGCTTATTAAACTCCACTGGTAGTTTAATTAGAACTGTGTGCTGTGGCCCAGATTAGACATCATTGAGCATTCAACAGCAAAGACTTCAGACGGTTCTGCTGTTAAATAAATTTGAAGTGAACCTCATACTCACTGCAAAGCAGATCTGTGATGCTGTGGGCTGGTTTCCATTTCAAATACCTGAGGAACCTTGTCTTAAAAGTGTGACGTTTTAAACTCTTGGTTCACTCCACAACTCACTTCAGAGCTGTGGAGTGAACTAAATTGAAAATAGCATGACAGAAGATCCATAACTCCGGATGAGAGATCCATCTAGATATGAAATTGCCTAAAAGAGATTTTAGGCAGTTACTGTTTGAAATTTCAAAAATTTTCAATCATATTTTTAATATATAGTGTAAATTAATGAGATGCCGGGGGAAGGGCTTTCTCTGGCATCTTGTTTCTCATTTCTGCCTTGAGGACTACAAATGGCTCTGAAGCAAGAAGTGGTTCTTAGTAACTTTGCCTAAAAATGATAAAGAATTTAGTGAATGTTTATAATATAAAGACAGTAAACAGGCTAGTTTTCAAATTTTTTTTTTACTAAAGGTTTTTATGGAGAATATGCATAGTACTTCAACAACAGAACTGACAATAATAATATAATTATTTTTAGTGAAAGAATGTTTTTTATCATTTGTTTGGAAATCATATGCATTATTGGTGTATGGTACTTAAAAGCTAAATGTTCCATTGAACAAAAATGTTTTTTCTTCCTTTTATAAAGACTTTGTATTTTATTTATTCATTTATTTTAAATGTATATGCAGGATGGTGGTTCTTTAACAAGCTAATTATAAAATAAAAACAAATTTCTAGAAGTAGATATTTCTGAACATAACAATTTTGTGTAAAAGGACCTTTGATTTGCAGAGGTTTCTGACCCTGGTAGAGAACAACATAGAAAAACCCCCTCCCCCACATGTTGCTTTACATTGACATTTAGCTGGCTGACTGAAAAGTACACCTTTCTCTTGATAAGAATGATAAATTTTACTGTATGGAAATATTCCTGCTTCACTAAAATCATGGAATGTCATGATGTGGTTACTGAAGGTGTATCAAATTTAAAATAAAAATTATTTTAACAAAAAATTGTTGATGTCTATTCGCATAGGCAATAACAGATGCACTGTGTTTTCAGTAAAAATATTTTAAACATATATATTTTGATTTTACATTTTTGTGCACACAAGGCAATATAATGAACCTGTGGTATTTTTACTGGAGGTCGTCTACTGTAAGAATTTCATTCCAGCCCATGGGTATCAAACTTGTTACATGCTGAAGGAGAAGTTTTGTTCAATAACTGTGATTTAGCCAGAAACAATAATCTCTTGATATGGGACCCTTCCTCACTTCTCCACTCAATAAGTAGTCTATAAAGTGTCAGATTATGGATCACACACACAGGATCACGCTTGGGTAATTTGAGTATTGTTGGTATATGATGTGAATCTTCTGCAAGTCAAAAACATGTTGAATGTTGTTTTGCTGATATGTTAGTTACAAAAATTCTTGTGAATACTCAAAGTGGATAAGTGAAGTGGAGCTGCATGTCAGCTATTTACATTCTCTGTGAAAATAAGTGAAATGATCATAACTTTAACGCCAGTGCTAAATTGTGGTGATAATGCATCACAGAAACACTAATCTGTATTTATGTTCATCCTATGTCACTTAGCTTTACATATGCATCACTAGCATTTGTTTGAACGGCACTCTGGTCAATAATTCGGCCGCTTTTATGTCTCCTGGCCTGCTTTTAGGGGGACAGATTACTCGACCAGTCAAATCTCACCCCAGCAGTGAGACAATGTGCTAAGCCTTCAGGTAAATGTTCTGAACAAACTCACACGCTGCTGTCGGCTTCGCCTGTTTTAATGTGAAAGGCGCAATGAAAAATAGACGGCACACTGCAGCGCCAAACCTAGGAAACAAAGCATTAAAATAGCAGCTTGTTTATCTGAGTGAAAACACATCAGGCTGGACAGAGAGCAGCTAGCATGCCTACGCTGTAAACAACACTCTTGCTACGCCGAAACGAAAGCAGGTTTTTATGAATGAAGGGGAAGTTGTGAGACTAAAGTGAACATTTTTAAATAAAAACAATATTTTTTGAAGATGAAGTTTCATGTTATGAACTTTCGTACACATTTCCGCTGTACGGGTATTTGCTAAAACTGACATCTGCGGCAGCCAATAGAAAGCCTGGATTTGAAGATGTGGCCAATGGCGATGCTGGGGGCGGATACAATCGGTGGTTTGTAACAGGACAAGCAGGTAAGTAAGATTTTGTCTTGTTATTTTCTTAAAAAATGAGTAACAGTCTATTTGTCAAGAATGACCCTTACTTTGGTTAAACCACTGGTTCTTCTGTTTGAGAAGGCTTCATTTCTATGTACTTTTTTCCTGCCGTATGTACAAATGAAACGGTGTTCATTGAGGAGTCTGTGAGATCGGGAAGCAAACAGCTAACGAATACTAGCATGTTAGCTTTCTAACGTTAGCTTCTGATAAAGTAATGTTAATGTGCCTTTTATAAAATAAAGAAACAGTTATAATTCAATTATTTACTCGCTGTTGTATTAATGTGCCTTTTATTTGATTTACTGTTCAACTCCACCTCAGTGGTGACCATATTCAACATTTAAAAAGTTTTTTTTCATCTTAAAATTTGCAACGGTAACGTTAATGTAGTTAGCCCGTTAGCTTTAGCTTGGCAGCTGGACGCGACAGACTCATCGATTCCACCACAGTCAAAAACTAAACTTTTATGAGATATTCTGTGTGTCTGAAGCCTCAAACCGAGGTGAGTAAAGGTTTCAAAACCACAACAACTTATTTAACTAATTAATATGTTCAGTTTTCAGCAAGGTTTATTTCAGCTGTTGAAATGAATGAATTAAAGCGGAAAGCTGCGGAATTATCGAGGCTAGTCATTAAGTTTCACTCGTGTAGTAAATTTAAAACAATAAAATGGTATCTAAGATGCGTCAGTAAGTACATAAAAACTCATCCAAAACCCATAATAAGTTGAATATATTTAAATTACCACAAGTAAAATAAATATATAATCAAGCTATTCTATTAAACTTTCTGAAGAGTCGTATGTCAAACATAAAATCATGTTTATAGTTTACTGGTATGTTGGTAAATCTGGGGTAATTTATGTCTTTCCAGCTAGTTAAATTTTGCGAAGCAATTGCCTAGCTTATTTTTTTGTAATTTAAATTGGCAATGAAAATTTTATGAGGGATTTTTATGTGGGTTTTATTTTGTCTTTTTAGTGGAAAAATGTCTATTAATTGACTTAGAATAGTCTCTTTATTCACCCAAACGGTCATGCTAATTACTACTACTATTATATGCTTATCATTATTAACAGCTGCAAAAATTTGTTGGCCTTAAATTAAAAATACATTCAGCTTGTGTAATTTTTCAAGTGCATTCTAAAATTAGGATATAATTTATTTCCTATTTTAATTTGAAAATCAGACCACTCATAAAATAATCAACAATACGCTAACATGAGTACTTTAAAATGTTCAATGAAAGGCTATTTAGTTGATATAAAAAAACGTGCTGAAGCTCATCTAAATCAAACCAAAAATTCAACAATAACTATAAAATATGTTAACATGGATGAAAAATAGGTAGGGAGTGATATTCTAGTTATTCTAGTCAGAAGTTCTTGAATCTACAACCCACAAATAAAAAATATTTTTTGAGGTGACATTGCAGCTAGAGGTAATCACCAACCAAGAGATTGGAACAAAAACAAACTTGTTGGTCGTAATATACATACTAAAAGACCGTATTATCAAGTTAATGTACTTAGATTCAAATTAAACATTCATCGTAAAACTGTGAAATATTTCTAAAATGTTTTTTTTGCATATTGGTCCAAAATTTAGGACAGTGTCCTTTAATACATTTTTTGCTGTTGCAATGATTGTGATAAATATTTAATTCTTTGACTTTTAATTGTCTAATTTTAATTAAGCTTAAAGGCCAGATCAGTTGTTTTTGATCTGTTGGTTGATGAAAACTTCAACAGCCCAATCAAGTTGTTGAAATTAGTAGGTTAATTTTAAAAAGTCTACTAATCTTGAGGACCAAATATTTGACATTGTGCCCAGATATTTGGCTTACAGAAATCCAACTTTGTGGGCATTTACTTTATCAGCTGGGATTTTTTGTAATTTCATCCTGTAATAAATTGCTCAAAAACAGAATTTAAGTAAAAGTTATTGTTTTTAACAATTATATTTTATCTTTTTGATGTTATAGTTAAAACATACTATATTGAGTTTCTCTTCAAAATATGAAAAATATGCACAACAACTTGATGGCTTGTGACAAGCTTTACAATCAAAATTGTGGGAGACACGGTGTTCTTTTCAGTAAGTACTGTAATGTGAATGGGCAAAACTTACTGACATCTTGTGGCCAACTTATAAAGTGCAGCTATTACAAACCTGTCTCACATATTACTCTGGAGGAAATTATATCTACATTACACTGGACCTTTGTTCTGTAATAATTAGTAGTGATATTCATCTCGTACAATTACACCAGTAGCTGTTTTTTTGGATAAGGTTCAATCATTTAGCTTTAGCTGCTCTTAAGTGACTAAATGACTAAGCTACCATCACCACAGCTTTTTTTTCCCCCTCCAATGTGCCTTTAGTGGAGGTAAAGTGAAAGTTCTCATTAATGGAACTGATCATTCCATGGTGCGGCTTAATTGCTAATAGTCATTGCAATAGTGAACATTGATTCCCAACATTGTGACGCTCTGTAGAAAATTATTTTCAGTATCGTGATTGTGTATATTTACCATAAATGTTTATTTTTATTATTAGTAGTAGTATTGGTAGAAATAGTTTTTTCATAAATTCATCAATCTTACAAAAATATTCAGATTATTTTGTTTTGTTGTATATTTGTCAGGGAGTGATTGCAGTGGCTCATTGTTTATTTTTGTAACACTTGATTGGGCTGTTGTCAAATTAACTGTCTTTAAGACTCTATTTTTGTGTCATTCAAAAATTGTTCACTTTAACTGTTTATAAAAAAGTTTACAAACTTGCTTTTGATTTTTGGAGTAAAACTACTACCTACAATTTATATGATTTGAAAAAAATATGAATTAAAAAAAAAGATAGTAACTTGTCTTTGTGGCCAAACCACTCAACCCTTTGGTATAACAATAAAGACCTTGAATCATAATATTTTTTTATTCAGTTGAACTGCTTTGTCCTGAAAATGTGTAAATATTAGTTGTTGCTTCATGCTTAACATCTGTATTTATTTCTAATATCTATTTGTTCATTTTATGTTTTAGGTGTAAACTAGTAACTGGATTTATGGTTCGTTGGATTACTACCTGGATTATATCAACAATGGAGTCGAAGGTAATCCTAAACTATTATTACATGTTGCTGTTTATTCTGGTTTGTGTTTCACTGAGACTATTAGGGATGTTATGTCATGGCCGTCAGTCAGTAATGCTCTGCGGATACTGTGAATGAAATGAACGTCCTCTTGGTAGCTTCAGAGCTTATCTCAAAGAAATGGCTTCTGGGGATGGAGCCACATCAGAATGTGTTGGTTCTGGGTATCTCTGTGGAAGTATTTCAGACGACTGAGACGGGAACAATATCTCAGGAAGTGTAGGCAACGCCTTGGAATCCATGAGGGGTCATCAAAGGAGCGTTTAAATCCACCATCTTTGCACGCACTGTTTTTGTAAACCCAAAACTAGGCATGAAGATCGAAGATATTGTTATATTTCTTGGTTAAAACCTACATAGAAGAGAACTGGCTCTAGAGACTGATAGTTTTAGTTCTTGCCCTGTTGGAGTCGAGGAGCTTTCCTTTGATTTTCAGATCTTTTTTTTGTGTATAAACCACTTGGTTTAAACATTAAGAATACATGAGATGTCCCAGATTAATCTTGTGCAACATGTTTTGCCTTGGATAACCTCCTCTGTGCACAGGAAGTCTTAAACAACTGTTTATTTAAAACGACCAAAGATAAACACAAGCAGCTTGTGCAGAAGTCTCCACAGCATGAGACAATTCAAATGAGCCAGGGACTTTAACATGTGTTAAAACTGGAAACCTTATCTCATTTGCAACAAATGTAATATTGATAATGTCTTACTATAGCTTACACGCATTGCATGGGTAGTATTAGTACATATATAAAAAAATAATCAGTCTCATTTAATAAAATATTATATTCATCAGACTAATTTCTATCACAATCTGTTTGCAGGCTTATTTCTCCTCCTCCCCATATCTTGAAAACTTTATGAAAGGAAAGAGAGAGTTATAGTATGATTTTTTAAAATTTTTTATTTCTTTTCACCGTTAATATTGACCATCCAAACATCTCAACGCGATACTCTGGGAATCTTTCTGTTGTTGTTTTTTTCCGTATGTGGACTGTTTGGTGACACGAATGTAGTCTTAGTGTTTTTTTTTTTATTTTTTATTTTGTTTTCAACATTCCAGCCTAGAGTAATGACGTGTTCATTTCTGTGTATGTTTCAGTATGTCCTAGGTCAGATTTTGTGTGTTTCTTCATACTACATTTGTTTATCTTAAAAACAAGATTAGGATTCACTCCCATAAAAATATTCAGCATAACTGTCCATTTGTTTTCAAATATTGTTTTCCTTTAGCAGGAGCTAAAACAACAAACAGTGGAAGCCGTGTTTTTGAAGTTGAGGTTAGCAATTACCTTTTTGAGTCTAAATGACTCCAAGTCTAAAACCAAATTGCTTGTGCAGACTTGATTTGAAAAAGCCAGCCTCAGTAAAGCTGGCAAAAACAGAAGTGATGGGGTGGTGAAACGTCCGCCCGCTAAGGATGAACTGTTGCCTGGTTGGTATAAAACATTGCCGCGGTAGTTGGCACAATTTTGTACGTGGTATGAGTCGGGCATGAAATGACCAAAACTGCAAAGACATGGTGAAGAGGAGAAATGACCAGCAGCTGCAAGATCAGTTTATTTGTGGAGGAATACTTTGAATTCAAGTACCCAGATGCATATAATTAACGCATGATGTGCTAGGTTTAATGCTCCATAGTGTCTGTACGACACTGCAGTTCAGCCACAACAAATCTGTTCAACCGTCTGAAATTTAAACACGGAGGGATCCATCAGTGACTAATACAGGAAGTGACTGGAATTTCCTGAAAACATTTAGTAAAAATTCAAATTCAGGTTAGTTATTGAATAGCTACTCAATATGCTGTTTTTTTTTTGTTTTTTTTTAATGAACTGATAGTCTCTTTTACATGATCATAATTTAAATATTTACGAAAGTAACTGTGTTGTTTATTGGCTATTTCTGATAGGCTGTCGAAGATATAGTTTGTTTGACAGTCTTTGTACGCTGAAAAACAAACATGTCACCCATATTTTGCCCATGATTTGGTAACAAAATCCAAATTTACATTAACTTTGTTGAATATATTTTAAGAGTAACTTTTGAAAATATTCTTTTGAGTTATTTTTTGTATACTGCTAGTGTGCACACCATTTATTTTGCATCACTGTTTAGAGAAATGCATTATAGAACAGAGTGGATGCCCACACATTTTTTTAATATATGTAATGTTATAGTTATTCTAGGTGTCGTCAGCCATTATGAATAAAATCGGAAAACAAATTTGTGTTTAAACACACTTAAAATATTGCTAAAACATTAAGAACAGAAACAAATAAATTAACTAAACAGTTTGGTGGCAGTGTTATGTAACAATAAATCAAATAATTTAAAATGTTGCCAATTCTAATGTCTACATTTATTAATTTAGATGGATGATTAAGATTTTCTTTTAAAATTTGTTCGGAGGATATGGTCAGCTGATGTCTTTTTTCATAATTCAACTCTTTGTAACTTCATTTCGATGAAACAGAGACATATTTTTGTAATGGCCAGTCATAAAGGGTCCAAGACAAACATTGAATTCTTTCAGGTTGAAATAAGTCCCATTTCTTTTTTTATTATTATTTATTTTTGCGTTATTTACCTGGGGAAAAAAAACTCCTTGGGATCTAATGTCGCTTTTTCAATAATGGTTGGCAAAATGGCATTACTATGAGGCACACTATTTATTAACTTTATCATATTTTATGTTTTACTCTGCATTACTCTTCTAACCGCCCAGCAAGAAGATCCTGGTTAAACACTGCAGAGACTAGGCACTAGCATTCACCCCACCACAAACATTAAGTGAGTATAGCGTATAGATATGCTCACTATACGCTGAGTATAGTGAGTACATCTCACTATACTCAGCGTATAGTGAGAATGTATACTTATATAAAAGCATATATTCATTTATATCAGTATAAATGAATATATACTTATTCATTTAGCTGTTTGTGTTTTAAATGCAGCAGTAGTGTTTACAGATATCTAAAAAGGCCTCTACATAAGTAACCACCTTATACAAAAAGTGAAACATGGGCATTTTGAAACAGAAGCTGTTTAGAGAAGTCCAGTGTTGTCTTGGCTCCCCTCTTACTTGGAAGAGAGTTATCTTTTTCTGGGGAGTTTCCTATAACTCTGAGTTATCTGTTGAAGGTTAGATATTAACTAGTCATAACGTCTCAACAGAACCTCGCCCCAAATAACCAAACTATCGCTTTAAAGATAATACTTGGCTTTAATGTTAAATAATTGAAAAGGAAACAGTTTTGGATGGTGCTGCTTTAAAATGAATTAGTTTTAATGTTATTACCAGAGTACAATGCACTTAATCTGTAAGCACAATTACCATTATTAACATACAATGAACTCTACAAATAACTAATTTCAGCCAGCAGGATTTTAAAAGCTGAAATGTTAAAGCAGCTACCAACACATTAAACAGAAAATATGAAAAAATGTATTATATATGTGTAGGCAAAACACATACATAGTACCCATTTAAATTCTTTATTTAAATATGTCAAAAGCCCATATGTAAGAAATATTCATGTTTGGGTTTAATACACATTGTTACAGGTAAATAAACAAAATACACAAAAGCTTTAGTATTTAATTTGAAATATGTTTTTTTTTTCTTGCGTCCTTTTTAATCTGGCACAATTTATTGCACAGGTTTTTCACAGGGAATTAGCAGATATGAAGCAGTTAAATTTGACAATGAAATGTGATTGATACTGTAATTACAGGGTTAATTCAAATCATTAGTCCAGGTGCAGTGGCTTTTATGTCAGAGCTGTTTGGTCCTGCTTGGTGCTGTTTCCTAGACACCATGTGGTGTTTTATTACACTGAAGGGAAAGAGCTCCTTCATGTGGCCACAGGCTACACCTCCACAGAAGGCTGCTGTAGTGGTGGGCGATTCAGATCCTGTTCAAAGTGACATGAGAAACGCGCAGCCTGAGCTTTAAAGGGAACCAGAGCCTTTACTATGGCAGTTTAACAGAAATAAGGATATATGATTGATTATTGAAGAGTATTAACTGCTTTGGTTTAAATTATGAATGAACAAGGTCATTTAACAAGAATAATCCCGTTTGTGTGAATGTTTTGTGGACAGAAGCTGAATATGCTTCAAACTGTTGTTCCGAGAGCATGCGGGATACACGTTAAGCAGAGACAGCGATATTTCCAGTTTAACCAGCAGCACCATCACAGCAGAATAATAAGTGTGAAAGTGACACTGCGCTGTGTTTTTGGGAAGACAATGCCCTCCTGTGGTATCTTCTTTGAGCTTTTCTGTCGGTTCTTATCTGCCTTTTACTCTAGTGGTGAGAATGAGTAGTGTCTCCCGCCTACAGCAGCGCACGCACACAAATACACGCGCGCGCAGAGCTCTTCTATGTTTGTCAGACTCAATCCGACGGAGAGGAGCTAGCCGCCATTTTCTAAGCGTCTCTCCCTAAAACGAGAGAAAAAGCCTCGCGTCAAACCGCCACCTGGATTACCTCTCTCTCGTCGGGAATCTGTTTTTTCGCTTCAGGATTGCCGTGGAATCGCCTACATTTGAAGTAATCGGGGATAGGACGGACTATTTCGCGGCCTAGGGTTATAATATTCGCTGTGGCGGCGAGGCGAGCTGTAGCTCGGTGATTCGCCCATTGCTGAATCCGGAACGAAGCCGAAAGGCTCCGATAAGCGGGCCCCTTTCCGCACCCTGGCTGTGTATTTTTGGAATAATTAATGGCAGAGTGATCGACAAAAGCCCCGTGTGTTGTATTGGTACTCTTGGTTTTTTTCCACCCAAACTGCAGGGGACTGTTGCCGAAATTCCCTCGGATAGTGCAACCTCGTCACGTGGTAGGTTCCTCCTTTTTCTTTGTTAGCGAGCTAACCAGACTGCCTGGGTCTACTCCCAACTTCTCTGCTTTTCAGAGACCAGCTTTAACTACACGCACCGCCCGATTCCCTTCCAGCTTCTGTACGAAAGTAAGGCCATGGACTGGCGCTGTAAATACAAAATAAAGCTACTTGTGTTTATTTCTATAGTCTGATTACAATGCAGACCGTGTCTCCACTGTGCAATCGGTCGTAAAACGTTGTTTAAAACATTTATCAGACACAAAGATGTCTGGTTACAAGGGTCATGTTAGTAGCTTAAATGCAACAGAAGCTTGTTTTATTTTAACTGTGTTTAGCGACGCTCTTATTAAACATTTCAACTCTACGCGTAATTTACTCTAAACTATTATCGCAAGTGCGCGCAGGTTACGCAGGCACTTTATATGTTTACTTGACTAACGAGGTTTACGTAAAACTCCGAAGTTGGTCTCTACCTCCACCAGAAAATAAAAATAGTTAAGTATTAAAGCGACATAACAGTGTGGTCAGGGCATGTGTCGTTTCACTGCAGCTGGCTTGAGAGAGAGACACGCCAGCTTGCCAGCAGGTTGTTTCTTGCATCAGCAGCTTTCTTGGGCTAACGTTAACCAGCAGTGGAGCGCATTAATTTCCACGCAGTTTACAGAGTGACCAAATATTTATCTGTCTTTTCTTGCGTTTGCGTGATCGTTTTTCTGTCTTCCTTTTTTTTGTCTGACACCTCCTCATGATACGAAGTGATCATGCGCTGCCTTTCCGCCTAAACTAATTGAAATTTAATGCAATGAAATGGTGCACACTTGGCGCTGAGGCGCAAAGCTGCCTTTTACGTGCACAAATGCTCTTGTAAACACCAGGAAGACATTTTGATGATTACGTTATGGTTGGCTAACGTTGGATGTGGACGTTTTTTTGTCGCATCTCGCCACACGTTTTTACATAAAAACAACACGGGGAGTTATAGTTGCATCTTTGACCATTTAAATTTCCCACCGTGTTCCCCGGACTCATTTGGCGTGTTTGGAGCCGAATGGGTGTTTTTAGATGGATGAATTGCATTGCATAATCTGCTTCGGAAACACCAACATGGCGTAGTGCGCGCCGACTAGAAACTGCGGTGAAATACTGAACCCCCATTCATCTGAGCATGCAGACGATGATGCGCGGAGATGCAGCTCTTATCTTTTACAATGTGAAGGCAGTCTGTTTGAAAGTTTCCCATGAATAAGCATGCAGCTGGCATGAAAGATATGTTAATCATTCAAACAATGCTCTGTGTCATTAACATTCTCCTAGCAATGCTGCATTTTTTAAAAAAGCATTTTTGCTTTTAATATTAGAGAAAGTGAGATTTAAACATTGAGTTAAGATGAAATGACAGAGCAACCCTGGCATGATGACATCATTTGCTCTGAGATAATGCTGGGCCTAAATCCACCTACTTACATGGCCTGCAAGGAACCCTGCTGTATGCAGACTTGCCAGGGCACATGTAGGGCAGTGGGGTTTGGGCAGTTTGCATTGGTTTCTCCTGTTTCTTTCCTTGCCAGGATTTTTTCTTTTTTTTTTTTCTCTTTTTTCCCACAACCTTATAAGTAAATGACATTGAGGGCTTGTTTACACGTGCATGCTTGTAGTGGAAATTATTTAGTGGCCTTAGCTCAGGTGACTTCTGTTATTCCAAACCTTCCTTTACATCTTATTTGCCCAAGGTCAGTGCGTAACGTTTTCCATTTATTTTTGTTTGAAGTTGGCCCTCTTTAGAATATATATATTTTTTGTTTTTATCAAAATTATTATTTGGTACAAATTATGTGAATAACTTGGAGAATTTATTGAAAGAGAATCTACCTTTTACTTCAGATATTTTGTTTTGACCATGTTTGCTTCACATTGCGTTGGAAAGAAGTAACATTCTTAATTTTTACAATTTAAGTGAAAGTAACCATGTTGGGCTCAGTAGTTTTATTACTTTTACTTTGATTATTGGTCCCATTTAAACAAAACAAAAAAAACAATAAAAAACTTTCTACTTTCTGATTGGGTGTTGGTTAGTAATTTTCCAGTCACAGTGTAGTCCTACCGAACCAGTTGTGCAAGTGTTTTATTTATGTTGTATATAGGTTCAGCTGTGTTCATATTGTTTCACAGTTCTGAAATTAGTATGGAATACATTAGTGTGAATTTGCAAATTTTGTGAATTTGCTTTTTAACTACTTAAAATCTTATTTGTCTTTCCTTTTTGTAATAGAAATTTTTAGCTTCCTTCACATATATTTTGAACTGATTATTGTAGCTGGTGACACTGAAATCAAAATTAAACAAGATGTTCTTGTTGTTTTTAACCTTCCATCCCCGTTTATCGTGTTTTTTTATTTTTTTTTTTATTTGGTATTTCTTTTGTTCTTGTCTTATTCTTCCTCCATGTCGTCTCCAGGCTGTCCTCAGGTGGGGCAGTAAGCGGGTGGAGTGGAGCAGGCCGAGGTGCCCGTCCCTCTGCACTGCATGGCTGCGATGGCGCCCGCTCTCACCGACGCCCCAGCCGAAGCTCACCACATCCGCTTCAAACTGGCTGCCCCATCCTCGAGTCTCTCACCGGCCAGTGCAGAGAACAACAGTAACGCCAACAACATCCTCATCCACAGCAGCGGCCCCGGCAAGTGCAAGGTCGCCTCCGAAGAGTGCCCTCTCGACTTCTGCGGCGGCAACCAGGAACCGCAGGAGCAGCAGCCCCAACCAGACTCCGTGTCCCAGGCCTCGGCCTTGGGCAAACTCCAGCCACTGGTGACTTCTTATTTATGCTCAGATGTGACATCTGTCCCCGCAAATAAGGAGTCAATCAAGCTGCAAGGAGTCCTCATCAAACAGTCTGTGCTGAAAAGCCACAGAATTCTGCCTAGTTCTCTGCTGAACGGTGGGGGAGAGTTCCTCCTGAGGAGGCAGGCAATTGAACTCTCTGGTGGTCAGCTTAAAAGCCTCATGAGTGGCAGCACCAACGGGAGTGGCCAGCCCATGGCACCTGTCAACGGCCTGGCCAAGAAGCTGGCCAGCATGTCAGGCTCAGGCTGCATGGTGGCGGTGAATGGTGACAAGCCTTCCGCCACCACAGACTCTCAGCCCCAGAACCTGCCGTTGGACTCGGAGACCTTCACTGCTACCATATCGGGCCACATCCCGGTGAAAGAAGCCCTCAGACAGAAGCATTCCTCCGGTGCTCCTCAGAACACAGACGGAAATAATGTGGAACCACCAGTGCTTCATTCTGCTGCCCTGTCCTCTCTTAACCATGACAACCCGAACTCAACGGAACAGGTTAATTCAAACGAAGCCGATTTGCAGACGCGTACTGGTCTGCCACCGGGTTCCGACGGGGAGAGGCCAGGCAGCAGCCAACAGGGATCCCCACAATGCACAGCCACACCAGAGCCGCCTCTGCCCTGCAGTTCATCCTCGGACAGCCTCGACGCTCACGTCAGGGAGCGCACGGCCCTCAACAGCAAGCGGCAGGCCGAAATCGAAAGCCGCCTGCAGCGCCTGCGCAAACGTCTTCAGGTGGTGCAGGCCAAGCAGGTAGAGCGGCACGTCCAGCAGCAACTAGGCGGCTTCTTGGACTCGGCTCTTAGCAGGCTACGAGCCGGGAGCCGCAAGTCGGAGGCGGCGCCGCATTCGGCCGCGTGGAGGACCGGGCGGCACTATTCGTCGAACAGCAGGGACGGCCTGGGCCGGTTCCTGAAGAGCGGTGCTGTGCCCTTGGAGCTGGAGAGGCTGTATCTGAGCGGCTCAGCCAACCTGCATTCAGCAGAAAGCGCCTTTGACTCTGATGTAACTGAAAGCAGCTCTGGTGGGGACTCTGACCTGGAAGAGGAGGAGCTGTCCAGAGTGGACATTGAGCAGCGACATGTCAAAATGTAAGTGCAGTGACCTCACACACTTTTTAATTTTTTTTAAATAGCAAAACCTCCTGCACTGCACATGATAAAGTCCAGAACTTACAGAAATATTTGAAGCCTTCATTTTTTTTTTTTTTATTTTTTTTTTAAATGTCTCAATTTTAACATTTTTCAGTCATTTAAAAGTTTTCAGTAACATCTCCCATTACTCATACCTGTCATGGTACTTGGAGCTGCTCAACTGTCAACAGAAAGTCCCTCCATTTCCAAACCTGCAATATGCTACTCCAGCATAGCAGGTGCTAATGGCAATTATAACTGCCTGCCTCAGTTGTGCTCTGGTCAAACTCCAGGGAGGGGTATAGATACAGTTCACCCATGCAGCATGTGTAACCATGTGGGTGGGATCCTGTAGAGAACACACAAGCTTGACTGGACTTAGGGGGGAAAAGAGCTTCCTTGTCATACGATTCTGCCTCCTGAAAAGACCCAGGCTGAAACTGAACGTTCTGTTTATCTTTAGAGCTAATAACTGAGCACCAATAGAACCAGTCTTTTAAATGTTTTTATTTTATTTTATTTATTTATTAAAATCTTGAGATAACTTCAAGGCAGGGGGTCATAGGTTCAAAGGTGTGGTTTTTGTTTTTTGCATGCTTCCTGTTGTAATGTCAGGTCTGTGTCAGCAGGGGCATGGAAATGTGTTGGATGGGAAGTTCACATCAGAGTGCACATCCATGTGTCATTGGAATCAAGAGAGGGAGTGGGCAGTATAGCAGGTGGTTTGGCAGTGTTAATGGAGTTACTGGCCTGAGTGGGATTGGGTAGATTATTAACAAAGTAGCTCTTTATTATCCCCGCTGTGTTGACTTTAAACCTTTGACCTAAATATCATATCCGAACAGGAAGTGCTTATGTGCCTAAACATGTAAGCAATGCAGAGAGGCTTCTGAGTCTTACACTTGATCATAATTTAAAAGATGAAATAAGAGGAAATAAAACTGGAGTAAATCATTTTGACAAATTTCAATATGGGTGGTGTTAGGGGAGAGATTTGTGTTCATTATAGATTTAATGCTGTAAATGTGTCTAACAAATGGGACTCTTTGCGTGACAAGTCACAACATGTTGCTCAGGACTTGACTAGAAAAAATCTAGCTTTGAAGCAGTTTTAAACCCTCTTTTAGCAAGTGTCATGAATTTGAATTACAAAAACTGAATTTAAGATCTGATTATGTATTTTGAAAATATGAAAAATGCTCAAGTATCTGACAAAGTTTATACTTTTTTAATTCAGTGATGTAAGTTTCTAAAAATGCATCTCGAAACGGGGAAAAAAAAAAACAACAAGGAGTTGTTTATTATTATTATTATTAAAGGTTTAATTAAAAAGTCAGTTTTGCAAGTCATTCCAATTCTGTTCTCCTACAGTGACCTTATATAGTTAGCTTTATTAATTTGGTTTTGTTATGATCTAAAAGTGGAAGTCATTACACTGTTTGTCTTCTATTCTTGTCCTGGATAGATTTACATAAGATTTTCCCCACAGAGGTTATCAATACGTATGTAAAGTTGTTGTTAAATAGCAATCAAATTTCTCCCCCTTTGGGAATTGGATTATTAAATGTGTGATTAGGACAGACCAAAGATGATGAACAATTGATGCTTCTATTTGATGTTACATTTTATTTGTGAAGATTGGCGACCAGAGTTGAGAACAGACGCATAGTTAATTGTAACATATTTTAAAAAAAGTAGTTATAACTGATTAATTGATCTAAAGTTACTTGCTAGGAGAAGCTTGGCTTTTAAGTTATTTTTAACACTTGTGTTGTCTTATGGTATGTTTTTTTTTTATTGCTCTCCTAGTAAAACATTTCTCATTACAGCAACCAGGTGGTAATAAAAGCATTGCATTATTTGCCAATCACCATGAAGCTGCAAAAGAACAATCTAACTTTTGCCAAAGGCTTTCAAATTAAAACTTACATCCTCCTGGGGAACAGATCATCAAAGTAAAGGAATTCTACAGCAGTAACATGTTCTGCGTTATCCCTCTTTTATGAAAAGTATTTCAGTGCAAACTGTAATTTATTTCCTTGAAAATAACTTCTTTTTCTGTTCAGTTTTTCAGTGGTCGTTTTTTTTTTTTTTTTAGAAAATGTCAGCTTTCAACAGATGTCATTTTGAGGCACATACTGATCAAATTCATTTACAGAACTATATAGACAAGTCAATATGATCGCATAGGCAGATTTAGATTTAATTACATATGTTTCATTTTCAATTACACATGTTTCAAGTCAGTCTTAGTTATCTGTACAATTTTAACTATACAAGTTTATAAATCTAAGGAGATCCTGGAATTGGCATCGTGCCATTGAATAAGCAGCTTACCCTCCTACTGAGAGTTGATTTTAAAAAAGTAAATTTTTATACTTCAGTTGGAAAAATGTTAATGGATCAACAGACAAGGCTATATGTCCATTAATACTGGTTGGTCTTTTACCATCCAGTATTAGCATTATTCATGTACTCATGCACATATTCAGTGGCTTGAAAGCTGAAAAGCTTGGGAATCAGTTGTAGCATCTCGCTCTTTATATACGTATATGCTGCTATTAAAAGTTTAGCCCCAGTGAGACAAATGCAGTTTTTAGAAAAGTCCAAAAAGAAGATGACTATTTCCCTAGCATACTTTCTAAACAAACTTATGAGAAGGAATATTACTAGTATGAAGGTTGTAGGTTTTTGTTGCTGTCTATAAATGTGACCACTCGCACTATGTCTTTTTTCATATTTATTGAAGTGGATCTTTTCCTTGTTGCTTCTATTTGCTCAGGAGTTTATTTCTCATCGCAGCGAGCATGTCATGGTTTCTTCCTGCTTTTTTTTTAACCATAATAACTTTCTAGTGTCCACCTTTTTATAACAGCTTTACTGTCGAGCAGCGAAAGCTTCCTGAAACTTGGTCTCCATTAACATGCAGTGACTCAGTTTTCCACTGATTCTGTTCCAAGAATTAGACGTTGGAGCAGTGAAGAGCTCTGCAGTTAGATGCAACGTTTGGCTATGGTTATCTGTATTGCAGTAGATCATGTGTGCTTGTGTAAGACGCTCTTTTGTTTGGGGAGGAAGTAAAATCGGTTATTAATCAGTGACTGGATGCTGATTCTGTTTTTTTTTGTTGTTTTTTTTAACTGTATTGTAATCAGCTACTTCCCCAAGTACTGTTAAACCCAGTCAGTTTTTCCGACCTAAAGATAATCTAAAGCTGCTCACGACTAGTTAAAACTTGCTCTTTGAGAGTATGGGAGTGTCACCGGTTGTTGGTATCTGTTATATAATACAACCTGCGCTTTAATAAAAACAAAGACAAATGAAATGTACTGAGTTTCTTAACGGAACTGAGCTTTATGTATGATGTAAACATTTGACATTTTCATTTGACATGGAAGATGTGAAGGTTTGAGTTTTATCGAGTGAAGTGAAAACTAAAGTTGATGTCCCTTCCTGGAGGTAGTGATTCAACAGGTTGGAAACTGGTTCTCGGCGCTGTTCAGCCATGACTCTTTGTTAACATATTTGTCTTCTAGGAAGTGAGGCGTTTGCTTTTCTGAGACTATTGTACCACATTTTTCTCATCTAACATTTGGTCTCTGTTAACAATTACCGGCTTAAAGGGGCTACACCACTAACTACTAACATTTTTATGTTTTCAAGCTGCAGCCTCCTAATTCTTTTAATGCCATTTGGGTTGACAGCCGTGTGGTAATGTAACCTGCTTGCTTGCTTGGCCGTGTTGCTTCCAAGTAATCCTGTTGGCCATGCTTTCTCTATAGATGTGCTTTCCCATATCTCAGGATTGGTGTTCACCCAACATCTGTTGCAAACTTAAGTTGCAAGCTTTTTTTCTTTTTCTCTCTCTCTCTCTCTTCTGATTGGTGTTTGTTGTAAATGAGAGATCCATAATGGGCCTGAACCAGTTGGTGGGTGCTGCTACTTTCAGAAATTTATGTTAATGGCATTCTTTGCTGGAACCGTAGAATAAGTTGTCCTCATTAGATTAAGCATGTTACAAGGAGCACGGTGCGTTCTGTGTTCAGAAACGAGTGGGCACAGTTTCTTGTTTCTGAGGCAACAAAAAAATGCTCATCAGGAAATATCAGATCTTACGTAATGGCTTATGGAACAATAAAAATATCAGAATTCCTGTAATCTGATCATTAAAAAACAAGAGTCCTCTCTTCAGTATTTAAAAACCCCCAGATGATCTGACGATCCGGCCAATGTGCTGCTTGTATGATCTGCAGGGTAATTGGGGCTACAGCGTGCCTTTCATGCTTATGGCTCAGCATTACTCTGCAGTCTGAGTCACTTAGCGGTGTTGTTCCTTCCCTTCATCGCTGCTGTCCATGTATGTATGCAGTCGAGCGCCTTTATAGGTTTTTGTTCCACTTGACACATCTGGATGTGTTTAGCTCGACCCAAGTTCCCCAACACAAACCCACAGGCGTTACATAACCCCTCTCTTTTATGTAATGACTGCTGCAGCTCTCCGGCTGAATTTGCCCTCTCTCGTTTTTCCTGCCCCACACCCTGTCCTGCTGGTTGGCCTCATCCGTAATCCCGGTTCCCGAACGGTTTCCTCCTCAAGATGACTTGAAGCAGCTGTCCTGTGAAAGTCCAGATGGAAATCCTGACATATCCATCTTGACCTGGAAAAAGACAATTTCCAGTCTTGTTAATGTTTCAGTTGAGATAATTTTTCAGCTGTGTAAACAAGTCTAAAATTAGTGACTGTGGAATAAAGAGAATAAGCTGATTTGTATTCATTTAGTTCCTCTTAATGAATACAATTGTAATAACCAATTAGTTATTACAATTTGGTAATAACTAAATTGTAAATATGCTTGCCCTGGTAACACGTTTTGTTGCACGATAAATTAGCCCAGAAATTATTGCGATAAACGATAATATTGTTTTGAGACAATTTTCAAGTAGTGTATTGATAATGGCATAATAACTGAAGTTTGCCTTATCAAAGCCTAATGAACCTCAATTTTCTACAGAACACTCCACACTGGTCCAGGAAGACATTTTCAGTTTCCAAAATAAAACACAAGTAAAAACAAAAAAGAAAAAAAAAAAAACTTTGTGTATAACCTTTGATGTGAGTTTATTTTTATTTTTTTTTTGTAAAGTTGGACCGAGCAGAGATTTTGTGGCAGATATTCAAGTGCTGATTTTGTAAAGCTTCCAACTGCTGGTGCTGATTTTAGCCTCTGATTTTTAAGATCTATAAATAACAGTAAATTACATTTTCACCAAGTGAGAGGCCAGTCAGCTAAGACTTCATTATTTCAAAACCAAGACAAAATGATTACAGTTGACCTTTGATACCAACTTAAGGATTTTGCATGAGCGTTTAGAACCATTAGTGGATTAAACTTTACTGACTTTCTGTGTCTTTCTTATTGAGTTAGCAGACCTCTGCCATAACTTTGAGATTTCCAAAAGGCTGCCAACATTTCCTCATCCAGTTTGTTCTGTTCTAGACTGAAGCGGAGTAAAAACTATGCAGCTTTTTCATACTACATTCTTATTGTCTTTTGAAGTCTGTATTGTAGCAGCCAACTTTTGCCTCCAAGAAAATAGTTTCCTTTCTTGTAGCTTCTTGCATATTTTATGCTTCCTCTGACATCATTTTTAAACAACCCACTGATATTTCAACACCGAAGATTGTTGGTGCCATGGCAACCTGGAGGAGTTTAAGCATAATGTATTCAACAATATGTTTTGGTTTTTTTTATCTTCCTTTGGCGTCAGAAATGTGCCACAACTTTTACATTTTCTGTAACCCTATTTTCTTCCAAGAGTCTGAAAGAAAACATCTCAGGCCTTCAGCTTAGTGTTTGCAAAGTTGAGATAAAAATGTAACCTCCTCGTTGCAAGCCTTGGCAAATGCATCAAACTCCTGTTAGATTGTCATGGAGCCAAAAGCAAAGCCTGCAGAAGTGACCTTCACAGTTGGTAGCACTTAAACCTTTAACAATGTGTTTGCGTCAAGCTGCAGTGAGACCCTCAAATTGCTGGTTTCTATCAGTTGTCTGACGTGTTTCTTTGTACTAACAGAAGTCACTTCATGTAAAGTTAGTTTTATTATGGTGTTTCGAAATAGTTGACCAACACTTGAAATCACTGCAACAGAGAAATGAGGTAAGAGGTCAAGGCAGAAGGTGCGTCTGCTGGTTGGGGAGCTTCACAAAAAAAAAAAAAAAAAAAAAGACTTTAAAGCTCCACTAGAAGAATGGCGATTGTGCTCAGTGCTATTAGATGTGAGCAGAGCAGTAAACAATTTATTTTGAGGGCACCAAAAACAGCTGTTGTGGTCAGCGTTCCTGCAGTGTGTAATTTCATTCAGGGAGCATTATTCTGCAGGGACGTGGTTGTGTTGTAGAGATTTTTTTTTAATCTGTTGAGGAAAAACAAAGCTTTTGCTAATTTGTAAGACTCTGATGAAAGAGATTATTCAAATAAAAAATGTGGCCAAAAACTCTTTTGACACAAGACGTTGGAGTTCAGTGGTCACAAGGAGAGCCGAGGAGCAGTAATATGAAAACATGCGACTGGTACGCACTTTTGTTCTCCTCAGGGAAGCATTGATGACAGTGAATTTTTACTCATAAAAGACGGCAAGGTTATAAGAGTGCCAGCTTGTTCCCCACCACCCAGCTGGACTGCTGGGACATGAAGTGAGTGAAGAAGGAGGCTTGTACACAAAGTCACAGCTAACGGGAGGAACCCTCTGACTCACATTTAACAGATGAGGGCTGAACATGTCAAGTGTAATTTAGGCAAACTACAAAAGGTAGAACTGTAAATGCAAGCTGCCCTTGAACTCAAATTTTAAAAACGTTTGTGACGTATGGTAGCTCCAATCTGTGAGGAGCAAAACCTTTCATGGTTATCACTGGATAGCTACATATTTAATCCATCTATATATGCAGCTGTGAAAACACTAGTAGATGAATTATACTGATGTATCTTATGTTTTCAAAGCACATGAATACCTGAGACTGATCCAGATCTTTTCTCATGGAGAGATTTTTGTTGTTATACTAATCTGAGTATCTGAGTAATCAATAAGAGTTTCAGTCTGACGTTTGAATTTACTCGCAACACAAGGCTGGAAAATTCCTTCACCCAGCTTAGACGTTTGAAGTAGGGCTGCAGCTAATTATTAAGCTGACAATCAGTTATCCTATCAATTATTCTGACAACTAGTTGGATTAAAAAAATTGACGCATTCCGTAAATTTTTAATTTTACTGCGCAAGTTTATTTTATACTATTGTAATATTAGAAATACATTAAGATACAAATTCCTGTATTTCTTTTTATAAATAAGAAATGGGGATGTCACAATCAGTTTTTTTTTTTTTTGCCTCTGTCATTTTATTTTGAGTATCGGCTGATGGCGTCCTAATCCGATATTTCAAAAATATTGTGGGGGAAAAAAAATAAATAAAAATAAACTTTAACTGTAATCTAGAGCGGGATCACTGGCAGTTTTTCACATTTGTGTTTCCATTCCATTATTGAAACAAAATGGGTCTCTCTGCTCTACTGCAGTCACAGTGACTGACTGCAAGTGCTCTCTGCAGCGTAACTGCAGTTCTGTTGGTGTTTTCTCACTTTATCTCCAAAGTATCCAATAAAACAGAGACTGTTGATAGATTTGTCACTAGTCACTTTTTTGATAAAAAGTTGCTGGAGGGTCTGGAAAGTTGCTAAACACAGTGACGTCGTCACTAAGTTGGGAAAAATGCTCCCACTCCAAGCTGCTGATGTGCTCTGCTTTACGGCAGCCACTGCTGCAAAGTGCTGAGATTGTGTTGTTTCGAGATGGTCTGACTCTGTACCACCTCATAACTGTAGATAGTGCTATTCTCGTTTTGTTTAGAGTAAATGCAAATGTTTATTTGATCCCTGACCGGGATGTGACGTCTGATTCTGATCCAGTGTGAAACTATGTGACCAGGCTGAATTTCAGGTCACATGGTCGGATCAGGACATCCGTAATTGTTGATGCCTAAAATTAAATAATATATTTTTCCTTTAGTGTACACTTGATCATTTGTAGCAAAGGATACATCCTCATCTAAAAAAAAAATACTTCTGACATACAAAATCTGAAAAGTGAAGTCCTTTCTGCTTGACTTGACATCAACACAGTTCAGGGCTAATCATTTTTTTTTTTTTACCATGAACTGATTAATAATTGGATATCACAAAGTGTTAGAGATTTTTTTTGTTTATTTATTTTAATGCCGCTTAAGTAAGGAGTTGTGGGCAGAACATATTTACAAAGGGCTTTTTTCTTTTTTTCTACCTTAATATACAATAACCTTAAAGCCAATGTAGTTTTTGTTTTACTATAAGTGTGTTGTTTTTTTCACCAATTGACTTTGTTTTATTCTGTATATTGTTTGAATCTGTACACTCAACAATTAACAATCGATTCCTAAATTAGTTCGCAATTATTTCAATAATCAAGTCATCACTGTTGATCAGAATAAGCGTTTCAACTCTACAATGAAGTAGTTAAAATAGCAGTGAGAGACTGAAGGCTTTTCAAGTCCAAATATATCAGGTTGCAGGCAAACTTAACTGATGACCTTCATGTAAATGTCCCACTTGAAAATTCAGCTTTGCATTTATAACGAAGCCTAAATAAATGCCAACTGTCTCATGATGCATGACAAGGCATGGGGCAGTATGTGATTCTGTATTGACACAAAGCAAATTTACTTTTTACACATAACCAAAGCATTAATAATTCCATTATTCCTGTTGCTGTAAAAAAAAAAAAAAGCTGCATATTTTGGCCATTTTGCTTTTTATAAATCAACACTGGAGGTACAGAAAGCTGATATTACTGGTTTAATTAGACTGTTTGATAGGGCAGCCAACCTGTAGTCGGTTGCTTATCAGATTTACTCCTCTTTGCTTGCAAAGTGTTGTTTTAAAACAGTGTTGCCTTCAAAATAGTGTTGGGTGGCACTCTGTTAGTCACCACAAATGACTGTTCGGTTTTTCTTGACTATAACTTTTTCCATAAAAGCCACATTTATTTGTCTTAATCTGCCTTACGCTGTCAGAGAACTTCAGTTCTTTCTCTAGTTCTAAAAACTCTTGCCTTTAAAAACCATTGCACGCCATGATCTCTGAATCTTGCCAATAACTTTACTTGTACATACTTTGAAGGAATGCCAAAATACAGTGATCTGTCTCTATCCTACTTTATCTGACATCAGAAAGTTTTTTTTTTTTTTTTTACACTTACAAAGCTTTAATGTGGGAATACTTTGAAACTTCATTCTTTGGGTATACATTTTGAACCTCTCAGTTATTTTGTTTTTAATTCAACAATTAATGAAACCACTTATACTACTTCACACATGCAACAACATGTAATGTTTGCAACATGTTGTTTTAGATAATGTTGCTCTGAATTTTGGCTTGTAAAGACTTGTCAGTTGATGCAACACTTTCCTTGCATAGCAACATACCATCATTTGTTTTTGTTTTTTTTTCTCTGTCAAAATGCAAAAACCTTAAATACAGGTACATCTACAAAAACGTAATATTGTACAAGAAAAGGTAAATATTTTTTTCCTACTCATTTCAGAAAGTTAAACTCATAGATTTATTACACATAAAGTGGAATATTTCAAAATTCGTTTTTTCATTTTGATTGTCTTGCTGACCATGGAAACCCAGCATTCAAAGTCTCCAAAAAAAAAAAAAATAGAATATTGTTTAAAAAAAAAAAAGGTAAATATCGGTGCCACACCCAAATATTTAGGGATTCATGAGCCTCTAAATGATTTTTATCTGGGTTGGTGATCACACAATCATGGGGAAAACTGCTGACTTGACAGATATCCAGAAAACTGTCATTGACACCTTCCGCAAGCCATGCTAAAGAAGCTGGTTTATGGCGCTAAGTCCAAGCATATTCATCGGAAGTTGATTGGAAGGAAAAACTGTGGTAAGAAAATGTGCAACAGCAATAACCACATCCTTGAGAGGATTGTCTGGCTAAATCCATTCAGGCTGAGGTCTGAATGGAAAGAGCCATTACGCACAGGTGAAGCCTTCACCTGGGACACAAATGTTGCCTCGTATCAAGTCACTCCTAAATCAGAGACTGCACTGTTGCTTTGTGGTTGAAGGTCATATTTTCATTTGGAAATCAAGGTCCATGAATCTGGAAGAAAACTGGAGGTGCAGAATCCTACATTTCCACGGTCTATGATTGGTTTTATTCTATGTACTGTGAATCTGAGTTTTGCTTTCTGAAATGAGCAAAACTTATTTCAGAAACGGCAGCTGTAGAGACTGCCATCAGTGCTTTGTGTGCTGGAGCTGGGGGAGGAGAGCACATCCCGTTTAGAGTGGTGGTAGGGGTGTTGAGCAATCCCTCCTCTTCCTCATTCTTCTCTGCGCCTCTGATGATTGAGGTGATTGGATGTGTGATGTCCTACAAGTGTTCATATTTCAAAACATTTTGAAATTCAGACTTTTTGAGATGTCCTTGTGTTTTTATGTATTCTGTGTATATTTGCTCTGTTTTGTGGTTATAGAGTGAAAATCGATCAGGGAAATGGCTTCAGGCCTAATGCATAAAGAAGTAATTCATGTATGGGAAAACTGAAACTTTACATCTGGAAACTTCTCCTGGATTGATGATTTGTGGATTATCAGTGATGTTTCTGTGAGCTGCTGTCACTCAGGAGACCTGCTGGGTTTTGGCTCAGATTTGGGCCACGTTTTTCAGGATCAGTATAGCGTACTGGTTCCCAGTGACGGACCACATGTGCGCTGCATCCAGAGAAGCGCCACGCTGCAGAATGTGCTGACAGCCAGGAAACGGCAGCTGTAGAGACTGCCATCGGTGCTTTGTGTGCTGGAGCTGGGGGAGGAGAACACATCCCATTTAGAGTGGTGGTAGGGGTGTTGAGCAATCCCTCCTCTTCCTCATTCTTCTCTGCGCCTCTGATGATTGAGGTAATTGGATGTGTGATGTCCTACAAGTGTTCATATTTGACCACATTCAAATCCAGACTCTGCTCCTTCCACTTTCATCCGTTTAACTCAGAGACGACTAATCACTCAGGTCTACTACTGTACTAAGACTCGAGGCCTTTTCACCAGCAGCTTTGTATTTTTGTCTTTTTGGGAAATAAATTATTCAACAACAGTTGAATTTCCAGGTGGAGGTGATAGAGCTGTAAACAACTGTGTACATCAGCTGGCAGGATATGCAGTAAAATGTATTTGAAATTGATGTGCTTTGAACTGAAAATTTAGTACAACGTTCAGTCACCTTCCTAAGGCTGTAGAGGGCTTGTGGTCTGATTTGTGAGTTAAAATGTAAAAGCAAAAATCAAAACTAAAAATATTTGTCTGACATTCATATTTCACTTCTAGACCATTTGCCTGGTCAGTGTGTGTGTGCGTGTGTGCGTGCGTGTGTGTGTGTGTGTGTGTAAAAGAACAAAGACAATACAAATGACTCATAAGTTTGCCAAAAGATATGAAGCCTGAACAGAAGCAATAAAACTGTCCATCCATACATGGTTATCTACTGAAATAGGTTTAGAATCTCACTGATCTAAACGCTATTTTTTCCAGGTAATTTCCCCTAAAACTTAGAAAGTCTATCTTACAAAGACGATTTCTTTTAGCATTAATTTAATTCAGTGGTGTTTCCAGTTAAGTTTTTCTTTGACAAACATTATGTACAGGATTGTCAAAATGATTAAATTATTGTCTGGCACGTTTGAGTTTCTGTGTTTAACCATGGCCTCCTACTTAAATTAGTGATAAAATAGGACCTTTTATTCAAAGCATTGTGTAGATTCTCATTAATTGCACCTTGACAGTAACAGGTTGGCCTTAATCCTCCTGGGCCTAAATTTAATAGGCTGTCCCTTGAGACTTTGGTCCATATTTGACATGATGGCTTATCACAGTTGTTGAAGGTTTGTCAGCTGCACAATGATGTGAATCTCCTGTTCCATCACGTCTCTAAGGTGCTCTATCTGTATGAGATCTGGTGACTGTGGAAGCCATTGTAGAACACTGAACTCATTGTAGTGTTCAAGAAACCAGTCCATGCCACTAAACATTGCTAACAAGGATGTTGCAGTTGAACTGTAGACTCATCGTACCAGGCAACGTTTCTTCCAATCTGTTGTCAGATTATGGTAAACCCGTGTGAACCTTAGCCCTGGCGTTCCTGTTCTTTTGTTGTAGCTAGTCTGCTTCAAAGTTTGCCTGCAGCCTTATAAGTCGCTGTTTCCACATGCATTTGTTGTAATGAGTAGATGTTTCAACTACTGTTGCCCATCTGCCAGATGAAAGGAGTGAGAAAACAAGAAGAAGCATTTTCAAAGAAAAAATGCTAAGTAAGTTCAATCCTTTACCTCCTTATCACCTCAACTCATGCTGAGTCTGTTACCATTTGGCTAGATGTTTCTTTTTTAACTTCTTAGCAGCTGGTCATTTTTAATGGACAAGTGGGATGTAGTTGAGGGTCTGCTTACATGTAAGTTTGTGGTTAGTCTGCTAATGAGCTTTCACAGCTGATTTTAAAAAAAAATAAATGTTTGGTCTTAGTCTAGGCTTGGTTTTGGCAGGTTTGACTAAAACTCTGCTAAATGCATTAAGTTGCTACCATACAATTTGATGGGTTTCTATTTGTGTTCACAAGTAAGTGTACCTTATGTAGTGGCCAGTAAGTGTTCTGGTATATTTGTATTGGCTATATAAACATGTTATGCAAAATGTAGAAAGACCTATACAAGGTTTCCCCCAGAAAACCTGCTAAGCCTGGTGGTTGGAGCGCTCGGGCAGTGATTCACCCAGCAGTCCATTGTGTTTTTGAGTTAAAAATGTTTAAAGTTAACAGGAAATTTGAAAATATCACTTGAAAATGATGTGTTGTTGAAAGATTAGAAGATTAATATCTGAACACCAAGTATAAAGTCTTAAAAAATGCAAACAGTTTTTAAAACTTAAATAAATAAGCAATGCTTAGCCTGGCAGGGACACAAGTAAAGTCTGGTGGCCCGCCAGGCTTATAATACACTGGGAAAAACCCAGTGTATTAATAACTATTACCCGATGACCAAGTGTGTTTGCAACCAAAGCTTTTTAACTAAACCCTGACCTTGTAGTAAAAAAATCTGTTTATCATTCCAAGCAGATTTGCTACCTCAGTTTATATTCAAATTCTTCATCTCTATATTCCTCATTATAAAATTACATTTTGCTGTCAATGTTAGACATTTGCCACTTTAGATTAAGAATGAGCAATGTCCTTTCACTACTTTGTCATTTTTCATCCTCACCAGTAACAGTACCAAGTACCAAGTTGTTTCCCAAATCACTTCAGTGCTTCTCAGGTCGGATACAGAAATCTCAATTAGCTATTTAGCTTTAAATGACATTTCCTGCCTTGGATTGTGATGGTTTCATGTGGTGGCCCTGGCTTTCACCAAATACAAACACACTCACCTATTTTAAGGTTAAACGATGAAAACTTTGATCATGGTGATTAAATCAAACTAAATTTCAAGTATTTTAACGTTCAACAATATCATAAATAATCCTGCTTTAATCAGCGGTTGCCAGGGATTTGTTTTTTCCCCCCAACGTATGAAATAAATCATGTCTTTGACCCTCTGACTGTTGATGACAACCCTGGTTTCTTTATAGGCAGGTCAATGCTGCTTTCTGTTCTCTCTTCAGAAGTTTAAGCTCACATTATTCTGTTTCAGTATGAATTTCTGTGATCATTTTCCAGTCCTCCCCCCCTCAGGGACTTTGCACCTGGCTCATTCTCCTTCTGTTGCCTCAGATGTCCACCCAGCTCTCACTGAATCACACCATAAAGCCAGCAGCTCCACAAACCCGAACACACTTCAGCCTATCGGTTTTGCTTTGGAAAAAGGCTCCATGATGACTTATGTATGTTAATAAACCACCTTTAATAGTGCACCTATCTGACGCGCCGTGTGGTTGCCTAGGATTGTCGCAGTGTCTGTCACCCTGTAGTTTGTGAAAGGAGAGCATGACTGTTTACCTCAGCAGAACAGGATTAAGTCTGTAGAAGAGCAAAAGGAAGTGGTGCTAGCAGGAAATACTGCAGCTGAATTGTTAGCTGTTCTCCTTGATGCTGTGTTGCAGTGAAACGAGTCATAGATGGGCAAATGTTGCAGTTGGAAAAGAAGGGAGGAATTAAGTGGTTCTTGATTAAACTGATTGGTGGCTGGCATCTGCTTTTAGGGGACAGAAACTGTCTCTGATCAGCTTCTCAATAAGGCAGGATCCCTGCTTGGATTATTGGTTATCCCAGTGTATGCTCCTCTGTTTCCTGACCCAGCCCCACCCCCTCCAGCACTCTGTGGCCTGTAGATTGCTTTTAAAGCCCGTCTGTTCCTCTGCAGACTGCCAGAGCTTCCCAGCCCCCGTTGTCCCCATTTTCCACCCCTCTTCTTTTGCCTCTCTGCTCTCGGCGGTGCATGCTCTCTGTAGATTCTAACCGGGTCCTTGTTGAAGACTTAAACAGAGATGAGCTCTGAAGAAAGAGAATGCACAGGGGTACGAGGTCTATCTTTGTCTGCCATCTGAGTCATTATTTTCATTGTTCAGCTAGTGTCACTGTGGCCTACATTTTGGAAGAACAGCTCCCCTTGTGGTTGCTGCCTTTTGGTGCAGCAGCAGACATTTTCCTCTCATGTCTGCCTTTGAAATGCCCATTCTGTGTGTCATACTGGTAAAATGGAGTACCCAGCTATGAGCTTTGCACACTGTTTACAATGGAAGATAACAGTGTTACAGAAACCGCCTTTCTTTGTTGTTTTTCTTCATCTATAAAGCAGTTGTAATGTTTTTGTTTTTGGCTTCAGTGCTCGTCCAGGCTCCCTGCAGCTGTCATTAGTGGGTGTTATCTGTAATGCTGATTCACTGACCTCTGCAGTCTGATGGGGGAAATGCTGCTTTAATGATCAGTGTGTATTACTAGTACTTTAAAAACAATGATCCTATCTGCCTCTTAACTACTGGAACCTGTTAATAAATCCACAGGTGTGAAAAATGACTTTAGGAAGTGTGAATTTTGTGTATTTGTGTCCCATGAAGTGGCTCAGCTGTAAACATTCCCCCTCTCTCCCCCTACAGATGGAAGCGGGCAGAGAGCCGCTACACCGTGGAGAGAGCTGGTATCATCAGCCACTGGAACTGGCTTCAGGCCCACATCTCGGACCTGGAATACCGCATCCGACAGCAGACAGACATCTACAGACAAATCCGCGCCAGCAAGGTTGGTTACTGCCATTTCCTTCCTAATCGTCTCTGCATGGCGCTGCTGGATAATTGGAAGAGGACTTTCATGTTTTTACAGAAAGTAAAACCGGCCTAAAGGGGGAAATTCAGATGCAACAGTAGCGTTGTGTATATAGGTTCACACTAAACAATAAATAAAAAAAAAAACAAGATTAGTAATGATAATAGTAACAATAATATCCAACTCATGATCCAAGAGATTTGCAGCTGAGAACACAGTGTTTCCAGCTGTAGTTTGTGGCTGTATAGTTAAATGTGTATTTCCCAGGTAAGTATTTGTAAGAGAAAACTGAGCTAGAATGATCTGGGTTGCATTTGTACATTTTTAAGCTAGTACTTCAGTCGTAAATATTTTTTATTTTTTTATTTTGGCATCTTGATCAGTAAACGCATACTAAGCACTATCGGCTAACATCAACAGAAATGCTCTTGGATGTTTAACCTATTGCTGAGGAAAGATGACTTGGCTATTTTTAGTATCGGTGAGGTATTAAAAGTTAGATTTGATTAAACAAGAAGCTAGACTTTTAGCAGGTAACAGAAAGCCTGATTGAATGTAACAGATTTGCTCTGCTTTATACTTTGGAGCTTTAACCTGCATCCACTGTGGATCATGTGCGATGTGAAAATGTTTGGGAATCTTGAGCGAGGGCAGGCTGTCCGCTTTCTATGGAATTTACATGGAGTCTGCTGTTTTTGGTGTTCACAAATGTTGATGACAAATGCAAAATGCTGAGCATATTTTGGTCTTTCTTAGACCCCTGTATTGTAGGGCTACATGATATTAGAAAATCATGCACTAGAGGAATAATTAAATATTTTAATGATAAATCTCCATTTGCATCACACATCAATTTCTCAAATCTTAGACGCTTTTAACTCTTGCTGTGTGTTTTTATCTCTGAGCTTAAGCATTATCATGTTAGGTTTGACTCCATCTTTTGACACTTTGAATATAATTTTCTACAAATAAAATGTCATTAAGTTCTTTGATATTAATATTGCATATAGTGATATGACTAAATTTGCCTTGAATATGATGAAATTTGGTTTGCATGGCAGTAGTATTTTGAGTCTGTTGTTCGGAGTCTCACTGTTCTCACCAGACACAGGTGAAGCTGCCGACTATTCTTGTCAGGAGTGACTTGAAGCACCTTAACAGTAAAGAACAGGGAGGAAATTGGAAGTGTATTTTAGCATGTATACTTTTATTGTGATATTTAACAGGAATATCCTAATGGGTATACTTTTTGTGGTTAAAGTTGAACACATCTGTTTGATCCATAGGGTTCTGTAGAGTTGGGAGGGCTTGCCCCCAGCGCTGTGCTCACAGCTGGCACCGAAGTGAAGACGGAGGCTGTAAATGCTCAGGTAACTAACAGGTTTTAGTGTTTATACTGCCGACCTTCTATCAGAGCAAAATCCTTTCCTACCAGTTCAAGGATTTGTGTTAAAATGGCAAACGTGTCTCTTTATTTTTCCTGGTTTTGCACGACTTTGTTACAAATGGCACATGAGGATTCACGACTTGATTGAAGAAGAAATTGGCTTCCGGTTGTTTCATTTAAGCTAACCCAGTATCGCCAGAAAATCATCTTTATTTAATATTTGTTCATTCAAAACAACCACAGTTTATCACTACGCATTTTCCTAATTTTAAAATAAACCAGAATTTTTATTATTTTTATTATGGATAAACAAAAATTATTTGGCTAACAATTTAGAGTGCATCATGTTATGTAGTATCATGTCTTAAAATTATATCTGGATACAGCACTCAGCAAAGCCTTGCCTTTGTTGGTTCACTTCCACAATATGTTTGCCATTACAGTGAATTTTGTCAAATTCAGCATTTGAGTCGACTTTTTCTGTTTGGTGTTTGGTTGAAATCATTGGGGCAACTGTGGTAGGAGTTTTTCCTGTCACTGATGCGTTGCCAGTTCAAATCCCTGCTCCGTCTGTCGTTGTCTTTTAGCAAAACTCTTCACCCACTTTGCCTGCTGCTATGGTTACTATGTAGCTCATCTCCAGCTGTGTGTGTGTGTGTGAATGACTGAATGTAGTGTAAAGGGCTTTTATCTAGTCTCTACACTAGATAAAGCTCTATACAAGTACAGGCCACTTCTGTCCTATCATTGTCATGAGAAATGAATTTCAGAAGTATTCATTCTCTGAGGTTGAGCTTACAGGTGCATTTCAATGCACTACAATGTTATTGAAATATGAGAAGACTTAAAAAAGGATTTTTAGCATAGATGTGAGCTGAAATGTGTCTGTACTGCACAGAATGCACACCCAGTACACCTTATGCATAAATAACTGCATCAGTGCAGTGTGGCATAGAGGTAATCAGCTTGAGGCTCTGCTGAGGTGTTGAGGAAGGCCAGGTTGCTCTAACGGCAGCATTCAGCTCATCTCTTTTAATTTATCTGGTGTTGCTCATTTTCATCTCTGCAATACTCCATAGATTGTCTTGGTTTAGATCCAGTCTTGGTACCTTTGGTAGGGTGGACAGGTGATGTCCTGATGGAAGAACTTTTTGTTATCTTTATAATTATTATTATTACAGCCAGTAGTGGTGATATGTAATGTTCCAATGTAGTGTAGATGTAATTATCCAAAATAAAATGATTGTTTAGATGTATCTTATAATAAAACTAATAACTTTTAGATTGAAATTTAATATGCACCTGCGATCTTCTAAGGTTCCTCTGAGAGGAGCTGCAGGCAAAGTGACTCATGTAGCATTCAGCAATAATCATAAAGTGCTGTCAATAAACCTTTGAACTCTGACCGTTATTGTTTTTGATTAAAACTGAAAGTCTTTCTTAAGGCCGACTGTGTTATCACAGATAGCTTCTCTTAAAACCCCATTCTAGTTTAATTAGGCTGTTTTGTTTTGCCTGGTGTTTTTTTAAATAATTTTTTTCATTTGGTGTGTCTTCCAATCTGTTTTATCTCGCCGAAACCCCAGCGAAGTTGTAAATCAGTTTAAACCAAGGTGCTTAAACTTAAAAAGTGTGCTAAATGTTAGGACTAATCAGATCAGATCTGCATCCTGCAGCTGTTGAGAATGTTTGTTTTACTGACGAGCTCGGTCATAATGCAAACTAGCTTTTTAAATATTTGAGTTGAGCAGCACCTCGTTCTGTGTTTTATTTTAGTATGTAAACCTAAGACTTCCTGCTGACTCCTCTCCACAAGTTTTTTTTTCCCCTGATGGTGAGAAACAATGAACCTGTTTGTTTCTCTAAATCAAAGAAAACATGGGAAGGAAATAAGCGTCTGAAGGAAAGGATTTTTCTTTCCCTTAGCTTCCAACCAATAAACTCAATTTAAAAAAAAAAAAAAAAAAGCTCTTTCAGCATTCTTACACAAGCAATTTTTGTCAATTTGTCTCAAAATGTGCTTCTCTTTGCCTCGACTGGAATTGTTTGAAAGAATGTGGCCCTGAAGTAGTGTGTGTGTGTGTGTGTGTGTTCCCATTCTCTCGGTTTAAAGTAGAGAACAGTTTGTTTTTCTTATTCTTGGTGCAGTTTCTCATTTTAAGCTCCCAACTGCATGCTTTTGGTGTCATTGTGAAGACATTTCTCATTTGAAAGACCATTAAAAGCTTGTGAGGCAGAGCAAGCCGCAAATTCTGATGGAGAGCAGATTTTTTAGCTTTGGGAGATTCCAGCCCTTTTAACAAATCTGTCTGAATAATTCAGGACGGGGATGGTTCGGTTCATCTGTTATGTCGTTTCCTTAAATATCCCGGCCCGGCTGGGCGCTGCGGGGTCAGGCTGTTCCAGTTAACGCGCCGAGGTGTAGTCACAACTGGTTTCTGTCTTATCTGTCGACGCAGGATGTTGGTGCAGAACGGCTGGACAACACGAGCCCCGCCCACGTCACCGGCACAGAGCAGGGCCCGTGGAAAGGTCAGAACGGGCAGCCAGTGAACGGCGTCCTCAGCAGGTACAGCTAATCATTACCTTCATGTTGAGATTTCTGAGAAATGGAAGAGCGGGTTGTCCGCAGTAATGGATGTGTAATTATCAGATGCTGATGTTACCGAGAGCCGCAGTGATTAGACTCTGAATCCGTTCATCAGCAGGAAGGTCTCGGGGCTTGTTTTACAGGCCACATCTTGACTTGTCATGACTAAAGAGCAGCGCTGTAATTAATAAAGAAAACGGCTGCTTTCATTTGGATGAGCTGATTAAACGGGGCTTCAGGCTGACGGTTCGGTCATTACAACACGGACCTGGAACCGAGGTGTTTAAAAATGCTCCTTTAAAATGTCTACTTTGAGGAAAACAAACATTATTCATAACTGCTTTCAACTGTTATATCATGAGGGAGTGGCACATAATAAGGCACATAAACAATAAAGTGGTGGAAGACTAAAATAGGTCAATTTTCACTCAATTTTCTTTGATAAATGAGGAGATTATGAAATGAAAACCAAAGGTTAGAGAAATGTGGTTTGATTCATAAAGTGGGATATTTTTTTGTAATGGTGCAAATTACTCTGATTCAAAGCTCAGTTTAAAAATTGGCAGCTCTTTTTTTTTTCTCCTCTGTCTTGGCATTAACGGCCTGCATGGTCGAAGTACCGACAGTCGGCTCTCATTGTTTCAGTAGCATGACAAAAATTGTGCGATTTTGTTCTCAGCCCGACGTCGTCCGCCTGTTCTTGTCACCATGGCGAACACTTTCCTGGGTGTTTTTTTGATTATGCAGAACAAAGCTCCAACGACTCAACCTCCAGAAGCTTGTTATAGGCCAGTTAAATCAAAATCTGTCAACCAAATCTTAAAACAAAACTAGAGATCAGTTCCAGTCAGGAAATTTCTAAGCTATTTTTATCCTAGTTGGAATGTTAACTGGATGTTGACTGGACCAGATGTAACTTCATGGCCAGATGTTGCGTTAAAGCAGAAAAAGTTTTAATAAAACCATGGTGTAGGCATTTCCGATGACCCGTCTCCCTTCTTTGTTGCGGCAGGATGGCGGACAGCGCAGACGGCAAGCTCCAGCCAGCCTACGACAGCACGTGTGTGGCGGCGCGTACGCGGCCGCTCATTGGCTGCCGGCGGCGGCGGCTCATTCAGCCGAACACGGTGACGAACCTCAATGGCAAAGTGAGTCGGTCTACCCGTCCCAGCCCTGTTTGATTTGTTGCTGTCGAACTTTAATGCAGGATAATTTTGATCCGTCATTTTTTTATTCAATATGTTTGCTTTAAAAACTCAGAGAATCGGCTTTTGTTGGCTAAAATCTTCTAGTATTTGATGCTCATTCAGCAGCAGTGAATGCACCATTGTTCTCAGAGCGTCTTGTGTTGTTCCACTGCACTTTGATGAGTGCCTTCTGGCCTGTAACCTAATAACTGAGTAAACAAGAAATGACTGACTTGTGTATGGAAAACTCTGCATTGTGAATCGAACAACAAAAGAGGGCGATCGCTCTCTCAGGTTTTAATTGAGAAGCGAGTTAATTGTGAACCTTTGTCACTGATTTAATGAGTTTAGTTTGTAAATGCATCTTTTTATACGGTTTTAAAGGTTGCAGGTTTTCTGCAGGGACTTTACAAAGTGAAACATAATCATGTCAAGTTCAATTACAGACGTATTGAAATTACAATATGTCTGTAATTTCAACCTTAGGTTTTTATTATGTTTAGGTACGTCTTAAATTTGTACATTTGTTCAGCATTTGATCAATTTGTAATTATTCAAATAATACAATGGCCAAATGTCAGGAGGATCTTACAATTGCACTTTTAAGTGTTTTCCTGAAAGTTTTCAGATCAATTCATGCATCAGCTTGTTTTCTTAATACGTTGGAAACATTCATTAGTTCAGTTGTTGCTAATGAATTAAAGTGTTACGTTGTGACAAAAGTCAAAATCTCATGAACCAGAGAAGCGATTATTGTCGAAAATTAATCTCTAGATATTTAACTTCACTGGGAAACTCGTTTGTAAAACTGACTTCATGTCTTAAAATTGCGTGTTTAGACAAACGACCCATGTTTTACTTGCGTCATCTTGTACCAGCGTCTTCGTTATGGGCAAATTTAATTTTAACAAGACTTGACTCAATAACAGTGATTTTCAGATGGTCATCAGTAACTGTAACCAAGCTTTTACTGTATGGGGTAAGAATGCAACAAAGCGAGTTGGCTACGATGTAAAACGTCTCCAGTGACTTGGCTCAGGAGGAAAACACAAATTGAAGTTGATGGTTCCATTAAATTAGTGAAAGCTATCATTTAAACATTGCCAGAGCTAAAAAATACCAACTTAACAACTTAACTTTTATCCTGACTGATTTTATTAATTTAAGCTACAAGCCTATTTTTGTCGTTCTTGCAGTTTAAAAAAAGATTGTGTTGAAAAGTTAGTTTGTAATGTTACAATGAAGTTACAGAAACTTGCAGGAATCCAGATTTTTAAAAAAAATCACCTTTCTATGCCTTTCTATGTTGCCAGGACAAAAATCAAATTAGCTGCTCTGACTGCATATATGATGTGTATGATGAATTGTGTGTATGAATAAAGCGGTCTTTAGCTAGCCCCTGTGTTGTTGCCTGGCAGACCCCGAGGAGCAGCTGTACGCAGTGTAGCTGCAGGGTGAACCCCAGCTGTGTGATGTGTGGTGGCTGGCCCACCCCCAGAGAGGAACCCCAGTACGAGCTTCCCACCCTGGAGCGCCTGTCAAGGCTGGATCTTGGCGTCCACCCTATCCTCTCCTTCCCTGACGGTCAGTGCAGCGCTGAAGTTTATGCAGTCATTTCCTACTTTACATCTTGGAGAGGAAGGCAGGCAGGGAGTGGCCGTAAAGAGGCAGACAGGCAGGAAATTCTTAGACAACATTTTCAGCTTTCTTTTTTTTTTTCTCCTCTCGTGAAATAGCTGAGTAACCAAGTAGTTACTACTGGAGCAAATCATGGGCTATTTATGAATAATTAAAGTTTTGTGATGGTTTGAGAACATATTTTTTCTCCTGTGGATAAAATATGACTCCTCCTATCGTGTGGGAGATGAATACGAGGAATCTTGCTGATAAAATAAAATCATCCCGGTTTGACCTCCTTCATTCGATCTTCCCCAGATGTTTCTGTGGGCCTTCATCTGCAGCAGGTGATGAAGAGCCAGTGGCAGTCGAAGTCGCTGGAGAGGAGCAAACCCCTGAAGAAGCTGTCGCTTAAACACAAGCTCTCCTCATCCAAAGAGAAGCACAAGTTCACCAGCTCCCTCATGGCAGTCAGTGAGTAGTACCAGGGTTTCCAATAAACCTGAATTAGTTTTTTTTTTTTTTTTTTTACCTTAATTTATAGCCAGGTCCTTTATGTTTAGACATTACACCATACACTAAATATTCTTTAAAATAACACTGTTGTTACTAGATGACATTATCTGATTTTCATTAAAATAACACTGTTATTAGATGACATTATCTGATTTTCATGACAAATGTAGATATTTAGGAGTCTCAGTATTTCCTGCAGGATGTTGATTCGTTTCTAACAATATAAATGATTTGATACACTAAAGTGTTGCTGATGATGTTACAGTTCAGGGAAGTTTGAATAAGTGATATGTTAATATTAGTATAGTTGCTCTCTTTTTTTAATGACTGTATGTCATAAAATCTCATCGGTTTTGTGTTGTAAATCCTTGATCTGCGAGGGAAAAAACCTCAAATATGAGTCTCAACAAAAAAAAAAATTAAACTTGTTCACATGTTGGATAATTTTAAAGCCCGTTTCTACAGTAACTTTATTTCTTAGAAAAAGCTTTCTAAGAAATGCTACCCAGGACATGATGTTACTCAGAACTGTTTGCTTCATACATTTCTGCTAACTGTTAGGGGGAAATGCTGCTTTCCCTACAACAGGACCAACAGGAAGTAGACCCAACAAATCAGGACTTTAAATACTTTAAAGTTTTTAAGATGCCCGTTTTCGTGGTTGGTGTCGCAGGACTGAGCCACTGTAAGAATCGCATTGACAAGCAGAGGACAGTTGATGGCAGCATGGGCAGTAACAGCAGCAGCAGCGCCATACTGACCATGCCCAGACTCGACAGCCAGGGTGGGTGCAAAACCGAGCGACTGCACACCCTCTCCACTCCGTTAGGACCCTACGACAAGAACTACAGCCGCAAGAGATTAAGAGAGCACTCGCTGGACAGGGCTGACAGTGAGTTCCCCCCCCCACCCCGACACACACGTCAATACAAACCAAAGGTTAAAACACCTCTCCATCTCCTACATCCGTGCGTCTTTTCCCCATAGCTTCCCCGAAGCTTTTCTTGGACACAAGCAGTCCCTGCACAACACTGGCCAACATGCACCCGTCGCTCCACAGCCCGCTGACGCGCCAGCTGTCCACGTCGTCAGATACGTCCACGCAGCTGGGCGCCGGCAGCCAGAGCGTCCCCAGCACACCGGTAAACACACACCTGAAGGAAAAGTTGATTAAAACGGTGGTTTGAAACAATATATCTAATAAGTCAAATAAACAAGAAAAAAAAAACTAGTAGCTGCAAAATTCATCTCTTTTTAATAATGAGTGCTAAATATACACCAATATTGATCATTTAGTTTCAGGACATGTAATGATAATCGGCGTACTGTGTACCACTCACAGTACGCTCCTAACCACACATTTATCTGTTTTAATTTTATTTGACTCGTTTGAAATTAACTTTGAACATGTTTTTTAAGGCCTGTACTTGGGTGAGTTTTTTTTTTTTTTTTTTCTGTGATACTTCAAGTTAAAGGATAAAAACACGACATAAATTCATGCTTCAAATTAGAAAGAAATGCATCAGTTTGAATGGTGTGACACTGCCATACTTTGCACTGAAAATATCACCCAATATTAAAAAGGTCATAGAGTTTTGGAAGCATTGTCATATCAGGACTGAGAAATATATAGATTTATTGAAGCCATCGCCTTTTAACCGTTTACAGCAGTGGACATCACAGGACTTCCTAAAGTCATGCAGTCATAACATATTTTCTATGCATTTTTTTTTATTTTGCAGATGACAAATAGGATCATAGAAATGAGGCAAAGAACCTTAATTTTGTTCAGATTCTGTCACTTATTCCACCAAAGGACATGGTGACATTTATAACTATTATGTTAAGAAATAAATTTTTATGAAAGTTGTCTACTGAATCATTAAGGAGTAAATCCACTTCAAAAGGCTCAGTGTAAAAACATGCAAATGAGGCTTAGTCTTGAATGTACAAGGTATTGAACAAACAGGAAGCAAACTTTGGTATAAATCTTTACCACCTCTATAGTTGACTAAAAGTTCTGCCCTCTGGTACTTGAACATGTGCTAGAGACAATAGTTTAACAAATTAAAAAAAACAACCTAATTATAGTTTCATAAACCAAATGTCTGTTTTGAATGTTTTGTAAATGTTTTTGTTCTTAGACTCGGTTAGTTTCAGAATCGCCCAAACATGTACTATTTATATCTGTTTTTGTCAACACTCAGCGCAGCTGTCCTGTTTTTAAGTCTGAATGTCGGAGGGATCTTGACCTTTCTTCAATTCTGCAGTAAAAGCCTAAAAATGTAGTTTCAGGATGCTGCAGATCAAGTGGTTCACCCCTGATTTAAAAGCTTCAGGCTGGATGGGGCGCAGCTTTACTGTAAATGTTTCAAACTGTACACAGATCACGAACGCGTAGAGACCGCCTGAAAGTTTCTGATAAAAGCAACCTGAGTTGAGACTGAGACTCAAACTGAAACTGCTTGTGGTTTTCACTTTTTTCTGGTGGTGGAGCGCAAGAAGAAAAACGTAAACATCCAGTTGATTTGGCTATAGGAGCCAAGCTGTTTCTAGTTTAACCTCAACACATTTTTTTTTTTTTCCTAATACATCTTTTTAAGTTTCTGTCTAAAGTTTTTACCACAATAATCGAAGTGTTCAGAGCTCCTTAAAAAAAAAATCACATTAAACATAATTAATGCCCCTTGAAGGCTTGAAATCAAACCAACTGACAGTTTAAAAATGTTCACTTTGTGTCAAGAACAACGCTGCTACATTTGTCGATGTTTTCCCATCTTTCAGCAGCAGCCAATCAAGAGGAGGCGTGGTGAGAGTTCCTTCGACATCAACAACATAGTGATCCCCATGTCTGTGGCGGCCACCACCCGGGTGGAGAAGCTGCAATATAAAGAGATCCTCACTCCGAGGTAACCGGCTCCTGCTGTCACTTCTGACTCTGCTTATCCTCACCAGCTGCCAGGTTTTCTGTGCTCAACATATCTCGTTGTTCCGCTAGTTGGCGATCGGTGGACATTTTCTCTCAGCCGATAACAGCAGAGGAGAACGAGCGAGAGGTAGGCACTCCTGCTCAGTTTTACGGTTCTCAGTTTGGTTGTAATCATTTAAATCTGAAGTTTATGGGAGAAAGTCTTTGTATTAAACTGAGCAAACAGTGACACCTGGTGGTCAAATATTTAACCGACTTGGATGAGATGAATGTTTCTAATAACCTTTAATAGCCTTTTTTTTCTCCAGGGATTTAAAATGTTTCTAGTTAATCACAGAAATATAAATCCAGGAAAAGTGCCAGCATTTTTTTTTTCTTCTTGTATTTAGAACAGATATAATTGAATTGAGAAAAACAATAAGGAGCCAATTTAACAGCAGATCTAATTTTCAGCAAAGTTTACCAACATCTTAATTTTAAAAAAATGGAATGTATTAACCAGCCTGCGATAAACTGTTCATCAGGAGAGACAAACATCTGCTTTTAGTCATAAATGATTCCTGAAGTGTTTTGAATTTATGTGTTAGTGCTTTAATTTAGGTTGAGTCATGATTTCTGACATTTCCTAATAAAATATTCTTCATTCCTGAGTTGGAGACAAAAGCATTGTTCTTTGTTTCCTTCAAGAGAACTGTAAAAGGATGAGCACAATCACTGCAGTTGTGTGATTCATTTCTGATAATCATATTCAAAGGACAATAAAACAGGGTTTCATTTTACATTTCATTTAAATCACAGAGAACATCTGAGAATCAGCCTCCTCACATATCCTCACAATCTGTCAAGTTCAAGTATCTGTTCCAAAAAAAATCATATTTCATATGAAAGTGAAATCACTTTTACAGATGTATAAAAAAAATACAAGCTACCACTGTAATAAAGAGCTAATCTAAAAAATGTGGAGGGCAGCTTTCTGAAGACGTAGCGGCGTTTTTATTGGCTGCTGTTGGCCTGCAGGTGGAGGACCTGACGGACGCCGCCTTCATCCAGCTCCACCAGCCCTATGAGGACCAGGAGCGCTCCCGCTGGACCTGGATGGCTCTGGCTCCGGCTAAACGCAGGGGCAGCAGGTGAGTCGGTCCCCCCGCCACCCGAAGCTTTCTCGTGTCCGAGTCACGTGACGCCAACACTCGTGTCTCTCAGGTCATACAAATCTGTGGATGGACGGACCACGCCTCTGCTGTGTGGGACCAACCCGCCCACCCCTCAGCCCGCATCGCCGGACCCCGGCCACTGCCCCTCGCTGCACGACTACAGCCACGTGCCGTCGCCCATGAGCCCCCCCAGCCCCGACGCCTCGTCCAACCCCCAGACTCCCTGTTCCCGCGACTCCCACCGGCTGCTGTCCAATGAGGACACTCGGTGCTCCACGCCCGACTTTACCTTTGAGGAACGGGTAAGACAAAAAAAAAAAAAAAAGAGGCTCAGCAAATTTACATCCATGTTTTTGTTTTGCTCATCAGAGTTAATTATAGTTAATATAATGAGATAGATGAACATAGCATTGATATTAAAACTAAATACTCTTTGCTAGACACATCATCACTATATGGTAGGGCAGCTATTCCATAGAACCAGGTCTATCCAGAGACTTTTACTGAAAAGTCGACTTTGCTGCACCCAGATCAGCTTTTATCCAATTAATTAAACTTGTCTAAATTCTGCAAGCGTTTTAAAAGAAAGTGACCCAAATCCTGCTCTGACACAGACAATAAATTTGTTCATTCGAGCCAAAAAGTTTTGGAAACCTGCTGCCGTCATTTTAATACAGCAAATGTCCGTTACTCTACAACAGTGGCATCTTAGTCATCCCATCCCTACAATAAAAAAAAACCAAACAATTGGACTACTTTATTTGCTTGATTTTTACCATCTTGTCTCTCGTGATAAAACAGAAAAAGGGACACCCTTGCTCTAAAGTCTGCGTGTCAGGAAAGTGTTTTAAAATTACAAAACGCCATGCTTGTGTTTTATTTAAATAAGGCACACCCTGCAAGTATATCTGAAAGAGCGACATGCTTGTACTATCTTACCAATTTACCCTAGTCTGACTGATTGACCCAAGTTTAATCAGCATTAGTAAAAACAATTCTGGTGCCATCGTTGACTTCTGTTTATATTTTCCAGACCGTAGCGCCGTGGGAACGCCGCAACTTCCCCCTGCCAGAAGACCCGGCCCCAGAGCCCGAAAGCGACCAACCAATCAGGCCGAGGGCCCGCAGCATCTCAGGGTGCCGATCGTCCGCCTACGGGCGTCTGGACTCGGACGACTCGGAGCTGCCTTGCGACGACGACGACGGCGGCCCCAAGCTCAGGGCCTCGTCCCACCGATGAGTGGCAGACAGGCGGAGGCGCCCCCTTCACTTCCCCCGCCCCACACGGCTCCTCTCTGGCATTAACAAGCAGAACCTCAAAGCTGAATAAGATGTTAAATGGGTTCCTGTTGTTTGATATTCAAACATCAGTCTGATACTTTCACAGTTTTTAGTGAACATTATGGAGATAGAAGCCTTTCCCTTCACTTGTTTTTGTCACAGGGAAAAAAAACGATAAATGTAAAAAACAAAAAAAAGTATAAAACAACACATTACAAAAAGTGAGTTCTGTAGTAGGCTAAACAATGTACATGGGGGCTTAGTGGTGTTCATGTCGCGTGTACACTTGTAGCGCACTATGTAGCGACTCCTCAACATATGGCCAAAGGGTGTTTTCTATTGACTAGTTTGCTTGTAAATCCCCATGTACATTTTTAGTGGAGTGACAAATATCAAAACAAAAAAAACAAAACAACAAAAAAAAAAACAACTCCCTACTTCCTTCCTCTTGCTCCTCATCCACATAAACAGGTACATTTAAGATGTGGTTCCCTCCTCCCCCACTAGAGGTCGCCTGAAATCACCAGAGCACTTCTCGTACTGCCAAGTCTAGTTCTGCTGGTTTGCTTTCTTTGTTTGTTTTTTTTTCCCATTCCTGATATGTTTTGTTGATCTCGTTCTGTCTGTTTCAGTGTAACACATTAATTTGTTTTTATTTGAAGAGTAAAATCATTCCTACAGTCTCTTCGGAGAGCTCCCGTCTCGCTGCACAGGTTCCCACCGCCGGTTCTGTTTTAGAAAAAAAAAAGAAAAAAGGAAGAAAAAAAAAAAAGGGTGACGGCACAGACCCGGGAGCTGCTTTCTATTTTTATGTTCAGGTTTGAGCAATTGCCCGGCAGAAAGTTGCCTGCATGCTAAAATAAAAACAAACTAAAAAAGATGTTAGTCTTATCACACCAGTAATCCTAAAAGCTAATCTCACTCCTTTGCAAACAGTTGTGGCTGTAAATGAAATTGTGGCGACATAAACACGATAACCTCTGTGCTTTTTTTTTTTTCTTCCCCCTTTATGGTTTCTGTTTCAGCTTAAACAAGATTTTAAACATTTAAAATGTAGCAGCTCTCAATTAGAAGCCACCCGAGCTCAGGTCTTTCTGGACAGTAATTTAATGACACTTTTCCTCAGAATGATCAGTTCAAAGCCAGATTTTGTTTTTTTCCACTTTCACATCCTTGTAATTATGCTCTCACCTCATCCCTCCTCCACTTTACGTAACCAATTGCTATGCAAAAAAAGAAAAAAAAATCTATGGTTGTTTTCATTTTCCGCCTCCTTTGTACACAACCGTTCTGTTTTTCTTTTTTTTTTTCTTTTTTTTGTAGTTAAGATGTCAATGTACCTGTTCGATTGTTGCAGCAGTTATAACCTAATCAAAAAGCAGAATTGTTTTCTTTCTTGTAAATAGTACCATTAAAACATTTATGTTTAACTTGGCACCGTTGTTCCCGTCTTGGTCATTCATTCGAGGTTCATTCAGACGCGAGTGTGACTTTGCAGCGTTTATTTCAAATACACATATACAGCAACAAGAATCATCATAAACCAGTTACTGATCAATGCACAATAATGAGAACAATCACATTTCCACGTCTGTACAGCGTTAGAAGTAACCAAAAACAAAACAAAAGGTGAGTGTTGTTACTGCAGGAACCTCTTCACGGCACGCTGGGGGATCAGGTCTCATCCCCTCCACCTCGTTTCTGACTGATCTCTGGAGACGGAACGTGGTCTACTGCAACTAAAGACGTCAGCATGCAGATAATGTTGCAAGCACACCTTGGAGTTCTACGCGTCTGCTGAGTTTTGACCCTTGTTATTCGCACGCCCTTCCAAAAAAGTCCGGAGCAGATACAAATGGGGTACACCAGGAGACCAATCTGTGAAAGGGAGGCAACAAGCAGACGGCTGTCTCTTACATTAAAAGCATGCAAGAATGTTTCATTAGTGCCAAAATGGATCACGGGAGAATTGGGGAGTCTAAAAGGATGTTTTCCTGGCAGAAAATAACAGCAGCTGAAGAACTGAGCCTTGGCATCAAACTATTCTGTGGCGTCATAAACCCTTAAATGTATCTTTGGAGCTTAAATATACCCACATTTTTCCATCTTATGAATTGGAGGTCTTTGTGATCACTGGTGATGCAATTCTAGCAGACCAATTGGAACATTTGACAAAACTAACATTTAATTTGATGAATCAAAACCAAAAGTTAAGCATTTTATCTCCAAAATTGGCCCTTTGTTTTTTTTTGTTTTTTTTTTAGGGAATTAAAAACAAAATGTTCTTCCTAGTTAACCACTACCAGCTTAGTCTTGAGTTTAAATTTCAGAAACCTTATAGGTGTTTAAATAACATTGGGAATGTGAATCATTTTGAGGATTTACGTCCATTTAAATGTATAAAATCAGCCGTTTTAAGGTTTAATGTGCTTGAAGTGTGTGTATGTGAATCTAAAAGGATGCAGACGATGTGCGTTTCCTGGTTAGTGGCGACGTGCAGAGGTATTGATAAAGTGCCTGAAGAGGTGAACTTGTTGCTTTACAGTTTGTTTTTGCTTACCTTAATGATGCAGTGCACACACAAACCCCTTCATCCACCCATCTACTTGGCAACAACAGATTATTTTTCCAATTTCATTTCATAAGAGTTTGAAATAATACCTTAAATTACTTCCAGTAAAGCCTTTATGGGCTCCTTATTACGTTGAGCTTTTTTAAATTAGTAATTATCCTTGTTCTGATTATTTTGGTGCTTACTGTGGTTTAAATACTGCACACAATAAAGTCCCTCCCTTTAATCCTGTATTAAGGTTTTCTTCCCATAAATCAAGCTGTAGCACACGTACAATAGGAGCAGTAAAAAAAGAAGAAAAAGAGAAACACTGACAGTAGCAGGCACAATACAAATGTCCGTTCATATCAAATACATGTCATATATGCACAGAATACGATTATAAAACTGGCCCAACGCGAACCAAACTTCCTAGCCATTCTTTTTTTTTTCTTCTTTTTTTTTTTTAAGTCCAGCAAACTTTCCAGTCGCCTTTGTTGAAGATGGTGTGCCAGGAATAAAACCACTGAGGATATTTTGTGTTGACAATATGAGACGCAGAAAGGTTGTTGTCACCCGCAGTTCGCTCAGTTAAAATATTCATTTTAACTGTCTGCTCGATGTAACATTTGGGTCAATATGGTAAGATTACGTGTTCAGTATTTATGGCAAGCCAAATTATCATAAAGTAGGCAGGATATTTCTTCTATGTCCCAAAATATCACATAGTTCACTGCCATACAATTCCAGCTACCTTTTCAAAATACGGAAGAGGCTTACGGACAAAAAACTAAACTTGTTTTTGTCAAACTTTTTAGAAAGTAGTAGTCAGTCTCTGAGATTAAAGACAGAATTCTGACTTTTCCCCCCGCTATTCTAAAATTAAAGTTTGCAATGCTCTTTTGTATAAAAAGAGTTTCGGATTTCTCCATTTATTTGACACCTTGTGTTTTCAAAACTCAAAATGGCTGCTGCAAAGACAAAAGATAGTAATAGCTGCAGTGATAAACTGTTTATCTGCACTCCCAAAGTCATCAAGTCTGCAAACATCGTAAAAACGCCAAATGCACAAAATGTAATTACACTTAAGGCCTCGAGCCATCAATTTATTTACTGTAATGTCGCGTTGTGAAGGAGTATAGACAAGCTGAGGAATCCTTTTGACTGGTGAACTGAGGTATGGGTGTCACATGTCTGGATGAACGTCTAAGTTCAGACAGTGGGTGAACTTAGTTTTTCCTTTTAGCTTCAAAGCTCAGGCAGCGTCTCCCTTTGCTCCTCAGTAGTCTTATTTTTGCCACACCACCGACCACGGTCACCTACTGTAGCTGGAGGCGCAGCACATGTCGGGACACAAAGCAAAGAAAGCAGAGAGGTCTGCAAGACATTTTTCTGTCTAGACAAGAAATTTGCTACTTTTTCTTTTGACATTTTTTCCTCCCAAACCTTCATCAGAGCCCGTCACTGTTCCTTTATATCAAACTGGAGCTAAAGAGTTGGATTTGCCCTCCTCTCTCAAGGCTCATGTTCTGTGTATCTAAAAAAAAAAAAAAATTAGTGAACACCCATCGAAGGGAAACTGGTAAAGGTTCACAGTCTGTGACAGGAAACCAAGTAATTTTTTTTCATCAGGACGCGTTGGGATGAAACAATTCGCTCGGATTCGCTGGGGAAATTTTGCTCAGCTGGATGCTTTAACTCCTAAATATTTACTACAAAAGGTTTAAGTATTTTTGCAAGAAGACCACAGAGAGAAATCAATACAGTTTGGCCTACCTGCTATTCAGATCTTTTTCTTTTTTTGTTCTTCACTAAAAAGAAACGCCTCAGTAAATTTAAGAGGTTAGTGGAGGACAAACAGTGATGGGTATCTTTAAAAAAAAAGTCCAGTGAAAGTAATGAGGAAGGCATTATACAACTCCTCTACGTGGTGGTGTGGTGCAGGTGGAGCAGGAAGCGGGAGCGGGGGCGGGACGGGGCACGTTCACAAGCCCTGCTTGGCCAGCGAGGCGGACACCTGGTCGGCCAGCGTGGAGAGCTGCGGGGAGTCGGTCATGTTGATGCTGCCGGAGGACGACACGGTGCTGAGCTGCTGGGGCGAGTCTTCCAGGGAGATGATCTCAGCGCCGTGGTCGGTGCGTGCCTTGGCCGTCTCACGGAAGCTCAGCTTGTGGCTCTCAATCTGCAACCGGCAGGAAAGGTCAGATTCATGACCCCCCGCCCTCCCACTGCTGAGGCAATTAGACTCTGAGAAGGTTTCAGATCACTGGAAGAGATCTGAGCGACTTCAGTGTGTTTTATATGAATAGACCAACACAAAGCAGTGTCTGAAATGAAACTCCTGACGTTTTTACGGCTGTGGGAATGAATGGGGCTAAAATACAGTAAAAACCGAGAAGAAAACCGGTTTGAAGAGCTTCATCGACCCTAAACATCCAACCAGGGTAACTCAAATCAAAGCATGTTAATATGTGTTAGAATGTCCTAGTCAAAGTCTAGAGCAGTGGTCTGCAACCTGTGGTTCTGGAGCCGCAAGTGGCTCTTTGGGTGTTCCACAGTGACTCATTAAAACTCTGACTAAAAATGAAGTAATGTTTTTAAATAAACAAATGCATGTTTTAGTTGCATTCAAACTGGAAGTATCAGTTACATTATTTAAATCTAGTTTTCTTGTCACAAGCTTGGAAACGATATGCTTTTATTTAGCTACGTCGACACCTGATGGAAGAAAATCTACCCATCCTCTTTTTGCAAAGGTTTTCAGATTTTTATTTGTTTTAAAATCTAAAAATAGAAATTACAACAATTTGCTACAGTAAATATTTATCAAAAATGAAAGTTTTCTTTTTTTCCCCCCCAAATATTAATTTAAACTTTAAATTTTAAAGTTTAAATGAATTGAACTTTAAATGAACTTATTTTGCATCTATAAATAAGTTTTGTTTGGCCAGACTGAAGACAGAAATGTCTCTTTGTATTGTTAAAGGTTGCAGACACCTGGTTTAGAGCTAAATAAAAATTGTGAATCTGTAGCAAGACTTGAAAACTGATGTTCACAGAGGTTCTGTGTCCAGTCTGACTCAGCTTAGGCTATTTTGGAAAGAGTAAGTAAACATGCAGAGCTGGTGGACCGCAGAAGACTGGAAACTAAGACAAAGGTGGGTTTTTCAAAGTATCAACTTAGTTTGGAAACAATGAATTATTTTCCTTCCACTTCTTCAGGTATGTGCCACTTTGTGTTGGTTCAGAAGATTAAATCCCAATAAAATACACTGAAGTTTGTGACTGTAGCAAGACAACCACAATACAAGGGGAGAGGGGGATAAATAATTTTTAACGTAATAATTATTACATTTTTTTTATTGAAAAATATGTTATTGTAAATTTACAAATTTCATTTTCAGAGTAAAGAAGGCCTGAAGAAGTGCGACAAGCTACAGCACTCCCTCTGCTGGACAACATGCACAAGTGCAGTCATCCCTCAAAAATTTGGACCTTATTTTTCCATGATAATAATTAAATAAATGTTTTTTTTTTCCTTTTCATTTAACTTAATTTTATGACTTATGTCATGTTTTCACATGTTGTAGTCCTAAATATTGTTCAACACTTTTTACATTTCTTGTTTTAACAACCTGGGAAGCATGTTGCTTTGCATGTGAAAGAATCTCTGGAAACATTTTTAACAACATAAAACCCTAAACTACAAAGTGCATTTACATCGACGCGGCGTGTCGACGACGTTGAAACCCAAACAGCTCGGGTTTCAGAAGAAACTCGTTTTCTCTGTGAAATCCTGCAGCTCGCGCACATACTTACGCGAGTCCTCAATCTTTATGAGAGGGTTCGTCAGGATGGGTGTGGTAGGTGCTGAAGGGACAGTCTGAGGTGACTGAGGGGGGGTGACAACAGGGGAGGGGATGGACATGCTGTCTGAGACACTCCCCTCCGCGTCCTTGCCCTTCTCCCGCTACACAGAAGGAGCCCCGGCGGGGAGGAATGACAACGCATGCAACAAAAACAAATGGGATGGTTTCAACAGAAACAATAAGAAGAAAAAGAAAAACAACACAATATTTGACCAATAATAATGCAAATAATGAGAACTTTGTTATGAAATTATATTTTAAAAAATGGAGGAAATACAATGAAAGAAGCTCTAATGGGGTGGAGGAGGGAAGTGGTGATGAGAAACAGATGTGCTGTCGATACGCTGCAGAAATCTGCTGGTTGGGTTTAAACCCATTAGAGGTTTCAATAAAGAAAGGGACTGAATACAACCAGAACCAGAACTTTATCTCCTTTTCAGTAATCTCCTCTTCATAGCTGATTTAAAAAAATAAAAAATTAAAAAACAGCTTTGCCAACATTCTACTAATCTATCCAAATGTATGTTATATTCTAGTCTGTATCTTCACCAATCAATAAATGTTGCTTAACTAATGGAAAATCTGTCATATTATTTAAAAAGGCAGAAAGGTAATACTAAATGTTATTTTTTTTAATCTATTTTAATGCACTGTAGTTTTGCTTTACACCATAGTTGTTGTTATCTTTTTAACTCTAATTTATGCTCACCTGAGAGACAAAACCCAGGGCAAAATTAGAAATCAATAATAAAGCAAAAGTTCGAACCACCAGCTGAAAAGTTGGCTCTGGGCCGTTTTACACACTAAACATGTTTTTGTTTTTTCTTAAATCTTGAAGAAGGAAGAGACACGCAGAGATCTTCAACTGCAGGAAGGATGAGACATTTCTACCTTCCTCTGTCCACCTCCGGGGACGTGACCGATGTTGTCCAGGGAGCCGACTTTGGACTGAACTTTAAACTCTAGCTTCTCGGTTTTGATCTCCACATTGCCACCACCTTAAAAGAAACCCAGTACAGTTAATGAATTACAGAAGTTCAACAGCAGACCTCACCAAACTGAAAGTAAAAAAAAAATCAAAGAAAAAGAAAATCCCCAAAACACCCATTCAAAGCAAGTCTTTCTGGAAATAATGAGCATTTTTCACTTTTAAACATTTACCTGGCTTGTGATGAATGTTGTCTTTCGATCCACATTTTGATGTAACGTTGCTCAAGTCAATCTTTTTGTGCACGATTTGAACCTACAGAAGAAACAAAACAGAGAGCAGAAGAACAGATTTAACCAAAACTGAAACATCACGTCACTTCAAACTGTAGCATTTTATGGGTCTGTTAGTTTGTTTCCAAGAAGGTAAAAACTGGTCAATAAAACAGTATATCAGAGAGCAGACTACTATTAAATCCAGTGTTAGTACTGAACTAAAAAAATGGCCAAGGTTAAAATGCATGTATCATCAGATTTCAGAGGCTGAAAACTGAAATATTTATAAAACACAAAGTAATTTTTCCACGGTTTTCAAAGCAGATAAGTATAACAGGAAGAGCTATGAAGTATAAATAATTTAAACATCAGCCTTTTACGCTATAATGTCCACCAAAACTGTCTCCTTTGGAAACATGTTTTGCTCCAAAACTATCGGAACATTTACAAACTTAGATTTGAGGGAAAGAACAAACTGTGTCAGTGGAAAGACGACGTTTACAGATTAGGTTTAATCAATAAATATGTTTTTTTTTCTCCCCTCAATATTCATATTATGATCTCACATCTGAACTGCAGACTTTGCAGATTGTTTCTTTGTCTTCAGTATTTACCCAAATGAACCAGCCTCCCTCTTGGGCAACTTTCAGCTGCACTATTGACTTTCTGATTCACTCTTTTTTTTTTTTACTTTAAAAATCTATCTAATACCACAAGAAGCTCTGTTTAAGTTTTTTTTTCTTTTTTACATATTCTTTTTTTTTCAGTCATGGAAATGACTACAAGTCATTGTAAAAACGATGATACATGGCCTTAATGTTTATGCTTAATTTAAACTCTGCGTTCACGTTGCACTTTTGTCATTTGAAGATAAAAGCCACGGTCCTCATCTGTGCATCACAGCGCCGGCCTGAAGTGACCTCATCTTACGGTCGATTGTGCGGCAACACAAAGCGCTCAGTCTTTCCTCCGTGAGGTCGAGGACAACAGGCTAAGCTTGGAGAGGAGAGTGAGGACAGAGGCTCTTTGTAGCTCCTGCTGCACAATTAGTTCATTTCATTCATATGTTTCCAACTCAATTTTAGTAAAAAAAAAAAGTTTGGAGGAAGAACCACCCAGGACACACTGGATTCACGCATGCAGGTTAAGGCCCCAGTTTGGATGGTTGGTCGCAGTCAAACGGACACATTCAACAGTTATCGAGCTTATGTTACACCATGAGCATTTTATTCACCAAACTGGTCTGCAAAACCGACAAAAATCACTTCGTAGCAACTGATTACAAGAGGAGGCATGGAGGAGGGAAGGTCTGCAGGGTAAAATGCTCATGACTGCTCATAAGTTCCGGGATCAAACTGTTATTTGCAGGAGTTAAGAGGTCAAAGTGGCAGGAGTGTCGAGGTCAGAACGGGTTGGACACAGACTGGAGGTTTCGTGCAATCCTTCTTCTTCTTCTTCGGGATGCATTTAGCACACCTGCAGCCGTGTTTTACTCACATTGCCACCGCCGGGTACATGTTTTATATTGTCTTTGGAGCCACAGCGGGACTGCACGCTGCTTAAGTCCAGCTTCTTATCAAGAATTTGCACCTGGATAGTTTTTTTTGTTTTTTTTTTTGTGGAGGGAAAAACATAATGTTATCTTGCAGAAAGAGAAATGACACTGAGGAGAGTTTCTGAGGAGAAAACTGTGGAGTTCAGGGGAGTTCAGGCTAATCCAGTTGACTAAGAAAATCATATCTAAAGGGCTTACAGCTATAAACGGTTAAATGACATGTGTTGGTGTTGGTGTTAGTTTGGCATTGGAGCCAAAGTTATCTTTTTAAAGATTTCAGAGGCTTTCAATTCACTAAGGAAAAAAAATAAAAAAATTTGTCAAACATCTGATGTTTTCAGGGAATGACCATAATGATACTGTTTTGAAGATACATTTTATCCTTTGAAAAAAATCATTCTGGTAAAACAAAGATATTAGAATTTTTTATTTTTTTTTAAAGTGAATAAAAATGCTGGTTAGTCACAGAGTTCCCTGTTTGTGTCCTGACTGGATCACTGAGAGGATTTGTTGGATCGATTTGTTGGAGAACTGCTGAGGACGGTGTTGGGTTCATCCCTACTCACGTTGCCTCCACCGGGAGCATGTTTTATATTGTCTTTGGAGCCACACTTAGACTGGACAGTACTAAAGTCCAACTTCTGATCAAGTATTTTAACCTGGAAAAGTGCAGAAGTGAGGGGAAGAGGCTGTTATTGTCAGAATCACTGAAAGTAGCTGCCTTGTATTTATTTCAAAATAATAATAATAATAATAATAATAAAAAACGACTCGACGTGATTGGTTTTGACACAGTAACGTCTCTGAAGTGTAAATACAGATAGACAGAATTTCAAAAGGAGCCACACGTGTGGCTGCAACACATCCTGAAACTCTTTACAGAAGCCAGAGATATAAAAGTGAAATGGTTTTCCTACCCTTCCTCCTCCAGGCTTGTGCTTTAAGTTGTCTTTAGAACCACAGCGAGCTTGGACGTTGGATAAGTCCAGCTTCTTATCGAGGATTTGGACCTGAAGAAGAACAACAAAGGGCAGGTAAGAGGATCTGCAGAGGAAGAATAGCTGAAGAGGAAGAGGAATCATTTTGAATTAGGAATAATTGGACTCCTTGTATTACAGCTGCCATTCATAGCTTTGCATTTTTGTTTTACTTACTCAAGTTGCCTTAGGAACTGTGTAACATTGTTATGGCAACTCGTGAAGGCGATTTGTTGCACTAGTCCAGGGGTCCCCAAACTTTTTCCTGCGAGGGCCACATAACTTTTCCCTTTTCTGGTTGGGGGCCGGTCTTAGTTTTTCGAGAAAGAAACCTTAGAAAACTTTTGTTGACGGGGGGGGCTGGATTACTGGCGACGACATATTCGCGTTTGTAGATAGATTTTTACCCAGAATGCAAATGGAAAAAAACCGTGAGCGAAACGGTGACTGGTACTGACTAGTATATATTCCATTGAGGGAAACTAAGTTTCATATCTGCTCAAGAGCCCCCCTGGTGGTTGAAGAAAAATCCACATATATATGAAAAAAAACACTGAATGCTCTCTGGCACTGCCCAGGGGGCCAGACCAAATGAGGAGGCAGGCCACAGCCTGGGGACCCCCACACCAGAGCAAAAAGGCCAAATGCATGCCACACTTTTCAGATTTTTTACTGATTTAAAAAAAAAAGCAAGTGTCATTTCCCTCCTATTTACAATTAAGCACCAAGTCTGTCTTCAAAATTATGTGGCAAAATTTAAACAAAATAAAAATATCACTCAATAGGTGTTAATACTTTTGAAGTCGTGCACGAATCAACCATTAACCTAAAATCAGCAAAAAATCAAAGTATCGTGAAAATGTAAAAATGTGGCATTCTTTAATATAATCTGGGATATAACTTCCAGCCATCTGGCACTTTACGACAGGGTTAACATCCGAGGTTCTAGATAAAATTTTACAGCCAAATTTACAGCATAATACACCAACAATATTTTACAGATGATATGATTTTAAAGCCAAAACGTTTTACTCTGTTTGGTTAAAGTAAAATGCTACAAAACAGTTACAAATGCCAGCTTTAATTTATTCTAATTCTCATTTTAGACCTCAAATTTTCTTGGTCCATAAACCTAAATGATAAATTTAATTTCACTCTACAAATTCCAGCTATTAGGATCTTAACCTTTCATTTTTAAATTTAGAATTTTTCAACTACTTAATCATCCAAAAGGTTGGATTTAATTGTCATAACTGCAGACAAACTCAAGGGCTTTGAGTTCATCTCCCAGTTACTCACATTTCCTCCCCCTGGCTTGTGTTTGACATTGTCTTTGGAGCCACACTTAGACTGCACACTACTAAAGTCCAACTTCTGCTCCACGATTTGCACCTGGAAAAATGAAAACGGCAGCTTTTAGATGGAGAGCAAAAGAAACCAACTTAAGATATGAGCCGAAACGGACGTCACATTGAGCAGCAGGAATCCGTGCAGCCGCATGCAGGCCGGAGAATCGGTTAGCTTTAAGTGCTACAAACGTCCAAAAGCAGAACTGAATTTAATGCTGAAAGATTTCCAAATGTTTTAAAACAGTAAGTTGTTCTATAGATTAAACTGATTAAATAAGATCTATTTTGGTTCTGCAAAAATAGAACCAAAATAGCTAACTAGAAACTAGCTTCTAGTTAGCTTCCAGTAGTGCTAACTACTGGAAGCTAGTTTCTAGTTAGCTTCCAGTAGTGCTAACTGCTGGCTAAAAGCTGTCCATGTAATGCTTTTAATTTCATCAGTGAGAACCTGACATGTGACTGAGCCAGCATAAAATTAGACCAAAGGCTTGGAGCACCTTTGTTTCCAAAATAAGCCTCCTTATCTATATCAATCTTACAAAGCAGACACATATTCATACACCAACTATCTGGGTGTGCTGAGTGTTAAAATGAGAAACGGAAATGTAAGCAAATTTCCACAAATATGTTTTAAAGCAGAAAAACAGACTGATTTTAATTTAAATCTGACAAACAAAATCCGATTTCAAAGAACCAAAACTATTCACAAGGACAAAACATTAAAGCAAAAGCCTTTGAATTAATACACGTAAAAAAAAAAAAAAAATCTGACACATACTGCATGAAAAATTACTATTGCTGCGGCAAGAGCTCATGCAAAATGCATTACTTCTTCCAAAATAGTATTTGCTACTAAAAGCAGAGTGAAATAGTGTTTTCACATGCAGCTGCAGTTGCTCTCTGTAAAGGCTTTATCAGTGTGTGTCACTGTCAAAATTGAATGTAAGTGAATGTACTTTGCCCTACTGATCACATTTCTTGTTGCCTGTTTAGTTCAACGCAGCTCTAATAAAATAACCCAAGGTTGCAAAACCTGCAATACACAAGAAACTGGCAGCTTTCCTTTGATGTCAGCTTATTTTTGATAGACCTGAAACCAGACATTTACTTGCGCAGCATAAAGAGACGCACGTCTTCCTCACTGACTGACATTAAATCTGATTTAACTTTTCCTAATTTAATTCAGCAAGAATTATTAAGGATATTGTTTCTATTTGCTTAATACCAGAATATATTGAGGGTTTTTTGTTATTTATTCATTACTTTAATACTAAATAATACATGGAAAAACTCTTGTATCAACATGTTCTTAGAAGCGACTCAAAGAAGAAGAAGGCAACACTCCAAAAGCAACATACCAACCGAGAGAGCAGTTAGCAAATCCTCTTGGGGACAAAAGTCTTAATTTTTGGAGATGTGCTCCAAAAACAGATTAAAACCAAAATTGTTTATTAAGGTTGAATATCAGATAGAGGGGGAGGAAAAAAAAATCTTTTTTTTTTAAACAGTGTACATAAATATCTTGTTTCAGCTGTAAATAACAAAACAAGGAGGAAACATTCTAAGTATGACTACCGAGTCAACTACAGTAACGTGTCCTAACCCTGGTCCTCTGTGTCTCCTTGCTGCCTCTCACCTGATTTAAATAACTGGGTGATTGAAATGCTTCAGCGGCGCTTCACGGCAATGCAGAGAAGGTCATGCAAACAGAAACACATCTAAAGCACGTAGGACAGAGAGGCCTGAGGACCGAGGTTGAGGACTACTACACTAGATGAGTACTGTTTATTTCTATCAACTTATTCAGAAAACAGCTGAAGCCATGTGTTAGCTAGGTGTAGAGAAAACCGCTAACCGAATCTTTAATTAAAAAAAGAAAGGTTGAGATGTCCCAACAGGTGTAGCGAGTTTGTTGTCAGTTACCTTCCCACCGCCAGGCTGGTGTTTCAAGTTGTCTGTGGAGCCGACCTTTGACCTGACGTTTTTCAGGTCAGGCAGCGGCGCCGCAGCAGCCAGAGGAGCCGGAGAACGGCTCTTCAGCGATCCCGGAGATTTCGGATTGGAACGTACAACCGCGACCTTTTTCACTTTGTTGGCCTCGGCGGCGGAAAGTGCCTGGCTGCCGGGGGACTTGGGCGTACCGGGGCTGCTCTGCCCACTCCTGGCATCTGAAACAACGAAGCAAATCAGACGTGAGTTGAGTTGGTTTTAAACAACCGTGGAGGATAAATGGTTGAGGGTAAACGAATCAAGTAAACACTAACTAGAAGCCACTACTGGCTAAAAGCTGACCAAGTTTGATCCATCAGATCAGACTGTGTTTTATTTTATTATTATTATTATTATTATTATTATTTGGGCCATGCAAAGAGGCAATCTCCAACCATTTGCTGATTTAGGTTACCTTTTTCATTTTTTGGAGTGGGGGGTTTCTTGGCACTAGCTGTGTCACAAATAATAACACATTCTTAAATCTTTAAACTTAAGTACAGAAAATGAAATAAAATGAACTGCGCTTTTCCCAGTTTCTTACCTGGTTGAGCTGCACTTCTGGCAGTAGTTTTGGCTCCTTGGACTTGAGGCTTTGCAGCACCAGCACCCTAAAAAAATAAAGAATCGGCATAACAGTAGGTTAGTTTCCACGAGGGAGAAAAGTTGAAGTGTTCTTTTAAAAAAAAAAATAAAAATAAAAAAGTCAACTTAAAGGAAAGACGGGTTTGTTTCGGCATGGCGTTCACATAAAATGTTAAAAATGATAAAGATAAAAAAAAAAAAACGATGACTTGTCATGATAGAAAACCTTCAGGCTGATGGAAGAATGTTTTTTTTTTTTTTCTTTCCATCCGGTTCAGAACCCTGACCCGTAATCTGTCAGACCGGTACTTACTCCGGGCTGCCGGGGCCCTGGGCTGGTGGTGGCTTTAATGGGGATGGAGCTGTGGCCGTTTCGGGAGGAACCGGGTGTTCTGTTGCCCTTGGCGACAACAGTGGGTCTTTTAAGGTAAGAGGGTGGTGTGGTGACAGTTTGACTCTTTGTCATGGGAAGGAAAGAAATGAATGAAAAACAAAAAAAAACCTCAAATGATACCAAACATAAAATGAAAGAATGATTTAACAACTCAAGGATGGCAAAAAAACAAAAGATGTATGGATTTCATTGTCTAAGAATAATTCTGGTGTACTAAACTGGTCACAGAACGTGACAGAATCTGGACCTGATAGAACAAAGCTTCTCGTCCAGCGTCAGTGTCTGACCTCGTGGAAAGTCTTCCTAAATGAGTTGAAGCTGTTTGGGTTGCAAAGTGACCCAACATCGGAATAAACCCAGTGGATTAAAAGTGGGATGGGTTATATTATGACTACTTAATGTAGTGCTGATAATGGATGTTACTGGGACAACAAAGTAATCAGTAAGACTTATTTGGGAAACCTCCAACAGGTGGCGCTCTGAAAGACGACTGAACACCTCAACTCAAAAGAAACAATAACTCTGAAAGGTTTTTATACACCAGAATTATCCTTTCATAATAATATTTTACATATTTCAAACAAATGACGCTCTTGGTCACATACCTTGTCTCCATTATTTGTCCTTACTTGAGCTACAAAAGAAGACAAAAGTCAAATTTATCCCATGGCTTTAGTTTCGGCTTCCTATTCTTCCAGGTGAAATAAGTCAACACATTTCCCTCCAAGTCTTCGTCAAAAACCACTGTTATGGCTAACGAATGAAAATGCACAACATGAAATAAGACGTGTTGGGTATGCAGCATGCAGAGTGAAATAAAACACGTGTTTACAAGCAGAACGTGTCTGTTTTGGGCTGCATGACCAGCTGGGTGGGCAGAGATGGAAACAGAAAGCAGAAGTGTGGGGTTGGTGGGACCTGGGGTGGGGACGGGGGACAACAAGCTCTTCAGCTTAAAGGTAACGTCCTTGGAAATAATTTGGAGAAACAGTGCTGCATAACAGAGAGGCGAAGCTGCATTTGTAAATCAAACATGTGGAAGGAGTCAACTGAAGCAGGGCTGGTTCTGAGCTGGTGAACGTGACAGCAAAACAGACCTTTGAAAACAGCGACCGGCACCAGAGACCTTCTGGCTGCGGGGCTTGGACAGGGACATTTCTGGAGCTGGGAGGAGGCTTGAGCAACACTGCTCTTCTGTAAGTCATTGGAAATGTCAGGCTTTGAATCGCTGGCCCTGTGTGGGGATGATGACTCACTGCTGTTTTCAGCCTCTGCGTCACATGGCGGTTTGGTGAAGGGACGACGCTTCCCAGAAACGCTCCCAGTGATGTGTGTTGGAGGGAGATCTTCTGAATGTGAATCAAAGCCAGATTCTGACAGCCTTTGTTTCTGGGGACTTTGCTTTGTTTCTGAAGGGATATTTTTGCTTCTAGAGGCACTGTGACACGTTGTTTCAGCTCTTTCGACAGGCAGTCCGTCTTTTATCTGTTCCTCCTCCTGGTTACCCCACAGGCTTCTGTCTTCGATGGCTGTCAGGTCCTCCAAAGCTGCGCTGCGGACTAAAAACATCGCAGGCGTGTCGTTCATTTTCACCAGGTGCTCGGATGCGTCAAGGCTTACTGTCCTCTGAGAATCAGCAGCTGCGGTCCACTCAGGGCTTCCCCTGCTGGCCTCTATGTCCTGCCTCATCTCTGACCTGCAGCTGAGATCTTCAGAGGCCCATAAAGACTCACTTAACCTCTTCCCACACTCTCCCACCGACTTTTTTCCTGGGTCTGGGGGAAGAGGAAGCGTCCGTGAAGTCAATGACTTTCTCAGCAGCTCCATGCTCAGCTGGAGAAAACTCACCATTAGCAGGCCTCAATAATTTGGCTTGAAAACCATGTAAAAAAAACCAAACAAACAAAAAACAACAACAAAAAAAAACATTTACAGCACTTGTTTTCCACCTCCCCATAAAACAAAAATGACATGTGGAAAAAGGGGAAAATATGAGATCAGAGAGGAAACACAACAAAAACTTAAAATGAGAACTGAAAGATGAAATTTAAAACAAAGTGAGGCAGTAACACACAACACTTGAATGACAAAAGATGTTGCATTCCAGAAAAAGGTCTGAAGCAGGAAAGCGCCACTACTGTCACTACTGCTTGCAAAATGGCATCACAAGTTGTCCATTAATGCAATCCAGTGGGGAAGTGAAGTGAAAAACAAATGATACAAGGTGTTTGAAGATACATAATGGGGTCTAAACACATGTGTGTGATGAAATATAAAGAAACAAAATTATTCAAGACATTTTAAATTCAATGTTGGAGCCTACATCGTTACTGTTAGCAGGTCAACTAACCGAGCTACTAAACTTGCAGACAGACATGCTAATCTTGTGCAAGGTCATGTGAAGATAAAGTCTCTTATATTTTGATTAGAAAAAAAACATTTTTTTTTTGCTTAAAACATACTAATGTTTGAATGTCATTAGACTGTAAAACAGTTTTTATTGAAAGTTGTTTTATCGTCTGACTCTTGCACTTGAATGCCGGTTAATGTGCATATTTTAGACCTGAAATACAACATAAAAAACAAATTCTAATCAGTTTTCTATTGTTTTTTTGTTAGCAGATAAGGACGTTTAAAATGTACTTTTCAAAAAGTGTCTTATGAGTCTTAACAGCTGAAATGGGATGATGAGCTCGTATTTTTAACGCAACATTTTGAAGCCAGTCAAAACTCCAGGTCTGTAAAAACTAACTTCTCCTGACAAATGAAAACACTTACAATGACAGTATGTGATGTAGATGTGTGGTTATTTCTTCTTTTGCACACACAAAAAAATTATGTTTTACTACAAAAATAATCCATACGGGAAACGTTGGTGAGCTTCACGAAAGTAAACACAGGCAGGGAGAGGGTGGATTTCTCCCGAGGCATCATGAAAAGTTTCTACTGCATTGTTGGACACATATTTGCATTAGGAAATGTGGATGCTGTTTGTGAGCATAAAGTTTGTTAAATAAGATAGAGAAAAAAAGTGAATAGTCAAATTAGCTTGAGCAACATCATTATTTCTGTGTTTCAGCACAGACAAATGAAGCAAAACCTCCAGCTATAGGTTCCATCTTGATACTTCCTGCTCAACCACCATGTGGGTCACATTAGCTTGAAGGCAAATGTCGTGTTATTCCTCAAATTTTGGACACAGTAATAGATAAGAACCACTGTGAGCTTCAAGGCTTAACACAGATAAAAAGGAAACATTATAAGCATTCTGATAACTTATATTGAAAAATTAACCATTTAACAATAAAATTTCAGTTGCCTAAAATTAATACAATCAATAAATACGCTTCTAAAATTCTGACACTGATGTAAAAAAAAAAAACAAACAAATAAAAAAAACTGTCCTCTTTGGTGGAAATGTGTACATGCAAATAAAATCCTCCCTTTTAATAGATTAAACATTTTTTTTATGGTTATACAAATAACCACAAATAAATGACAGTAATTTTAGCATTAAAAAACGAATCCTTATTGCTTTGACAAAAACATTTTTACAAATCCTTTCATCCAAAAACTGAAAATTAAAATATTAGAAAATACAAAATCAACAAAATCCAGAGCGCAAAAACATAAGCAGAATTATATTTAAAACTTAAAAACACTTATGTTTATTATGCATTCATTTTAATTTGTTGTGTTCAATAAACAACACAATCTTTACAACCTGCTTGAAAATCCCGCCAAGACCTTTCAATCCCTTCGGGCTGCTTTCTTGCGCAGCTGGTGTTGTAAGTGTACTTATATCTGTCTTCTGCAGTAACTAAATGACTTCTAAGTGGAATCAATGAGAGATGTAGCAGCCTACCTGTTGAAGAGGCTCCTCCTGCTGGTCGTTGACCGGCGTGAGACAAATGGAAAAGACACGAGAGCTCAGTCAGTAATGTGTTTTTCCTGTTCAAGACCGATTAACGCACTCACTCATCGCAAAGAAATCAATAAGCCTGCAAACAGCGCGTCTTCAATCAGTGCAGAAAGCCCGCAGCCAATACCTGTCAGTCACAGTAATGAAAAATTCAAAGGCATAAGGGGAAATAAGCAAGAGCACAACAGCAAAACAAGCACAGCGGGTTTCTACACACACATAGCTTGCATATGGACCATGTTAGCCAGAGTTTCAGCTGCTTAATGTTAGTGCGGCCTTTACCACAACGCAGAGCCGCGTAATCTGCGCAACAATTTACGCAAGTCTCCGGTCTGCACGTGGTCCGACCACTTCTTTCAGTCTAGAATAACCATCATGTGCAGCTAGATTAAAAAAAGGACTTCTTTGCTATTTCAGTGTGAGGATTGGGTTGCTGTTCTTTATAAAGCAGCGTCCGACAGCTAGCATCAGAGAGAAACCACGCCAAAGCAAGAAAGTGAAAAGCCAAAAGAATAAAAAATACATGTTTCGGTTATACAACTGAAATAAACCAGATTTTTTTATACATGTCACACACACACACACACACACACACACACAAAAAAAGAGCAGCCAGTAACTTTGGCCGTAGCAATTAAAATGTCTGATAACTTGTGAAATACAAGAATTCATTCAATCATGTTAAAGTAATCCCTCTTGTTTTGGAAAAAAAGAGAAAAAGAAATAAAGCCACTTTCTAGTTTGGTTGTGTGCCTGTATTTCTATTTGACTTTCTTTGACTATTTGACAATAGATGTACAACAATGTACATCTATTGTTGTAGATGTACATTGTTGTACATCTACAACAATGTAGATGTACAATTACATCTACATTGTTCTAGATGTAACTGTACATCTACAACAATAATTGTAGATGTACAATTATTGTTAAAAGTAAGTTTACCCAACTCAGGACAATAAAATAAACTGAGATTTAATGTTTAATTTCAGAGAAATGATTTTCATCATCTCCTTTTTAGGTGTCCTTCAAAAAAACACACAAAAATGTTATTTTGCAGCTAGCCGAAAAAGTGCTAATCACTGGCTGCTAACAGGCTAACATACATCTCGGTAAACCAGAATCATATTCTTATTAAAACTAAATTCTAGTTTTATCTAGAATTCAAACAACTTTTTGGCAAAGCTGTAAAAACCGATGGAAGCACGAGAAGCTGAAAAGCAGAAGAGGGGGCACACCAACTTGCTCCTTGTCCTCTCTCAAAGTGTTTTTATTGTCTGAGAGCTCAGAATCAACTTCTGCTCCTTTCTCTGCAGGAGTAGCTGATGCAAGATAAAATTAAAAGTCAGTTTTCAAATTAACAAAGCAGATTTATCTGGGATTTTCTGTAACAAGCGTAGAGTTGTCCTCTGTCTGCGCTAAGAGTCCTCTTCATAACCTTTCCAGTCTCTTTGTTTTGGGGAAGCTTTCGCTCTCTGTATTTGCGATCAAAGCATGCTGGCCCCAGGAAGGAATGACGTTTTAGCGCTTGTTTCTAACAAGCACAGAAAGCCCCTATTTTCTGTCACAGTGGCTCCTGACAGGGTGACTACATGCAATTACAACGTCTTACAGCAGCAGAACAGCAGAGCAGATTTAAAGCAGGAAAACAAAAAATGTCCATTAGTGTGGGTTGCATTTGGGAGACTGAAACGAAACACAGGTAGTGTCTCTCTGTAAAAGGAAAAAGGAGTTCAGGGATAAGTTGAGCACAAAGTAAACCAAGCAGAAATGGGAGTTGAAAGCAGCTTTTCAAACGTCAGGATCGGGGATTGTTTTTCGGGCGTTCGTACCAGGATGCAACTCGTCATCGTATTGGTTGCTCTCTGGCTGAGAAAGTTCACACACAGTTTTCAGCCCATTTTCAGTGACCACTGCTTCTTCATCTGGAAATCGAAATCAAAGTTTATTAAAAAAAAAAAAAAAAAGCACTCTCAGAACTATAGTTGTGAAGGAGAACTTCAGAAATATTAACACAAAGAGTCTAATATTTAGATCAAAGTTTATAAAGACACGACTTTTAGCTAAACTCAGCTGTTGTCTGTTTTTGATTTGTTTTCATGGGTAAAAAAGATAAAGAATATTGGCCTGACATCTTTTTCTTTATGTTATCAAGATAAGTTAAAATTACAGGACAGTAGATTACAGTTGACGCTATTAAATTAAGAAGATTTTCAGATAGTAAATGTAAACTGTCCATTTTCAGGATATCTGTAATAAACAAGTAATTAATGAGTTTTTTTTATATTAAAGTAAATTGGAAATGTAGGGGAAAAATATATTAAAGTCAGACATTTGCAATTATTTTTCAATAAATAAAGATAAAAAAAAATAAATCAGCATTCAACAGTAAGTGAAGATTAATCTAATGATGTTTGAAGTAAATAAATAAATAAGTAAAAAGACTTCCAAATCCTTTTCAATGTAAAGGTAGGATATAAGCTTGCTATAGTAATATGTTTAATATCTGGAGAAATTTCACAAGTTCTGAAAGGGGGAAAAGTAAAATGAAATTACTGGATGGTAAACTGGACAAAAAAAAAACAACTTTCAGATATTTGTAATTTACATTAAGAATTTATAATGAAGGTAATTCCACAAAAAAATTTAATAAAATTGAAGGTAAACAATTAATTTCTAAATCTTGGAACCAAATGATTTACAGCATCTTGGTCTTGAAATTAGTAAATTGTTATTTTGATATATTGTTTTGTTTAGTTTATTTGCCTCAAGACAAAAAGGTTGTAGTATTGATAGGGACTCTACAGACTAACCACTACAGCCTAACTTCACACTTTACACTGTACAGACTCTACATCTCCTACTTAAATGTGTTGATTAGATACTCACTTTGTGTTTCACTTCTTACTGATAAGCCGTTTAGCTTTGCAGACGAACGTGACTCTGTTGGCTGTGTCCTGTTAGTACACGGGATAATGGGAATTGGAAATGGATATAACGACTGCACTAGTGAGGGCTGTAAACTGGGAAAAGCTAGGCTACGTACTAAGTAGCCACGTGGTACAATGGGATAAAAACAGGTGGGGGAAAAAAAAAACACTTCTGATGGATTTAAAACTGATTATTATCAGCAATGTAAACAATCAACCCAAGATGGATAAAATAACAGACCGATATTTTTTTTTTCTGCGACTTTCGTTTTGCAAACTCAAGTCACACTTAGGAGGGAATTCAACACAAATAGTGACAACATGACAGCAACGCAATGAATTTTGCTATTTTGATTTGATGAAAAGAAATTATAACCATAATTACAATTTATCATACAAAGCAAGTCCGCTCCGCCAAGACAAGGTGGTAGTAAGACCGTTACACCCTGAGCTGAAAACTGAAAAATTTATTTTTGAAGTAATAAAATCTAGAGCTGAAATAGAAAATGGAATAATAAAAAAATAATAAATAATATAGTAAAAATAATTTAAAAAATGAAAAAAAAAAACATATTGCTGAGTATGAAACAGATTAATATTGGCTGAAATAAAATGCATGTAAGAATTAAAGATATAAATAATTATCAGCAGATTAAGATCTGAACATGAAAGAACATAAATCTTTTATTACAGAACCATCTAACAGAGAAAACCTTTTAAAATCTAACCATTAATTTGAGTCTGTTTATTCTGTGAGCCCACAGCATCACAGATCCATCACTATGCTTAACAATCAAAACAAGGTGCTGTTTCCACATTTCCTCTCCCCCCCCCAAACCCAACTGGAATATGTGTGTTACTAAAAATCTCATCTTTATTCTTATCATTCCGTCCTATTTAGACATTTGTGTCACCGCATATTTATATGCATGAAAACAGTCATGAAAAAGTAATTAGAAGTTCCACTTTGATTGCAATTAGTTGCAATTTTCTAAATATTTCAGTTTGAGGTAATGCTACTGCAACAGAAGACATGTTTAACAAATGTATTAGCATCTTTATGGTGTATCATCAAATAAGACAGCTGACAGAAAAAAAATCAAGAAATAGAAAAAAATGTTAGACATATTGAAATCCACCCTCAATAAATAGTCTTTAATGGCAGTTTTTGCATTCATACGTCCATAAAGAGATGCTGAAACGTTTTGTCTTAGAGCTGTGCTGTACATCACATCAGCACTTAAAAGAAGACAAGCTGTTGACATTAGGAAACAGTTTTCTCTGCAGCCCTAAATGCTTGATTGCTTGAGCAGCAACTTAAGCGACTAACACGGGTCTCGTTCAAGAACGTCTGACCCAGATACCCGGATTACAGAACCCAGTCCAGCTGAAGTCCATCATGTACTGAATCCATTGTGTAAAGATTAAGACGAAAATAGGGCAGAAAGTCGGGGAGTCGGGCCCTGCCCCTCCCTCACTGTACCCTCACACAAATCTACATTTACAGTCTTTACCAAAATAATCTGGGATCAAAGCTCCGACATGAAGAAAAAAATAGGAATTAATCTGCAACCTGTGGGCGTCAAAGTTGGAAAGCACAACAAAAACATGTAAAGGGATTAGTTAAAGCACATTAAAAGGGAATTAATTACTATTACTGTCGTGAATTTACAATAATGGAGATTTAAACACATTTTGCACCATTATTCACCTGCCTAACAAGAATGTGTTAATACCGTATAAAAGAAAAATCTAAAATCTTTATTACATTTGTTTATTATGGCTTTGCATGAAAAACTGTTTGTTGATAAACTATTCCCAGAAATATTTAGATTATATTAATCCAAAGATATTTAGATTTTATTACCACAGTTTGGATAATTTCATCAAATGATGATGGCTAAAATAAAATTAACATGAATTATGTTTAATGAATTCATGTAACTGAATAGTTTTAGTTAGTTTTAATGGTGTTCTAATAAATTAAGAATCTAAATTCATATAAACACCAACATAACTGGAGTCACAGGTTTCTTTCCCAAATATGCATACAGTCTGGAAAGTTGCTTGAACTTACATGATACTTTCCCGTTTCTTTTATATCACTTATCCCAAAATCATAAACAGTTCCTGTTTGTTTGCAGCCATTGCTTTTCTAACACAATTGTTCATTTAAGAAAGCGCATGTGATGTGTGTGTTATTTATCGGAGATTTCAAATGTGTGGCGGTGATGAAGAGTTCCTTGGTTTGTTGACTTCAGGCTAATTTCTAAACATACAAACTTACATATATACACCTTATATACAAATATACAAACATTAAAAAAAATGTTTTCAGGGTTAGCGACTTGTGTGTGTGTGTGTGTGTGTGTGTGTGTGTGTGTGTGTGTGTGTGTGTCATTGTCCGCTGCTGATGGCTGACCTTTCATTTTGACTCCGTTCTCCTGGTGATGCTGGTCATTGATGGTCATGTTCGTTAAGGAGGCACTGACGGTGTCTCCAGAACCGTAGCTGTTCGAGGCGTTGTTCATGTACTCCATTGCCAGTTACTGGTCAGGCTGCAAAAGAGGAAACGACAGGGAGTCAGGAGAACAGCCCAGAACGTGCCTCACGTCAAACAAGTCATAACCTTCACGTGCAGGGCAGCTTCGGTGAACGAAGGGCCTGGCTGGAGGGACTAAAGGTAATGATGACGCACTTGAGGTCCATCACCTCCGAATGTAAACAGACACTGCGCCTGTGCAAACCCAGGTTATTTATACATCCTGACGTGGGGTCGATGCTTCATGTTACAGTCCCACAGACAAAAATAGCGCCTCCCCTGCCCCCCTTCTACATCCCCAGGAGCCCATGTGAATGCTGTCCTCACTGCGACAAGCTGCACTTCCTGATCAACCTCTTTGAGTTTACAGAAGCCGAACTCCCAACAAGTCGTCACAGTGTAAATACTTCCTCCTGCGCCACGGTAAAACCCAGACGCTCCTTCATCCAGCCCACAACACATCAAAGCTCATGAAAAAAAAAAAGAGGATTACATATCAGATTAAGCCCAAGCCTCTGGTTACATCAGTTCAAATCATATTTGTTAATGCCCTCTCTCACACGAACTGTCAGACCCCGGCAGTGTGGAGAGCTTATGCCATAATCAGCCTCTCCATCCAAACTGTGATGCAGATTTGGCAACTTCTAAGCTTTAGTTCCTCTCTGATGCCCATGTTGGCAAAGCAACACGGCGGTTTAATCTCCCAGAGGTACGTTGTTGCTGAGATCCATCAGCTGTCAGTGGACAGGTCATACTGTAAGGACACACATTGGTCTGAGGGAGAAGTCTAAATAGTTTTTGGTTGGAAGTAAGTTTTAAAAATCATTTCACAGTTTTACATTTTGACGGCATTTTTATTCGGCATCCCCGATGTATACATCTTAAGATAAAATTCGGCTGATCTGTGTCTCCCATTGTAACTCTGGAGGAACTGGAGAGATCCACAGCTCAGTTGGAAATGCAAAATTCTACTTTTAGGAGAAAAACTCAGTGGTGTCATCATGCTTTGGGATTGCTTTATTTTTTCCCAGAAGGGACAGAAAGCAAGATAACAATCTTTAACATACAATCAGAGCTACAATTGAATGGTTTAGATTATATTATGTTGGTCCAGAGAAAATCCAGACCCAAATCCAACTTAAAATGCAAATCTGGCGCTAAGAGCTGCTTTTTGAAAGCATATTTTTGTTTATACGCCTACTGATGTGTAAAGCTACTAAAGATATACCTCCAAAGACTTGTAAAAGCAAAAAAAAGTTGGTGTACTCAGAGGAATAAAACTCATATGCACAATTACACAACTTTTTTTTATTATTTTAAATAAAAGTTTGAAAACCACTTCACAATTTCATAATAATTGATCCTTTTAAAATCCCAATAAAAAGTTTGTGGTTGTTATGTGACAAAATGCAAAAATCGTCTTGCAATGAAATGTACAAGTATTATTTTTTGCAAAATGCTTCGGGTGAATTACGGTGATCAAGACAGGAGCTGTTTTTGTGGTTCGATTTTGAAATTCAACCTACGCACTTTTAGAAGTTGAATATTATAGCGTGCAATCATAAAAATAAAAATAAAAAAAATTCAGTTCTCCACGGTTGCTCCAATTTGGAGGTAATTATGTCAACTTACTAACCAGAGAGGGCCATAGAAATTTGATTTGCAAGAAACTGGTCAAGAATGGGTCAGGTTGTTGTTTTCCATGAAGTTGGGGAGTCTTATTATGGAAAGAAATCTACAGTAGCAAACTATAGAAAACAAGAGAGGAACATCGGGGTGGACACAGAAGGCATGTCGTCCTCAAACCTACGTTTTAAAAAGGATGTAGGAGGGAAATCTGAACAGTGTGGCTTGCTCTTTGCATTCAGATGCATATTATCACTTATTCTTGTTTGAAAAGAGCCCAGCTGTTAACTCAGTCCAAACCAAAGTGAAAACATCAGAAAGATTATGAAACAGAAAACACACACAAATTTTTACAGGAATCCCACAGTAAAAACTCAACATTTTGGTTTCGAGTAAAAAACTCTCAAAACCCCAAATACTGGTTGAGTTGAGCCTACACATTGGGAACAAACTTGTATTCCATGTAAATATTTGCAAGAAACCCAATCTTGGATGAATATGTAAACAGAAAGTAGTTTCAACTTTTTCTTTTAGGATACTGCGTTTCATTAAATTTGCTTTTCAGTTCCTGAAGGTTGTAAAACTCAACATTTTTTGACACCTACCAAAGAAAAACAGGGAATATCTCTCCCACCTAGCACAACTGTTATTTACAAGCAGCAACACCTAAACTGTTGTCCTGGTTACTCTGCGAGTGTAAATACACCTGGCTCAGCTATGCAACCTTCACTCTGCCTCCCCTCTTATCTTATGACCTCATGGCTGTTTACACTTCCACTTTCGGCCCAGACGGCAGCAACGGGACAATCAGACCCAGAGACAAGATCATTTTTCTGTCTCTGACTCTTTAAAGTTTCAGATTTTTACTGTTCTGCTTTGGTTTGGGGTGGCATAACTATGGGAACAGATCAAATCAGGCAAAACTTTCAGGCAGTTTCTGCATGCTTTTGCCTGCCTTCCGTAACAGGAAGCCTTATAAGCAGGTCAAACTGGGAGAGAACGATATGATTTGAAAATAAAAATGAACCATTGTCATTAACGGTGGAAAACAGTTGAAAGTATCCCAGTTATTTAACTTCTCCAGAAAAAAAAAAGACATCCTAAGGACGTTCCACCTGCACCCACTCATTTAACTGGATAGATGCTGATCTGTTTATGTTGTAACTAATTTCTTCATTTTGGTTTCAGAAAGTTATGTCATAAATTATGAGGTAAAATTCAACTATTTCATCATTTATCTTACAGTTTTGAAATTTTTACTTTCATGTAAAGTTTTGTATATATGTATGTACAAAGTTCTTTTTTTAATAAAATTGATTATCAGTTACAATTTTACATGGAACATTTTGCAGGCTTAGTTTTTTCTTGAAATTACAATTAAAATAATCATAAATACCAAACAAAATGTTTTTAATATTTCAAGGTGCTATCATATTAAATTGTAAATTGTTCCTTTACATTTTTTACAACTATTTAGAGCCAACAACTGCATATTATATCTTTAAAATATTTTGTAATTTAGCAAACCATCCACAATATGGATAGAAAATACATGAAACTGGTTTGAAAAATCCTTAAAAGGAAATTGTATGAGCATATATACATTGTCCTCTAATGAGGAAATGTATTATATTGATTTGAAAACATTTTTTGACAAACATTTCACAGCTCGTTCTTGTCAAATGTGATGATTTACCTCATTTATGAGGTTTTTCTGCCATAATTAATGAGCCACATTAACATGTTTTGCCTCACTAATGTAGCTGTAATTACTTTAAAAAAAAATTTAAAACAAAAATTTACAAAATAAAAAATTTACAAGTTAGACTCTACTTGTTAACTGCTAATGAAAATGAGTCAATGCACAAAACAAAACAGTTGAAACTTTTCCATCCCGCTACGCTACACAGTGTAGTTGCGATCAAAATTGGGTAAACAAGGATTACTTTTACTGATTCAGTTTATCTGAATTACTTTGCCACAGCCAGCTGTTGGAGAGCTACAAAATAAAAGCAGCTCCTGTAACAAGAAAAAAAAAAAAGTCTGTAAAGTGAAAGAGGGAGACATCAGCTGAATATAAATGGCAGAGTGTGTGTTGCATTGAAAACCCAATGAATAGTGTACTCTCGCTGAGCTACGGGACAAAACTCGTATTGTGGCTTCACGCATGACAGAATCCGAACAAGAAAAAGAAGAAAGCTGCAACACTGCCAACGAAGACAATCCCTCCAAGAGGCCGTTCACGCTGCATCCGGGAGCTCCGACAGCTGGAGAGCAAACAAACTCAGCGCTGATAACAGAGCTGGCTCCTGCAGCTGCTCAACAGACATACACATATACTAACAGGGTTAAAACCCCATGAGAAAACACACTATTACTAAACATTGAATCAGTAAAAGAAGTAATCCACATCACTCTGGAATCCCTCTGCGCACATCTCGTCCCAAGTCAGACTGGGGATGTTAAAGTTTAAACAAAGCGTTGTCACAATTACACATCTGTGTTGCTGTAATTTGCTATAATTTAGCCATCTTCTCATAAAGAGTTCACGTTTTAGTGACAGGCTAGGACCACCACGTGGAGAGAGGCTGGTGGTAATTTAACCGCCAAACCCCTATCCGGACGCATCCGTTAATCTCAGGTTGATCTGATATGAGACTAAACACAAAGGCACACATTTCAACTCCTGCAGAAAAAGAGCATAACAGAAAGGTTTGTCGCAGCTTCATGAGGGGAAAAGGCTGAAAGGGTCTGCTGCTGCAGCCTGATCCTCTCAAGGGCGTGTGAAAATGAGACCTTGGCACGGATGTGGCCTCTGCAAGAAGCTCGGTCAACAGGGATGTTGACACAGCTCCAGGAGCTCTCAGCACAGCTCAGGGTGACAGAGTGGGTTGGACAGGTCTGCTGAGTAATAACTCTTAAAATTGCTTTATTCTTAATTGTGTTCTTGTCAAACAAAGGAGATGTATAGATGCATCTCAATAAATAAGAAATGTCAATGAAAGGTTCACTTATTTCAGCTCCTCATGGGGAATCCCAAAGCATTTCTGGGCCAAAACGAATTTACAATCTCTTCCATAGAGTTCTGGGTCTGCCCTGGATTCTCCTCTCGAATGAATACCGTATATGCAAGAATCCAAATGGTGACTTTTACTCAACACACCTTGTATGAAAAACTATAAAAAGATGGATTTTCTACTCCGGATGGAGCAATAAGTCTCAGTCTTAGGTGAAAAAGTTTTAGTCTTCTCCACTTTGTGTTTGGTTCATGTGTAAAAAATAAAAATGTTTGTTCATGTGTAAAAACATAAAAATGGATAGCAGAAGATAGACGATAGACTGGAGCTTGATCTGGATGTTGCTTCTGTCTAGAAAATGTATCCAAGATTAGGCCTCAGGGGATCAGGTCCAGAAAGGAAACCCAAACATTGCTCTCTTTCCAAAGAGGCCTGCAGGTCGAAGTAGGTAGGTAGTTTTATCACAATATTTTCTAGTATTATTCCGATAACAATAAATTGAGGCTGAGACTGGCTTCTGGTGTGATTGTATAAATCCACTTTTTGTGGTTGAGAACAATGGCCTGACTCTACAGCTTCAGCACACAAAGAAACAGAACCAACATCATCTGGAAAAAGCAAAGTTGTCGAATCAGACACCGTCGTCTCTATGCTCACAGTCAAAATAGTTGGTGACGAGTTTGACAAATCCTGTAGTCCATAGGAACCAATGGTCCTTAAAGCAACCTAGCATCCCATAATCTCACATCACCTTCACAAAAAGCCCCAGCAGACTTGTTTGTTAGCCTTTTTCAGCTCCTCAAAATACATGTGGACTGAATAAGCAAAGAGTCATGAAACAGGAAGCTACACAAATCAGGAAAACCTTGTTTGTGAAGGCTGTATTGGATAAAAGACGCTGTCCAGAGAGTAAACTGAGGTTTATTTACTCTTTCTACTGACACCTCACGGTTAGTCAGAACGCATAAAACCCGTCATATTTTGTCAGTCTATAACATTAGCTATAAACTAGGAAAACAAAGAAGATGTTTCGTGCTTCTGCTTGATGCAAAATTAAAACCTGACAGGTTATGTTGCATAATTTCACTAATTGCTTACTTGTGTAATTCCTCAGTGCTACGTCAGGTCAAACCTAAAAAAACAAAGGAGACTCAGATGCCGTGTGTGTGTGTGTGTGCGTGTGTGCGTGCATGTGTCCGTCTCCTCACCAGTGCAGCTCTTGGCTCAGCTGAAGGACGACGATGCAGCACTGCTCTCATGCTTGATTGCTTCTGTATCTCTGACCTACTTTCCTCATCGTTTGCCTCTCGGCCGGCTCACTCAGCCTCCCAGCCTGCAGCTTCTGCGGGGTTAGCTCTCTACTTTTGCAGTGTGGGCTGAAGGTGGGGCACTTTTTCATTTTCCATCTATAGCGTCTTGCAAGACCGGCCAGCATGCATTGTTTTTTTTCTTTCTTTTTTTGCTCATAAGTGATGAACGCAAACACGCTGCAGTTTTGTGTCTAATGACGCCAACCGCACCCACTCTCCACATGCTTTGTTCTCCTTCAAAGTTACATCGCCCTTCTTAAAAAAAAACAACAAAAAAACAAAAAGAAAAACAAACGAGACATAATCGACTTTCCCTTCCAGTTTGAAGAGGAGCTTGAGACACGCCAAATATCTTTAAACCACAGTCTTTCAATGAGGAATTCAAAACATGAGGAACTCTCGAGGTTTAATTGTGCAAATCGTTTAACTGCCGAATGCTCGGAGACAAGAACACATCTAAGCGCACAGTTCTGCGAGAGCAATGAGCCACAGACTTCAATCAGCATGCTGCTAATTAACCGAGCAGAACAGCAGAGCTTTAAGGCCTGCTGTGCCTTTTCGTCTTCTGTCTGACGAGGAGAAGCTTTTTCTGACGGATGTTAGAGCTCTGTCAGCTTTTCCTCTCTGTTTTCAGCTTGGAGTAAATGCAAACATACAGGAGGGAAAATACAGTTTTCACAGAGAATCAATTTAAAATGTAAACCCTAAAAGTTAATCAATGCAAAGCATAACTTGGGTGTCGCACCATCGTCTGCTTAGGATAAATTAATTGGTAAATGATCAGAGTGACACGGCCATGCTGTATCACTTCCTACAATACAAAGAGAGGGGCAGGAAGATAACATGTTTAGGAAGCTAAAACAAAATAACTGTTTTTTGTATTTGGAATATGAATAATAAATCCATATAAATCCAAAAGTTGCTTGAATGTTCCAGCTTTGTGGTCAAACGCAGGATAAAGACATACCAGATACAATCCAAAGAAGTAATTTGAATGACGTTGGCTGTTCTGCCAGCCTAAGCTCTCAGGGCAGAGCCGTCCAACGTGAGGCCGGCTGCTGGATGTGGTCACTTTTGGACTAAAGCCTAAAAGGGCCTCTCAGTGTTTCGCTGAGTGAGTCTCGACAAACAAGGAAAGTCTCTTGATTCGAATTTTTAATCATCTTTAAATATGTATAAACTCTCTATCTTGCTTAAATGTATATTTTCAGTTACAATGTTATTCTGCTCACTTTTTACTCACTAATATAGTGTTACACAAATGCAAATGAGGAAATGAGAGGGATTTTGTTGAACATCAAGTCCTACGAAATCTCTGAAGTGTGTGTGAGGCTTCCGATGCGCCCCGTACTGAAAACTTGAAAATGTATATTGGGATCAGGGTGTGGTATTTGTTCCTTATTTAAGAGTCAAAATACTGTTTTGGGTATGAAGTATTAGTGCTCTGTCACCGTCCCAAAGAGTCAAATAATTATTATATAAACTAATCAGAAGGTAGGTTAAGCTCTCAGTTTCTCCTTTAGATTCAGCAGCGATTGGATGGAAAAGTGTGAGATTAGTTAATGCTATTATTGGATCATTTCTGCGACATTTGAGTTTCAGTTCATTTTTAAATATACGTAGTGATGCATCACTCATGCAGGACAAGTTTTTGACATGTCCACAGTTCATATAGTGTGACAGAGTTACTAGGCTGAATGATCCTAAGTGTTCAGAAACTAAAACAAAAGTATTTTATTCACTTTATATTATACCTTGGCACTAAATCACTTTGTTAGCTTTTAAACCATTCAAGCTCTAATATGTTTATTAGTTTATCAGCTCATATTATAGTCTAGTTTTCTATTTCTGTTTCAATATTCAATATATCATTGATATCCATTGGTGTTTGTATACTGTGTGTCTGGATTTCATTTATTTTGAATTAGATTTCGTTTTTATTTCTGCAGTGATGTCATATTGTAACTATTTCATTTGAAATGTGAATTTCCTTCAAACAAAAGATCATGTTAGAGCAACACCAACGTGCAGCAACATAACTAAACTTTGTGATCCCAAATTCTACATGAATATTTTGAGAAGCATGACTTGTTCAAAGCTCAAGCAGCAGTTTTCAAAAATATATATTACAATATGTAGCGTTACCCCTGGAGACAAGCAGCAGGTCTCCTGTGTGGCCCTCCAAGAACACATGGACATAGACAACTGAGGAAAATTTAGAATGTGGTTTTCTTCACATTAACCATCAGATGAACCACAATGCAAAACTGTAAATATTAAAGCTCTCTTGCACTATTTATTTTGTGATTTATTTTTTGATTTATGATTTATCAAACAGTCGCTCAACTAAAAACATGAGCTTAGACAAAAAGAAAAGAAAAGAAATTTGAATTATAAAAGTGAATTAGACCCTTGTTCAGTGCACAAAAATCTTCCACTTTAGAGCCTGAGAGCTCTGCTCCTTTAAGGGTCCTGAATAAAAAAACATTTCAAACAATTACATAACAGCACAAACGATGATTGCATGACACATGTGCTGCAGCTCCTCCCAAAAGGGTGGAGGGGGAGCAGGAATGCACTGGATTATCAACGAGGAGGAGCATCTGGTAATGGCATCCTCATAATGGTTTTACTCCACAAGCAGCACATGGAGTGAAGCTGCAGCGAAACCTGACATGTGTCCAACAGATGCTTAACATGAGGGGGAGTAAAAGAAAAAAAAAAGTTATTCATTTTGTGACAAACAAGGACATGTTTGGAAATGTAATTAAATATATTCTGAATGTTTTCTTAGCACATTAATTAAATAAACATCCAACAAAAAAAGCCTCACATAACTGATGTTTTGTTGAAAAGTGGTTAAAACTAAACTAAGAGTATTACTTCCAAAATATTTGTCTTATTATAGTTTATGCACATGTTGAAATTTGTAAGAAGTATATGGGAACAAAAGCTTGAACTGAACTATATTGAAATATGCTGCATATGAGCACAGAAAACAATAGAACAGCTACTAAAGGAAACTGTAAATACTACAAAGATGCCAAATGAGACAAAATATATTAGAAATTTACATTTTTGTTTGTTTTTATACCTCTTTTTTTTACAATATCTTATTGTAAATTTGTGATTGTTGATTAAATGTTATTATATTTAAACTGTTAGTAACATTATCTGTTGGATTAAATGTAAGAAGGCATGACCAGAAACAATAACTGTTGGTTGCCCCTTTGCAGTAAAGGAACTCTAATTTGGACAAATATAGAAGTGGAGTTCAGCACAGAGGAGAAAACTCATGAAAAGATTTGTTCTTTGCTAAATGTGTGCAAACCTGAGTTTGTACGTGCTTCTTATATTGAAACTAGACACAAAGGAAAATCTTGAACTTAAAATAGCCACGCTGAGCAAACATACTCTCTGACAAAACGTATCCATATTTGTGCCAATGAGAAGCTAAAACAAAGAGAGAATAAATTCAGTTAATTTCTGCCTCTGTAAATTGCATCTGTCCAGAAGAGTCACTGTTTTCACTAAAGTTTAGAGGGGAGGAGTTGTCCGTGTCTGTGTGAGCATTCCTGAGCGTCACTAGAGTAACAATCCCAGCCAAAGTGCTGCAGAAACTTGCAGAAATAAGAGTATATCGGAGCGTTAACAAGATGGCACCGAAGCGTCTTTTTTTTCTTCTTCTTCTTCCACTGGATCACCTGGCAAGTTGGAGCGGCTCCAAGCTGCGGTTACAGACTACAACATGCCCGCTCCGTGCAGAAGAAGAAAAAATAAAACATCAATGCTTTGCAAGTATGAGATGGAGAGGATGGAGGACAAGGTGTGTCCGACGCCAAATCCATGCAGCTCAACAAACCCGCAGGTGTTATTGCATTAAAAACAGCCAATTAAAGCACACAAAGGGGTCACGTTTAAAGGCTCTCCGGCTCAGATTGTGTCCACTGACCTCAGGTGGATTACCGTGGAGTCCATATGTGACAGTTAAGCAAGCTGGCTCGCTGCACTGTTGAGCAAATGAAAAATGGGCTTGGCACAGGCGCACAGGCTGCTGACGGCCCACGCTGTCTGCGCTCTTAAATAAATGTCATTATATAAAAACACAAAAGACACACATAATCAGTGCAGTCAGGTGGGGAACCGGGGGATAAGGGGGTGTCGTGTTTTGCAATGATTAAGATGCAGAATTTAATGCATGTTTAAAGGTGAGGGAGGAAAAAAGAAAAAAAAATGCATGAGAAACCATTCGGGCCCCGAGGTGCAAGAAAGAAGCGAAAGATCCAGAATAACGGGCAGCAAGGAAAGCAACGTGAACGGCTTCACTGCCTAAAATTCACACTAACGCGCTGAGCTCAAAGCAGACAACGGAGACAACAAAAGCACCGCGCACAGACACCAAACAGGAGTAAATAACACCGAAAAACATGACATCACTGTCCTCCTGAGACCTCGCAATAACAAGATTATAAATATTCCGGCGGATTAGCGCCGTTAGAGCGTTCAAGGACGGGGGACCTGCGCCGAGAAGGATGGTGGAGACGTTTTTATTTGATCCCTGCGGGGAACGAGGAGAAAACACGCGAAATGCCGAGGCCACGGGGAGGCGACTGCTGCTCCGGGGCTGGAGCGATGATGGCTGCAACACAAACACGTCTGCCTTTATTGTGGGAGAGGATCGATGAGGAGGATGGAGACGGCGCATGGTGCACAAAAATAAAAACAACTGAAAACGTGTGAGACAAAAAAAAAAAGAAAAAGAAAAAGAAAGAAAGAAAACGCGGCTGCAGGAGGAGATGCGCGGACAGACGATGCAAGAAAAGGCGTTTTTTTAGTCCTGAGCGGGATGTTTCTGGCCGTAGAAACGCATGGAGGCCAAACCTCTCCCACCTCACACAAATATATTAAGTGACAAGACAAGGAATGCCGATGGAGAAAAGACGACGCTGCGTCCAGCTCGCGTCTGTGCCTCGGTCTTCGATCACCAAGTGATGACTCGCTGATTAATTCGGTGAAATGAAGGAAATGTGTCGGCGGTTTTCTTACCTGACAGCAGACAGCGGTGTTGTCTCTTCAGCGGCAGTCGCTCACCGGGCACACACGCATACACACGCACACTCACACACGCACAGCTTCTCCGCGCAGTGCAGCGGCAGGCCGGACGGGGGCGCTGCGGAGCGGAGCCCAGTCCTGAAATGCAACCTGTCTGCTCACAGCAGCCATCTGCTGTCATGTAAATAAACACTAGCAAAGACATGACCTGTTTTTATAGACAAAAATTAACTGCAGAACACAGGAGGAAAAAAAAGTGTTAACAGAACATCTTATTTTGATTATAGGGTTAATGATGACTCCTACACGCAAACTAATAGGCAATTTAAAAAAAAAATAAAAAATTTAGGATAGAGCGGCAGTTTTATGTAAATAAAAACATGAGGAGTTTGGAAAACTGTCAACAGATGGTGGTTCTCCAAAGCATGAACGCGTCACAGGCCTCAGATTTTCATTTTGAAAAGCTGTCGGTTTTCCGACTGAATATTCCAGGCGTAAGACGTCATAAAATTCAACAACTTGAAATAGGAAGGTAGAAAGCATTTGTTTCCAAAAGAAAAAGAGTGAATATGTAGGACAGTAACAGTAGAGAGAAGCTGTAATCACAGACCGTCCTGCGTACAAAGGTCATGGCACATAAAACAATGCCTCCCTGTGTCAGCCTTCTTTTACTGCCCTCTCACAGCCTCACACAACTTTTACCACCAAGGAGAGAAAGCAACCATCTCCAGGGAAACAGTGTTGGAATTACTGACAGTCACATCTTTGATGCGTTGGCAGGATGCGACTCTTTTGTGCCATCCTTCTCCTCCTCTTTTGGACATGTGCCCAGGCAACAGCTGCCACTGGCAGTGGGGCTGCAGATTATTTGGTTTTACCCTGTGGTGGGAGTTCACTGTGAGCCCGGTGCTGCGGCGAAATAATTGGCTTGGCTTTAAAATCCCTAAGTGGTCTGGAGCCGCACAGAGGAGCTGATTCATTTTCACTGGCTTCACAACGATTTGACTGAAGCTAAGATGGAAATGTGGTTCTGCATGACATGGTGGTCTGTTTTTTTTTTGTTTGTTTGTTTGGGTTTTTTTTTAGGTTGGATCCATGGTTGACCTTGTTCACACCAAGGTCTGATTCTACATCATGAGATTATTGCAGCTGAAATAAAGATTAATTGGATCAGGCAATATTTTTGCAATCTGTTTCTGTTCAATGTTGGTGAGTCTTTGTGAATTATGATCCCAGTTGTCTGTTTTTTTTGCAGCTGTAGCTCATCTTCTTTAAAGTTCAAAATGTTGTAAATTCAGAGATTATATTTTGCATCCCTTGATTTTATTGAGTGGTTTGATTAAGTTACTGCTGCCTTTCTATCACCTTGATCCTCTCTGCCAATTCTCCTCTAACAAACAAGGGAATTTTGAACTGCACATATTAAAATAGTCAACATAAAGTTATTCCATTAGGAGTTTTTGATATCTCCTCTCAACAAAAATACTCTCTTTAGACAACAGCAGAACATTTCTGCCTCTCTGACAATGTTGGATGATTTTTTTCTTGCACCATGCTTTTCACATTTGAAGCTTACAGAGGTTTTTCTTTAAAGCCTCTGTGGAAGACTTATGAATGGAAGAGACTCAGACATGTCTCCAGGCATGTAAACTGACTGCCCATCTGGCCCCATCACTCTGAAGGAGATGTTGTGTAACATCATTTATTTGGCTTAGACAGATGAGAAGTTGTGCTAAATCCTTTGGATTACTTTGAAATAACCACTTTTATTTTGAGGAAGCCAAAAACTTCTATTGTTTATCATCCATGACTGGATGCCATGATTTTCTGGATATTCACTAAAAGAGACAACCCTAAAGCAAGAAACGCTCATGGGAGGATTAGATTAATCATTTTCTGGTTTAATTTGCAGCTTCTTCCATTATTGTGATAGTTAAAGATATGTACAAATATCTTGACGAAGAGGATGAAATTATTACAAGTATAGCTGCAATTTTCCATGTTGTTGTGACGGTGTAGCACTTGGTTGACTAAAAAAAAATCATAGATAGGAAAATATTATTCAATCCCTTTTAAATACATCAAAAAATACATTTGTTTGATACATTTTGTGTTAAAAGTTATTTTACAAAAAATAATTGTGTAATCGTTTTCTACAAAAGGCAGCCATACTTTTGTTTTTATATGGAAAATAAATATATATGGAAATTATTAGATACTGTAAATGGTCAGGTAAGCAACCAGCCTACTTCAACGTTAAAATTATCATTCATTTAGGTGCATGACATGCTTTAAAGACTAAGTCTTTCTGTGCCAGTGAAGTCTCTCTTTAAATTATGCAGACATTCTTATTGGTGCTTATTTTTAAATGCATGCGCTTGTTGTACATTACTTATGATTTTATTTTTATAAAAAGAAAAATATATATTTAAAATATATATATATAAAGCTTTGAGGAAAAACTAAAGAAAAGCCGCTGCTGTGTCCTCCGCCACGATAGAGGGCGCTGTCTCGTTAGCGTTGCCACGTTGCTCAACCAATGACGTGGATTTTCATTGAGAGGCAGTCAGAGCTCCAAATATACAACTCTAACAGAGATTATTCTTCGATTGGCTTATATTTACACCCCGAAACGCTCGATTTCTGTCTCCTTTTTGTCATTATTGGACTTAGTTCTTCTCCGGCTGTTGTACCAGGTGAGCAGTCAGGTAAAGCGTTAAGATTTACTGTGTTTCCTGTTGTCTGCTTGTCAGGAGTGTGTGCAGTAAAACAGTTTGACTCGGTTCTGAATCTGGTGAACTCTGTTGCCGTGTTCCCTTCAAGACTGCAGGATGAGTAAACCCAAAGTATTAAACCTGAAGGATAAAATCAGCGGGAATGAGGCGGACCTGAGCCTGTGCAACCTGAGTGAAGTGCCAGTCAGAGAGCTCGTAAGTCACCCAGCAGCTTTTATTTAATCGTTTATCTGCGAATAAAACCTCAATTTATGGATTTACAGACTTAAATCCAGTACTCTCTTCCTGTGTTTTCCGATTATCTTATTATTTTGTGCATTCTTTGTAACCAAATCATCCATCAGTGCAACACACATCCACCAACAGTCATAACATTATAACCATCTTCCTAATATGTCAATTGATTCTATTTTTGTTTGTATAGCCTTAGCCGTATGGAGTAATTGCTGAAACTGCAGATTTTTCTATTGGATTTAAGGGGTGCACTAATATTAGCCTTTTCTCTAAAATAATAATTTTAGCTATTTCCTTCTAGCTAACTAACCTGCCTCCCAGGTTAATGCATTTTTTTATTGATTAACAATGATTAGTATACTGAATGGAGCAAGTCAAAGTAAGAGAACATGCTAGTGATACCCCACATGCCACTAATGTTAGCTTATACACTAATTTTAGCATATTGAATAGAATAAGTCCATGTTAGTCCACATGGTTGTAATTCTCCACAGGTACAGGTTAGCAAAGCTTAGCATTGTTGCTAAGTTTTAGCATCAGAACACCTGATTTGGGTCCAAATGACAGGCACACTTTGACAGGCCCCATTTAAATTTCTTCAGAAATTTTTTAGTATTACTTGTTATTAATTTAGTGTTGAGGGTTTTTCTGGTAATGAACTGCCACGAAGCATAAATCAGATTTTTTATAATATATTTACCACCAATAACAAAAAAAAACAAAAAAACTTTTTCACTTTTCTGCAAAATTCACCATCTGAACAATTCTTGTTAAGTAGTGTAAGATAAGTAGTATTTTAAAAGAGCAGAAGAAATCTTATGTTTTTTTAACAATAACAGTATTTGTTGTTAATTTCTTTTCTAAGGAGATAAGGTAAGATAAGGTAATTTTATTTATATAGCACATTTTCAGCAACAAGGCAATTCAAAGGAGGCAGGTCTTTACTCGGAGCATGGTCCTAACTCGGAGGCAGGTCCTAACTCGGAGAAAGGGCCTCACTCGGAGGCAGGTCCTCCAGTTCAAGCAAATTCAAAAAGACCAAATCTTGGTATTTTTGTCATGCTTTCAGCACTAAGGTTTGTCTGCATTGGGAATATTTTTGTGTTCCCACATATGGTGCGTTGTGCATCCTCTCTGCTGGAGAGCGTCCCTTCAACACGACACATCCTGTTTCTGTTGACATCAGGTTTTATCTCAACAGCAGGCTTCACCTCAATAGCAGGCTTTATCTCAGGCTCTTCATTCTTGTTTAGGTCTTCGAAGTCTATTGATTCGATGTCTTCCAAAACTAGATCACCTTCGTTCATATATGGATAGTATTTGTTTATGTCCTGGTCGTCAAAGACTACTGCGTCTTGGCTTTCAATGTTTTTTAGTCCATACTCAGAGGCCGTTCGCGACTCAGAGGCTGGTCCCGACTCAGAAGTCGGTCCGGACTCAAGTCGGTTAGTTTGGTTGAAAAACTGTGCCAAGTTCTTTGTGTTGTGTTTGGTTTGCTGCCATAATTCTAATATCATTACATTTTATTTTCAGTCCCTTAATTCTATTTATATCTTACATTGCTGACAGCCTATCTCATAATCTAAAAAGCTTAAAGACATATTAGAAAAACAAATAACAGTGAAACTTACAAATGTTCAGAAAGAGAAATAGTAAACACTCCATGAAAGACATAAACAGGCTGCAGACAATCAATTACATTAAGTAGTAAGTAGTAGTAATATTTCAAAAGAGAAGAAATCTTATGTGTTTTGAACAATAACAATATTAGTTGTTAATCTGTTGCTAAGNAAGGTTTGTCTGCATTGGGAATATTTTTGTGTTCCCACATATGGTGCGTTGTGCATCCTCTCTGCTGGAGAGCGTCCCTTCAACACGACACATCCTGTTTCTGTTGACATCAGGCTTTATCTCAACAGCAGGCTTCACCTCAATAGCAGGTTTTATCTCAGGCTCTTCATTCTTGTCTAGGTCTTCGAAGTCTATTGATTCGATGTCTTCCAAAACTAGATCACCTTTATTCACATATGGATAGTATTTGTTTATGTCCTGGTCGTCAAAGACTACTGCGTCTTGGCTTTCAATGTTTTTTAGTCCATACTCAGAGGCCGTTCGCGACTCAGAGGCCGTTCGTGACTCAGAGGCCGTTCCATACTCAGAGGCCGGTCCCGACTCAGAGGCCGTTCCATACTCGGAGGCCGTTCGCGACTCAGAAGCCGGTCCCGACTCAGAAGTCGGTCCGGACTCAAGTCGGTTAGTTTGGTTGAAAAACTGTGCCAAGTTCTTTGTGTTGTGTTTGGTTTGCTGCCATAATTCTAATATCATTACATTTTATTTTCAGCCCCTTAATTCTATTTATACCTTACATTGCTGACAGCCTATCTCATAATCTAAAAAGCTTGAAGACGTATCATTAGAAAAACAAATAACAGTGAAACTTACAAATGTTCAGAAAGAGAAATAGTAAACACTCCATGAAAGACGTAAACAGGCTGCAGACAATCAATTACATTAAGTAGTAAGTAGTAGTAATATTTCAAAAGAGAAGAAATCTTATGTGTTTTGAACAATAACAATATTAGTTGTTAATCTGTTGCTAAGAGATGAGCGCGTTTTCTGGTAACGAACTCCCACGAAGTATAAATCAGATTTTTACTTTTATAATATACTTGCCACCAATAAGAAAAAAAAAAAGACTTTTCTTCCAAATTCACCAACTGCACAATTCTTGTTAATCTAGTAAGTACTATAAAATAAGTAGTATTTTAAAAGAGCAGAAGAAATCTTATGTCTTTTGAACAATAACAATATTTGTTGTTAGTCTGTTGCTAAGAGATGAGTGCGTTTTCTGGTAACGAAGTGCCACAAAGTAAACATCTGACTTTTACAAAAGTAAAAATCAGAAGGCAGTGCATTAACATTAGCAGTGCACTGTCCCCCACTATTAGCATTAGCCTTTTCCCTAAATAAGCTTTTTAGCATTTTTCTTTTTATTATTAGCCATGTTTAGCACACTGAATGGAGGAAGTCAATGTAAGACAACATGCTAGTCATCTTGTGAAATAATAAACTGAAAAAGTAACACTGTTAAATCCTTTGGAATTAAGATATTTAAGCAGTTTAATAAGTTACCATGATTAGGAATATAATTGTTTGTATTCATCTAAATCTTACTTTGTTTTCTCCTACAGTCTTTATTTCCTAAAGCCACAGTCGTGGACCTTTCTTGTAACAACATCATCTCCCTTCCTGTAAGTATCAAACACACACATTGCTAAATTTTTGACCTGAATGACTTTAATCGCTAGAAAGGGCAGACAGATCTTTGCATAGGTGCCTGCTCCTCTAGATAGCACCACTAAGAATAAAACCATTGTTGAAAGAAATCCATAGGCGCTCTGAAGAAGATGCTTTGGTCAGATGAGACATAAACTGATCTTTAAATCCTCCATGAAAAACACTGTGCATGGAGGAAACCTTATGCTACAGCCTGACCAAACCATCTTCATGGTGAATGTGGTGGTGACTTACACATTAATAACACTGAATATTTTTCTGGTCAGTGCTGATGGGAAGATGTGTGTATGTTCACCTTCTAGCAGCAGGAGAAAGACCCTAAATACACATCAAGAGCCACAGTTAAATTATTGGTTTAAATTCAGTCATATTAAGATATTAGAATTGTCTAGTCAAATCCTTGACTTAAGCTCAGTTGTAGCGGAACTTGAAAATGTATACTTGCAGCTGCTCGCCATCCAATATAGTTTTTCTTCTGCTTACACAGTTCAGATACGTGATTGTTGTCTGTTTTACCCCATTTCTCTTACGCAGCCAGAGTTTTGCAGCCTCATCCATTTAGTGAAGCTTGACCTGAGTAAAAACCAGCTTACCTGTTTGCCAGATGACCTGGGGAACCTGGTGAACCTACAACACCTGGACCTTTACAACAACAAGCTGATGGTCCTGCCTGTCAGCTTCTCTCAGCTCAGGGTGGGTAGGATCATATTTTATATGTACAGTTGTGCCAAAAAGCCTGAAATACAGCTAATATGTGTCATATTAGCAGTATTGTTGACTTATTTTATTTATTTATTTTTTTCCTTTTGTTTAGAGTCTGAAGTGGCTCGATCTGAAGGATAATCCTCTGGAGCCTGGTTTGGCCAAAGCGGCAGGAGACTGTCTGGATGAGAAGCAGTGCAAACAGTGTGCCTCTAAGGTGGCTGCAACACATTCAGCTGCTTTACACACAAGAACTAAAAGATTTCTTCTTTTCCCCATTTTTTTTAAAATATCATCAGAAAACGTTAATAGATCAAGATTTAATTTCACTACAATTCAGGGTTCCAATCAATTAGAGCAAATCGCCCAGGTAGTGAGGAAACAAAGCAGCCACAAACCATTACACTACTACCTCCATGTTTGAATGCTGACATAATGATACACGCCTTTTATGCAATTAGACCTTTCTCTCATCGGCCCTTTGATAATATTTTCCCTGACGTCTTGGGAATCTTTAAGATGTGTCTTTTGGAAAATATGATACCAGTCTTTGTGGAACCAGTTTCTCTGACCTTAACTGAGGCTAGCTCAAAAATAAAAACTCAATGTCGGTGTGTTTCAGGTCCTACAGCACATGAGAGCCATACAGGAAGACTATGATCGTGCACGAGAGAAACGCCTGTTGAAAGAAAAAGGTAGATAATTGAATGTTTGTTTGTTTCCCCCGCCCCCAAAGAGGAAAGATTTTATTATTGGAGATATTTTGAAATCCATAAAGCTACATATGACCGCCACTGTTCTTGAGTCAAGAAAAATGGCTTTAATCACAATTTTTTCCGATGATTAGTTTGTCCATCCCTCTCTATTTTCTTTGAACTCTGTGGTTTGTCATATTTAAAGCCTGAAACCATAAAACAGACAAACTCACTCTATTTGCATTGTCTAAATGGATCGAAATGTCTCGGAGCCCCGTTTATCTGCACAGTGACGATGAATCGGGAACAGGGAGATGACCTTATGTCGTTTTTGCACTTAAGAGCTGGAGAGGAAGAAGGAAGCGAAGCAGAAAGAGCGGGAGGCCAGAGAAAGGGAAGCTCGCAAACGGGAGAAAGCAGAGGAAAAGGAGAGGAGAAGGAAGGAGTACAACGCTCAGGTGGCGGCTCAGGCTGTGCAGGAGCAGCAGAAGAAGAAGAGCGAGGAGAAGAAGAAAAAGAATGGGCAAGCAAAAAGTGGGGGCTAAAATTTGTTTTATTCTGATTGTTGCATCTTTCCAAAAACAAAGCTGAGGCTTCAGAAGCTTCAACATCACTTTTCATGTCTTCACAGATAAAAAGGTCGACGTGAAACCAGCAGCTAAATCACAGCGTTCTCTCGTTGGCTGGATTTTTAAGCTCCTCCTCCTGCTGACGCTGGGAATAGCCGGAGTTGCTGCCGCATGTCGGCTGACCGACCTGAGGAGGGAAGAGGTCTGCGTGCCGATCAACGCGGCCGTGGACGACTGTTTATCCTGGGCCAAAGTGCAGGAGGGCGTGGTCAGACAGCTGCTACGCAATCTGTCATCTGCTGCTAAGGACCTCCTGGAGTCCACACAAACATCGAAGAACTAAACGCTGCCATCAGAGACGAGAGCTGCAGGCTTTTCCTGGTGTCTCTGGGATGTTTTTTTAACATGTGGAAATTGTCGTTTGCGATGCCGGGATGTGGAAGTTCCTGCACAGAGGCTTATTCCTATGGAATTACTGTCAAAATCTTTATATGGCCTGTTTTCTTTACATCAGCTAAATATCTCCCTGTGGACGGCGTTTTGCACTTTACATTAATCGAAGCGGAGGCTGCCCTTGAGGTGTTCAGCTAAATGTGAAGCGGACACGTCTGTGCTGCTCTGGAGTGTCGTCAGACGTGTGTGCGCGTGCCAAAGCTTGTCGGAGCATGTGCAGTGCCTTCTCCATCTAGGCCGCTGTTCCTGTCGAATCTCGCAGGTGAACGCTGTAAATGCTTGCAGCTGGTAATTGAGTCATTTTTGCTACATGACAAATAAAAAAACAGGCACATTTTTGCCAAAGATGCAAGAAAGTGAGTTTTCATGTCATTTCTGAGGAGCAAACTATTGTTTTCACTAGAGCTTAAAGGTTACCTGCCCTAATTTAACATGGATTCATATTAAAAATTGAATGGTTAAAACATTTCAGACGGATTAAAAAAGCTGAAGATTTTTATTATTTTTTTAAAGATGTTTCTGCAGCCAGTACATTTGTCTGTGTGAAAATATGTTTTTACATTAAAATTTCGGAACTGAATGAGAGAACCAGTGTATATAAAGGTAAAATAAAAATGTAAATTTTTATTAATTTGGGAGGGACAATGCACAGTAACAATTCTACAAATGCCACAATTAGCGAAAAATCTATTATTCTGTCATCCCTGGACAATGAGTAATTTATATTGCTAAAAATAAAATAAAAACTTTAATATTTACATTATGCCGGCCTCTGAACACGTTCAATAAATTTTTCCAAATCTTTCTATGTTCTTGGGAATTTGCATCAGGAAACAATCAAATGGCAGTAAAAAAGGATCCAATGTGTCCAAACTTTCTTTTCATAAACATCTGAAGAGTGTGGCGTGTTCCTACACTCAGCCTCTTCAACTCTAATAGAATACAGCAAACGATGACCTTCAAAAGCCACCTGTTTAGTACATGGAGGCATTTTGTTGAGGTTGCCGGGGAGCAATCGGGACCAAAACGAGAGCTCTCTTCCTCAAGGGAAGGAGGTAAAGCCTCTGTGTTTCTGTTTCACAAATAATGGTTGGACGATGGAGCTCACGGTAGATCACCTCACTGCTGAACCAGCTCATGTCTGCTGCTGCATGTTTGCTTGTAGTCCCTTTCCTTCATGTAAGCCACGTCTTCCTGCAGCTTGGTCCGAACGGAGTCGTCCACCATCAGCTCGAGGGTCGCCTCTTTGAAGACGCTGCACACAGACGCCTGCAGAGATGGCGATTACCGTCTGATCTTCCTGCGCAGTGACCTAAAGTCTCCCTCCTCCTTACCTCCTGAAACTGCAGCTTCTTGAACATGGAGATGCTGACTTGGTTGTCCAGACCAATTTTTGCTTGAAACTTTTTGACTCCGAGTTTGGTGATTCCTGATGAAGAACACACAATTCCCAAATCAATGCAAATGTATTTATTTGAACGGGATAACGTGAAATTTCTGAGCCATTTTGTTTTGATCGCATTTTTTTAAATTTTGAAAAGCAGGACATATTTCATTTAACTGTTGATGCTAATACAAATCGATAAACATTTTCCTCTCTGTTCTCTTTCTTGGCTATGATTAATGTCCTTAATATGACACCTGGAATGTTATATCCAACCAAATACTGCTGCATTCATAGCAGTCATTTGCCTTTTGATACACTAAAAATTTGTTTTAAAAAAATACATGGAAGGTTTAGGTTTTAATGTGACAAACAGCAACAGCTTCTCACCGTAGCTCATCATCATGCGAGTCACCTCCTTCCCGATGCCTCTTCCTCTGTAACTGGGCTCTAATCAGGGAGGGAGGAACAAAATCATTCAAAATGTTTAAAACTATTTTTGGAATAAGGCTCTGAACAAAAAACAGAATGCGCATCACCTGCTATCATGACCTCCAGCTCCGCCAAGAATGGATCTGAGGGGTCGGTCAGGAAGATGTTGACATCTCCCACCATGCACTGCTCCTCGTCGACACCTGGGTCCACCCAGCGCTGCTTGTCCAAGATAATAAATGTGCATTCTGGAAAGTTGCAGCTTGAAAATTAAAACAAATGTGAAACATTTGTTAAACGTTGACTGGTTCATAGTTATTGTTTGCGTTTGTGGCACCGTACTGTCATTGTCTTCCCTCCAGCTCTTCTGCATGTCGTACTCCTGCTGCAGGCTCAGCGGCTCTGAGGCAGTCAGCTGCTGCAGCTCAGGAGATTTCATCCACTCATGATATCTGTGGAAAGCAAGAGGACGTACCGGTGTTGATTTGAACTATTTATGATTAATAACAATAATCTTTAAAAATAAATATTTGTTTCATTTATTGCAGTTAAAATAAGTCATTTATGAAAAAACTAATAGTAGTAGTCGGTTTGTAAAACAAGTAGGTTACTGTTAAAACTTATTTAAAATGAGTAGTTTGATTTATTTTTAATTTAAGTTGAAGTGCATTTTAAACACACTTTGATTTGTGCAAGTGGTTCCGTTTCATTTTGAGTTCATCTTTGTCTCAAAAATCACGAATATTGGAACCAAATTAAATATGTTTAGCTAAAAAATTAGTTAAACGTATCGTTTCTACGGGGTAACCAAAGCAGTCCTGCACGGAGCAAAAGAACCCGAACCATAACAGCTGGTACTGACCTGGGGACATGCTCTTCATTATATGGAACCAGTAGCACTCTGTGTCCCTCCAGTAATGTGTTTTCATTTATTTTCATGATGAATCGACAGCTACAAACAAAATCATAGCAACTGAGGATGGCTTCCTTATTCTCTCGCAACGGTTCCTACTGCGACTGCGCACAGTGGACCAAGTTAGCCAGGCGCCGCCTGCTGGACAGCAGGAGTACTTTCACGTCTGAGTGCTCCTTTTATGTCTCCTTTTATGTCTCGCCTTTTATTAGACAGCCAAACGTCAAGAAGAAGCATAAATCTATTGACATGTCAACAACAGTTTAAGTTTAAACTTTAATTGTAGTTCATTTCACTTTATTTATTTAGTGTCAAATCAAAACAAAAGGCTTATTGTGCTCAGTTAAAATCCATTTAGTGGCAAGGATTAGTGTACAAGATTATTCTGTGCTTTACAGAAAAATGAAGAATGAGAGTTTACAAACAGAAGCATAAATTGTACAAGATAAAACAAATGAAATACAAATAGCGGGAGTCACATTTAAAAAATACTTTATTTCCAAACGGAAACTAAATACATAAACGCAAGAAGTATAAATGCAAAGGCCTCCAGACAATCAATTAAGGTCTTTCTTTTCACCTCCAACTCTAATTAATGTCAACTTTTGATGATATTATTGGTGTGGTTGGGAAAGAAGGCCAAATGGAGGGACAAACTAGAGCAGTGAAACTACAGGGTCTGGTAATTTATCTAAAAAAACAAACAAAAACAAAAAACAACAAGAAATTGGCAAATCCTTACATATTTTTCAGCCCAGTTGCTGACATCTGCTATCCTGATACATTTAGATACAAACCCTTTGAACAGCTTGCTAACAAATTATGCTTTCTGAAGATTGTATTGAATAAAGATCAATTACTCAAAGCTTTTCACCTCTTCAGTGGCATCTGGTGGCGAAAAGTATGAAGAGAAGCTTTAATTTACACCAAATCTCCAGAATACGTAGTCCGAACGATGATTCACTTCCTTTTGACGTGTTGAACCAAGTGTCAAACTACCAATACCATGATTCTTCTGAAACCTCACTGAGTGGCCGACCATATCAAGCTTTGACACAACACTTACAAAGCACCATGTTGCTTTTCGCGACATATGCCCCGGAGCTTCTGCTTTAAGCACACCATCACTAATAGTAGTTCTTGGAGACTGGACTTGAGCCAAAGATAAACAAATATTTGAAGTTTTTTTTTTTTTTTTACTCCCATTTAGCCTCTGAATGCTATGTTGGGATTTATATTGCCCGGCCCAGTCTGTGCCACATTCTGACCGGCTCTTGTGCCTTGTTGATCATGTCCATCCAGTGCTGCAGCTGAAGACCCCTGGCGTACATGAAGGGACCCAACACCAGCACTCCCAGCAGGGCTGGAGGTTCTGAAAGCAACAACAGCTGATCTTTGACAAAGGTCTTACTTTAAAGCAATCATGCGAGGTTCTGATAAAACGTCATAATTAGTTAATGCCTCCAGTACCTGAAGTAGATTGGTTTAGAATAAATGCCCATTATTTGGTCCTGGAAGCTAAAGCTAACAGCTAATCTGTGAGGAGGCAAGAACATGCTGAAATCTCAAAAATGTCAGCAATTTACTTGTAATTTTTAACATTAGTTTCAAATTTAACATGACACACTTGTTTGTGTTGCCTACTCCTTATAGAGAGGGGAGGCTTTGTGTTTTAATAATGCTTAATCTCTGTCTGGTTGTCGTGAACTTTAACATGTGCAGCAGCCTGCCTGTTAAGTCCAAAATGCAGGGCCAGCATATTTTTTTGTCATTTTCTGAGCCTTGTGGACTAATCTCAAGGAGAATTTGCAGACATTCATGATTTGATTGTCTATGGTGAACGCTGAAGTATGCTGATGGTGGGCAGCTAAATTGTTTACTTAGCTCTTCTCATATTGGCAATCCTAAAAATGTTCTTTTTAACCATGAATGCAGATGATCTAAGAAGTTCTGATAGAAAGATGTATGTTTTTTGACTCATTAAAAAGTTTTTTTCACCTGAGCGGTTGTCGTTCGGATGCTGGAGCTCAAATCTTAAACAGGCATCATCCAGGTGCTGCGGTCGCAGTTTAAAAGTCATCCTGTAGTTGAAGATGGGGTCCTGTTCGCCTTTCACCACACAGCTACGCTTCGTCTTCACCATCTGAGTGTGTATCTGCAAGCTCACCTGGACACACACACCTGCGGGAGCGTAGCCGCACGCTGTGGTGCACTGAGCAGGTAAAAGCCTCGATTTTATTGATGAAACTCTTCAAACCTGCGTCTGTGAGCAGCTGAAGGCCTCGAGCTCCTAGGACCACCAGCGAGAGTCGCTGCAGGGACGAACTGTAGCTAAGGGATATCTGCACATCGCCCAGCTCCGAACACTGGCGAAGGTTAGACAGCAGAACCATTCTGAGCATGTTGATCACCCCTTTGTGGATGTGTGTGGACGAGTTGGTGTTTACCTGCGTCTCCTCCTCAGGGTCAAGGTCTCTCCACAGAACTCTGCCGGCCTGACCGAGCTCCCCTTCCAGGGGAAACAACACTCTGCCCACGGCGTGCCGTTTACCGTCTTTCTCCACACTCAGCACACACACACTCAGCGTGCTCCGCAACACACACACTGCTGATACCTGTAAGGCACACACACACACACACACTGAGCAGACGTGTCTTTTTAAACGATGAGTGTGTATTATTGCGGTTACATAGATTTGTAACACATGGATCAAGTGTTTATTTCTCCTACATTTGGTAATTATGGTTTACAGTTAATGAGAATTTAACATTCAGTTTCACAGAAGGTTTGAATATTACTTCCTGGTAGACGGCTCCTCCGACTTTGGACTTGATAAAACACAATGGACCAACACCAGCAGATTACAAATCATCCCTGACTGTGGAAACTTCACACTGAACTTCCAGTAAGTTGGAACTTACTCAAGCCTTATAAGCCTGTTACCATCTATCCATTCCAGGAACTGAAGATAGAGCTGAAATCTCTTCAAGAAACAATAGAAGATGTTCTGTTTAAGCACTTAGGATTATAAATGGCCCGGATGACTGAGAATCGACACTATGATGTTCGCCTGTGTACCGCAGACTCTTAAACCTTACTTCCTGAATTAAATCCAAAATGAACGTTTTGTTAGAAGATTTTGAAGTCTTGAAGATCAGTTTAGTCTTGCTCATCCTTAGCCTGAGCTTGAAATAAGGAATGCTGTTGTTTTAGAATCCTTGTTTGGATGCAATTATCTATTTTTGTATTGGCTTTTTTCCTTCCACTTAACTTTCCATTATTATACCTGGATAAAGCTCTGTGTGAACAGCTTCATTGTTTGATATTGATCCTTTGTGGCTTACCCTCCTTGTGAAGCAGTGTCTACTGAACAGCTGTTAAGTCATCACTATGATTGTGACTCTGAGGTTTGTTATTTTTTTTTTAATTATTTTTAGCTTAGTCATTTCTCACTCAGAGTTCAATGAGTTTAAAATGTATGTCTCAGCTTTAAAACTCAATTACTAAAGTAAATTCACTTTTCAATAATGCTCATATATGTATATAGATGCTCCTGTGAGCTCAAAGTTGCAAATTCAACCACATGCCCTTGCCTGGAAAATCAAGCAGTCGTTAAACTCTGGGTCGGGCCCCGTCCCCCGGGCCTTAGCCTGCCGGGGCCTCCGGTCATCAGGAAGAAGCCGCAGTTCCACCAGCGTCATGTTGCTGTGGAAACGGGGAAGGAGGTTGCTGAGGCGGAGTAAGGAGACCACGAGCTGCTCGCTGCTGTGACGATACTCTACAGAGAAGCAGAGGCGAGTGGCCATGCCAAGAGGAGGGGCCACCACCTCGCTCAGAGGGGTCATAGAGTACAGACCTGTCAGCACCGACCCCACTGGGTACCAGCCTAAAGAAAACCAGGGATGCAGAAAAATAAATCAGGATACAAACAGTTTTTGGATACTACCAACTCTTTGCTTAGCCTGATCTACTGGAGAATCTCTCTGTTGTTCACTGTAGAGGCAAAAAATACCAATCAAGGAAATTCAGAAACAAGAATTACAAATTAAATTGCTGGAAATTTGAACACCTAACATTAACATAAACACATTATACTTCACATCTTAATTATTCGCTGCGTTGGGCTAGGTTGCATCAGTATTAGTTGTCGGAAACATATTACAGTTATTACGTCAACCAGAAGGTTAATAATGAAGGTTTAAATTTTAAATGTAAGTTTTGAAAGTCTAGATTGCAGATTTCAAATTGAAAGCATTTCTTTAGTGCAACAACTGCAGCACTTATGACCTACTTCCCACTGACAGTGACCCACGGTGAGCCAGAATGTCTCGCTGAGCATCCACCTTCAACGCTCCCTCCTTTTCTTTCTCCTGGCTCTCAGCATCTCTCAGAACCGCGGTATTTTGTGGAACACAGCGAGGAGGTAAAGAGAAAGGGATTTCACCATGCCTTGCATAAACAACAACAAAATGAAAGCATTTAGGTCCTCTGGTTTGGCATTTTTCTGGGGTTACTCTCAATAAATCCACTAATATTTGCTTCTGGTACTTGCCTGGCACAAAAGCCTTGAGACACAGGGATCACCGGAGCAGAGTGGGCCGGCACCGATGGCACCGCGCTGATCAGCTCCTGATACTGACCCTGTTTGTTCTTCTTCCTCCTCAGGCAGCACATTGTCAGAATCAGCAGCAGCACTAGCAATAGCAGGCCGACGGACAGACAAACAGCAAGCAGCAGCGCCTGGTCTGCACAATCAGACACCCAAACTTATTCTCACTTCAGTTATAAACGTATCTTTAATGCATTAATGCTTTACTGCGTCATTCTCACCAGTCATGACAAATGTTCTTCTCGTCAGCTTTAACTGAGACAGAATGGCCGTCCAAACATGAAGCAGCAACTTAGCATTCTACCTGAACTGTAAGTAACGATGAAGAGCAGTGAGACTTTGGACGCAGCTGGCCGTTTCTCACCATGTTATGCTGCTATCTAAAAGGCTGGATTAACAGGCCTCCGGGCAGAAATACACGTTGGTTCATTTTGTTGACTTTGGAATTAAATGCTAGCCTTATTTATAGTAATATTAAGCATGTTCATTTAAACGCTGCATTTTGTGTTAATTTGTGTTGTGTTTGACTGACATTTACATTGGCTAACGTCAGAAACATGCCAAAAAAAAAAGAAAAAAAGAAAAAGAAAATTGTGAACTCGGTTAAAACTTTTCCACACCACGGTATTTGTATGTACAAAACATAATTTAATTAATAATGTATTTATTTATGTAGTGGCAACTCAAAGAAATGTATTCTCAAAAAGATATTCACTGAATGAATCACTCTAAAAAAAAAAAGTTGAATTTAATAATTTATATTCTAATATAATCATTTTACAGTGCAGACTAATGTAGTTCATAATACCGGTTAGTAGTTTTCTAAGGAAGCTCAGTCACTGACTGTTGCATTAGCTCCTGTTGAGGAAGCATATGGTGACAGAGGAAAGGAACAACTCCCTTTTAACAGCAAGAGACCAGAACCAGAACCAGGCTCAGTAAAGGCAGCCATGTTTTGAAACAGAACAACCTAGTCCCTTTTAGAAACAAAGAAAACCTTAAATATTTCACTCAACAAGTTCTGTTTGAGGTTACTTCAGACTAAGACGGTAAGTAAATGCTGTTGTTTGATACTTGTTACTAGCCAAATAGTTTTTGTTTGTACTTTGTGCATAAATTGAGCATAACACCGTCACCATTGTTATTTGACCCAAATACAGATTTAATGTAACGAACAATAAGCTTAGTTCAGACAGGGATGCCTTTAACACTCAACTATAATCATGCGTAATGACAGTCCTGACAGATGACCTTATCCTGAATTTGAATCAAAGTGCTTATAAGCCACCCGCTGTTCGCTTCCACACACAAAGACCGGATTGGACAGTAGCTAATAAGATGACTGGTAATCCTCAGAGCTAAAGGCATAGAGTAATGGCTCTTTCTTTGTCTCTCACACAGAACACACACACATACACACACACACACACAAACGCACCGAACAATGCACCTTTAAAAAGAAAAAACAAAAACAGTTTCACCTTCGTTGACATCACATGCGGCCCAACAGAGGTAGAGGAAGCGGATCAACCTTAAGGAGGGTCACAGCGAAGGAAACCTGGCCGCGAGGCTTTTTATGTGATTGACATCGACAGAGGGAAGCCATTTAAGAAGGACGTGAGGAAGAGTGGAAGACATGAGGGGAGGAAGGAGAGGCACCAATTAGAGCGACCAGCACTGTGGCCGGGCATAGGGCAAAACAGGACACAACTTGTGAACTTTCAGGTAAGAGGTTAATTTTCATTGTCAAACATTATTCCGTGGTGGCATGTGTGTATGGAAATACACTTTGATTTGATTATTTGTGTTTACAAACTGTGCAGATCAGCTGCTTTTGAGAATTTCTGCGGTGTGAATTCATTATTGTACTTTTAATGAAATGCAAGATTTCCTGATTTTTTTCCCCCCTGCTCATGAATACAACAGTATTTCATTTATTTGCAAACAGAATCTGCTGACACTTGTCTGTAGTGCAAGGAGAAATAAAATAATAACCACGTTGTCCCAAAAGTTTCATGTGACATATCTCCATTTGACTTGATATCATTTTATCTGTTTTCTGGTGGCAAAATGCACATTTAAATCTGTCTGTATTAATCTTGATTTTGTCTCAATAATCGAGTAATCTGGGCTGCGTAATCTCATTTGGTTAATCTGGATTTTGTGTGTTTGTGTATGTGTGTTTGAATGCTCTCATTCAAATCCCTGAGAAATGTGTCATCCAAAAATTGTTTGGAAATCACTTTGAAGGAGCATCCATTGCTCAAATTTTAGAGCAGTGTGCACGTGGGCAACGTGAGACATGCCACTCGTTGAAAGGGACCTGCAGAGAATTAAGATCTGATCCTGCTGCCTCTATTGGCTTTACGGGGCTTTGAACTGGGTGACAAAGAGAGTTAGCACCAAGCTAATGAGCACAGCATAGGTTAGCAGTTGAGGAGATAGCCAAGGTGGCTAAGAAGAAACCGGTATTGAACCAACCGGAGTTACAAATCTGGTTTGCTTTCTCTACAAGTTGATAAAAATTCTCCGGGTTTAAGGCTAGCCCCCAAGCAAAAGTTACAGAAATTCCCACAGAAGTTCATAACGGTGCCTCTGAATATTTTAGAATATTTTTACACCTGATAATTTGATCAATATTAACCTGATAATAACACATCAATTCAGAGTGGCATGGTCAATGTTTGGACTTTTACTCTTATTGATTCTAATTTGTTTGAGGATCGGAAATATTTAACTGTGGCAAAACGGCAAGAGGGATTTCTTAGTTCCATACTTTGAAGAGTTGATTATTTAAATGTGTTTGTCCTTACAGGTCTGGGCTGTTGCCATGGCAAGGTCTGGTCGCCCTGCGTCTGAGAGCTACCAGTCTGCCTGCTGTTCGGTCGGACAGTCACTGTCCTCGTCCAGTGAAGTTGGCATTTTGGAGGACGAAGACGACCGGACTCCTATTTTCTCCCTTTCTAAAAGCTCAGTAGACGTCGTCACAGCAACAGGCCCTCCTCACAAGCGAGACCTAGCCTGGATGCGACTGGATCTGAAGCGCAGCTCCAGCACCAACACGCACTCGGACCAGAATCAAGTGACGCTGCAGCAGCTGCACCATCACAAGTGGCACCACAACAGCCACCAGTTCTCTGTCACAACTCAGAATGAAGACTTGCACAGCCCTCCACCTCTCAGTGAGCGCTGGATTTCCAACATGCATCGCTGGAGTGGCTGCAGCAGCAGCACGCACAGCCGTAGCAGCACTCCGGACACGGTTGTAGGGAAGGAAGGGTCCTCGCGCTCCTGTTGTCTCAGCCAGGAAGCACCCGGCTGCTTCACCCCAGATTCTCCAATGTCTAGAGTAACCTCTCCTCCAACCACACCCTCACCATTGATTTCCCCCTTCCACACACCTACTTTACCACCTCAAGATCATTTGGCTTCTTCACCACTAACACCAAGCACACACCGGGAGTCTGAGTACTCGCCTCGTCCTCGGATAACCCGTAGAGACGACAGCAACTCCCCTGAGAAACTTTTATTTCAGTTTCCTTCCCCAGTCCAATCGCATGGGAGCTTAACAGATGAAGGACAGTGTGCAGATTCCGCATGCCTTGTTAATGATGAGAGTAAAGAGTCACCCAGCCCCATAGGCACCCAAGTAATGGAAGATAAAGGAGAGGAAAGTCCACTGCCAGCTGATTGCAAGCCAGAGCCAAGTCCTTCTGCAGAAAAAACTGATTTCAAGGCCAAACTCTCAGGTTGCCATTACCTTCTGTCATTGGAGCAAAGTTGCCAGACGGGCAAAAGTTGGAGAACACCACTTGTTACTTCTTTGAGTGACTCACGGTTGGGTGACCTCATGATGCAGTTGGAGGCTACCGCCAATAACCTGAAATCAGAGCCGCTTAGGGAGGAAGGAACAATGACCTCACAGCTGGAGATGATGGATGCTGCGGTGCAGACAGGCTCCCCTTTGGGCTCCTGCTGCGACTTTCAGAAGAACATGTCCAACTCCAACAGTGGCTCACACTCGCTCTTGGGCTCTCCACCTGGATCCAGACTAAACCTGAAGGCAGCTGTGGGATCCCACTCCAACCTGGTCTCGGCATCTTCAAGCATGTTCCCAGTGAGCAGCGGTGAGGAAGAGGAGGAGAAGCAACAAAACACCCCAGAATGGGACGCCACCGCCGCTTCTGCACGGTATCTGGAAAGAAAAAGATCATGTCTGAAGGCCCAGTCTGAAGACTGTGATGAGCTTGGCAGAAGGGGCAGCATGAAGCAGGTGCTGTGGGACGAGGATGGGCTGACGTGGGACATTCATGGAGCATCCTTGGACCCCGAGGAGCTCAGCACCGCCATACAGAAACATCTGGATCTCAAGAACAGCCCCCAACCACAGAGGCGCTCCTCTAAGAAGAAGAAAGCACCAATGCCTCCACTCATATCAAACATGGTAACAACAATGGCCCCCGACACAAGCCCACCAGCAATGAGCATTAAGTGCATGGTGGAGGGCGAGAGTGAGGAGACGCTGGAGACTGAAGCAGCAAGCGAGGTGCAGCTGGAAACAGGGGGCAGAAAGCAGGAAAAGGAGGAGGCCAACTGTAGCAGAAGCAGAGAAGAGCAAGGCAAAATACAGGAAATAGAAGAGGAGGAAGGTGGAGAGAAGACAGCCAATAGCGTAAAGTCACTAACACAGGGGAGTGGACACAGCAAGAAAAAAATAGTGATCAGATCCCTGAGGAGGCCTGGATGGTGCGGAGGATCCAAAAAGACGGACGACTGAGACTCCATGACTCTTGCATAGCATTAAAATTGATTTTTGAAGAGACGTTCAGTGAGGATGGGGTCAAAGCCTTCCTACAACATACATTCGTTTAGTTCCTATAAATCTGGTAGTGTCTGCCACTGGAGTCAAACTGTCCTGATTCATCATGTAGTGTCTAAATAAAGACTTTTCAGAATAGACGCTCAGTGAGGTTTTATGCTTTTCCTTTTCAACTGTGTAAAAGCCTTTTAGCTCAAGATAGCTGTATACAATTGCATTTCTGTAACTGAAAAATATATGCAAACTCAAAAAGTGTGACAAAAACATCAAGTGCTAATAATATGTTAGAAACCTCAAACAGGTGAAGCCAATTATTGTGACTGAACATGCAGGAAGGTGGACTGGTGACAGCTTATTTATTTAAGATGATCTACCAACGTCAGTAGATCTTTTGTACGGAAGGAGGAGAAAATTGCAGTAAAGGAAAATCATTTTATGTGGCAAAATTTATCCTCACAAACAACAGCAGTGGTGGACTGTTAATCCTGGGAAAAGAACTGTAATACTTCAAACACTACTGATCCAGGCTATATGTCATCATCTATATATGGTACTCACTATTTTTAAGGGAGACAAGAGTACAACTATTTAAAGACTATTAAAAAAAGACAATTAGGATTTACTTATCATCCATACTTTCGGTATTTATATATTTAATGTTTTTAATATAGGTTAAGATTTGCCCTTTTATCACTTTCAGTTGATGAAGTAAGCACAGTAGAAGTCTGTATGTATTTTTAGATACCTATAAACTTAATTTCCTGTCATTCATATTAAAGTCTGGTCATTAACAGATTTTTTAAGCAGTAGGAATACCGGTTGTTTTGTTGTCCCTGTGTGTGTGTGTGTGTGTGTGTGTGTGTGGTTGTGTGTTTCTTTTTTTTTTCTTTTTTTTTGGTTTGTTTATTTTTGTTATTTTAAAAAACAGGGGACAGAATAATAATAAAAAAAAAACAAAGCAGAACTTTATTCAAAGCCGTGACTTGATTATATTTCAGGGATGTATCACTACATTCTGTTTGTAGAAAAAAGAATTTCCAAGTTTCAAGTCGGAATACTTGAACAAGTTTTAAAAGTTTGAATTGTAACTTGGAAATTTTGAGAAAAATTTTTTTCCTCTTAACTCTTAAAATTCTCTTAACTCTTAAAATTTCATTTTAAGAGTTTAAAGCTCTGTTCAGAAGAGTGAACAAATCATCAGATCAGAAACTTTTGATACCTTCAAAAGATATGAAATTTAACTAAATATTAGTAGTGTTGTGTGAATATATTTTTTAACCTGGTATTGGTAAAGGCAGGTGAAAACTACATAAACTATGAATTGGAAAATAGTCGCAAAATTAAGATCCCCATTTCTAATCATTATGTCCTCTATGAGTTGTATGTGTGATACTTGTTTCTGGGCTGTAAAGCTAAATTATCCGTATGGTGCTTGTTTTTCTGCCTGTGCCACATTGTACCTCATTCACCCGGTAAACACAAAGTAGAGTTGTACGCAAACTTGGTGAACCCCAGTGGTGAGATCTGACCATTCAAGCTCTGTCATACAGATGAGCGGGCACATTCTCTTTTATTCGCTGCAGCAAGTACAGCTCTGCTCACCAGGGGCTTCGACTGCAGCTACTGTTGTCATACTTTTACAGATGTATGCTTGTGTGTAGATATTTTTTGTAAAGTCGAGCTAATTACTTGGAATATGTCGACTATAGTGCTATTAAAATGAATGTAAATTAGTAATGTCAAGAAACAAACCTACTGTCTGAAGTCTCCCGATGACCATTTGGATAATCCAGAGGAGGTCATGTGGTCAGGTGAGACCAAAATAGGGAGAGGGCATAAAGTGATTGGCCCTCCAGGAACGCCAGAACCACACGTAGCTTCTACTGTTGACTTTTGGTGCTGTACTGTGATGAAATTTAGAAAGAAACCGGACTGCAGTTTTTGTGCTCCACTTGTCCTGCATCGGACATGACAAAGGTTACATTCAGGCCGCTGTGTCACTCCAATCAGTCACGTGACAAATACACTTGCTTGTGTCGCGATGTCTTTGTCTTGCACGCATGTCCGTGTGCTGGGAGAATTCTGTATGGATGTGAAAGTGCTGATGGGCCTCCCCTGAAAAAAAAAATCCCCTTTTACTCAGCTGCAGTAAAGCTCAAAGCTACAGGAGAACTATCCAGCGCTCTGCTTTTGTTGTAACACTAACTCATTGTCGCTGGAGGATTGCTGTTGTGTGTGTGTGTGTGTGTGTGAACTGTACCTGTTTGCGTACATTTGGGTGCTGCTTGCTATAAATAGTGCCCGCTTGTGGCCCGGTCGGTGATTCTGTGGGAGACCATGGCTGCATCAGGACCTCCTCTGCTCTGGTTTCTGTCCCTTTTGCTGCTGCTGCTTTTGAGCAAGGCGTCCCTGCCTGCGGCTGCATACACGCTCATCCCAGCACAACAGCCACAACACAAAGTCCTCCAGCTGGGTGAGAACCAGTAAACTCCACCAACACCAAAGGAAGGCTTGTGTTACTCATGCAGTGGCTCTGTGGTGTCTGAATGTGTTGGTTCTGTTCTCTTAGACTGGCCACAGGATTGCGGCATGCCCCACTTCAAGCCAAACATGATTGAGAGGATTGTCTCCGGAAATGAGGCCAGACCTCACTCCTGGCCCTGGCAGGTCTCTCTGCAGGTAAAACACACCGACAGGATCCTTTATTTTTAGGAAAACGCCATGGTTTCTGCTTATTTACAGACAATTTCATCCAGTATTTTTTTTATTATCAAATCAGATCAGTACATTGCAATGAATTAAAGTTAATTTATTTCAGAAATAAAATTGATCAATATGACATAACACCAATAATAGCAATTTAACAGAGCTGTAGGGCTATGTGACTGACACCCAGCAAAGGACGGATAAGTTTTAAAATGTGATCGTTAAGGAAGCTGTCTATTCACAAGAGTTCTGTATCCAAATTTATTGGAAAGTTAAGTGAAAGGGAAAAAATGTAAACAATCAAAAGGCATTACTCGATGGTTCAAAATCCTCTTTTCAGGTGAAATTTAATTTGACACTTTTGTTTGGAAATCAAGGTTTTGTTAAGTAGCTAAAATGGTGTAGAATGTAAATAAAATATAAATAATTGCAGAGTTAAATGTCCTACAAAATGTACAACTAGGGAAACATATGAGAAAATCCTAGAGATAGATAGATACGAGCTATTTATAAACGTTAAGGTATTTAATGTTTATAAAGCTCAGTCAATTTGAAAAAAAAAATATGCCTGAATCACATCAGAAATAAAATATAGAAAGGCATTTTAATTTTTTATAAAATCTAACATAGTTGTTAAAACAAGCATTAAGATCAAACTAAAATTGCATGACACGCAAACAAATAACTGTTTTTAAATGTTTTTAAAAACAGTTTTTAAACTAATTTAAATGTGGTAAATTTAAATAGAGTTACATTAAATTAAATCCAAGTGAGACACATTTATACCTGAACTCTAAACGCTGTTAATGTAAAACCTAAAAAAATTCAGGAGTTGATTATTGTTTTTTACTGCTCCCCTTTTCAGCACTCAAAATACAAAAATGGATACATTTACAAAAAATTTGACCGCACTGTCTGGTTGTCTGTCACAGGTTCGACCCAGAGGAAGTAAACACTACATCCATGTCTGTGGAGGAACTCTCATCCATAAGAACTGGGTGCTCACTGCAGCTCACTGCTTCCAGAAGTAAAAAAAACCCAAAACATTCCATAAATCTCACACCTTAAAGAAACTGCAAGTTTGTATGAATTAAATACAACATCTGATAAAAAAAAAAAAAAAAAATTGTCAAACACTCTCAGGGGTAAAGCGGAGGATCCTGGGAGCTGGAGGATTGTCCTTGGGAAGCACCAGCTGAAGCGCTCAGAGTCTGCAGAGAGGATTTTCCCCATCAAGAGGATCTACCGGCACGAGAACTTCCGCTATCCTGCTCACAGCGAGCTGGACTACGATATCGCGCTGGTGAAGGCCGGCACGGACATCCTGCCTTCAAACTTCATCCGCTATGCCTGCCTGCCGCGCAAGCAGAGCCCCCTCAAACCGGGGCACTACTGCTGGGTGACGGGCTGGGGAGACACCAGAGGTGAGTCGGGGACGAGGGACTCAGACACTGAGAAAAGGTAGGGCACCAACAATAGTAACACTGAAACAGGCAAATTGGATATTGCTGTTTGACATTACTAGGGATGAACGATATACATCGACATTAATATCAGTGTTGGCAGATGTTAATCATTTTTAAGGATATCGGTATTGGCTGATGTTATTAAGTGATTCCATCTTGTTAACCTTTGTATGAGTCTCAGGAGAAGGGATTCAGTCATAAGATAGTGATGCAGCACGTTTAACTGAAGCAAAGAAGCGATGTGGTGATTTCTTTCTTTTTAAACGGTGCTAAAAGAGTAGAGAAATGTATACAATATTGGTCATCAGTCATAACAGCAATATCAGTATCTGGTGTCAATATCGGCCCAAAATGCTAACATCGGTACATCCCTAAATTTTACAATGATGAAATTCCAACTAAATCTACATTTTCTGCAGCTTATTATCTCTTTGGCATCATCCCAAAGCCCCTACTGCACTACTGAAGATTGACTCACTGAAATCCTCAGTTTCAGTGACGAGTCCATCCAGTTTGCAAATTATCCTTCTGACGTTCAGAACACGGATTTGAAGAATCTTTCCTCCACACTCTGAGACCTTGATTATTGGCTGGATAATTGTCGAGTTGGCAGTCTTCCCATGATGACTTTTCCCTATTAAAAAAAAAATCCCTCTCTTAACAGCATCCTTGTAGCAGTTTCTTTCAAGATGAACCCCATCTAATCATAAAATTTACCCGACTCAGAGTGTGTGAATGTATAGGAGTTTCACTCCGAAGTGAATTACTAAGAAAGTTTGTAGATTTTATTACTGTCATTAAAATTTTACTCGCTCTATAAACACATTTCAGGTGGGAAGGAGAACGTCTCGCTGGCGGAAGCGCTGAATCAAGCCCGTCTGCCCATCATCGACTTCAAAACTTGCCGGCAGAAGAAGTTCTGGGGCGACCGTGTCCGGGACTCCATGATCTGTGCCGGGTTCAGGGACACCGAGGGCCCGCCTGCGGCGTGTCAGGTAAGGACTCCCCATCGCTTACAGGAACATTGTGTCTGTCGGGTGGCGTTTTTTTTCACGGCTTTCTTCCCTTCAGGGCGACTCGGGTGGTCCTCTGCTGTGCCAGCTCGGCCGTGATCGCTGGGAGGTGCACGGGGTGGTGAGCTTTGGCCCCATCGGCTGCACCGTGGAGAACAAACCCAGCGTCTTCACCCGCACCACCGCCTACATCCCCTGGATAGAGGCGACCCGCATCAGGGACTTCTTCCTGCACTGAGAGGGCCCTGCTGACTCAGCAAAACCTGAACCTCGGCTCCCTCACACCGTTCCTTTTTCCACTGAGCAAACACTTCACAATATAAATATGAACTCTAAACGTGCAGCTAGTTTTCGTTTGCGTACATTGGCATTTACAAGTTACTTTCTGCAATAAAAGCGATAAAAAAGCTGAATGTCTGTGAACATTTCCGTTTCATTTTATTCCACTTTATCAAACAGCGTACTTGATGGAGAAACACGAAAAGTAAGCAGTTCCGGTACAGCTTTACGGTGACTTCCACTCTCACAGAGCGGAAACCACTAACATACGTTTTAATAATAAATACAAGTCATCAGACCATCAGGATTTGTTCCATTTTTACAGGTGGCGAGTCTTTCAGTCTGAAAACACCTCGTCTGGACCACACTCCGGGTGCTGTCCCATAAATTGGCTCATTTAACCTAAATGTCTCTCAGCATGGCATCACTGGAGACGGACAACTCATTCATAAACAATACAACTTAAGTGTCAGGATTTCATACCATGTCCTCACTGATCGGGACTAACACAAATGATCTGGATTTCCAGAGGAATTAACTTTTTCTCTCAATTCCCAGAATGCTTCAGGGCGAGTGACAGGAGTCGGGAAAAGAACACCGAATTTAACTCAAACCTAGCAGTTTGTGGTTAAAGGCTGTGTCCTCCAGATACTTGGACCTAACGACGAAGTAGCTACGGCGTGGAAGAGGCTAGTAGAGGCGGGACGAGGGCGAGGAGCCGGTGAGATGATCCCAGTTGTTGTAAAGAGCGTAGGCACCGGATACGGCTAAACCAACCAGACCTCCACGGGCTGCGCTCTTTAATCCCCCTGAGAGAAAAAAATGAATGGAATCATCATCATCATCATCTCTGAAAACGATCATTAGACATAATATGAGGTGTTTGGCGAATAAGACCTAACCTCAGGATGGGAACTCAAAGAAATCTGCTCAGTTTGAGCTTTAGAAGGCTTTCTAAAGATCATCTTAGAATCTGCATAATTATTACTCTGTCAACTGTTTGTTACAACATGCCCAACCTGTTATTTTCGTCGTATATATAAATTTACTATCTTCTTGATGCCTACCACAGGTTTCCATTTAAATAGTGAATAATAAATTCATCTTTTAGATGAGATGTCAAAAAAGAGCACTGTTTGAGAACATTTACTAAGCAGGGAGAAAACCCCTCAAGAAATACATTTTTAATATAAAACAAATATTTTTATATTAATAATTAGCACGCCAGCAATTCAATCCCACTTACAACCGAGTTCGAATGTGCTGTGTGAAAACTCTTAACAATCCAGATAAAATAAATCTAACTGAAGCTTTTTTATTTATTATGTGAACATGAATGTTGAAGCAAAGTTTATGCAAAATTTGAAGTCACTCATGACTTCCTGTTGCCCTGGGATGTAAATACGATATGATCCAGAGGCTAATTTCTCTTGGACAATTCAAAAGGAGGAAGAAAAGAGAGCATATTCTGTTTCAAAATTACTGGTATCTGTACATGATGACTCTGTTAAACTCAAGTATCGGTTCCATCATAATCAGGAAAGCTTTTTTTTTTTGTATGTTGAAATTAAATAAATAGTAAGTTGACATACAAAAACTGCATAAAATCGAAGTTTGCACCCAAAAAAATTCACAAATAAAATCCAAACTCCTTCATTTGGCTCCACATTTAATCAAGAAAAACTGTATAAACGCTTTCAGGTTTCCAATTAAAAAAAACATTACTTTTCAATTTTATTTTGAGAATGATTATATCTTTATAATGTAGATTACGTTGATGAAAAATGGTAAAAAGCATACTATTTTAAACATGATGACCAAATTGATGCCCAATGCCCAAGCAGAGACACCTACCGCTGGATTTGAAGAGCATTCCTGTTAACGTGCCAGCAGCCACTGTGTTAATGTCATCTTCTGCCCCTCTGGCTTTCTCTATCGCCACACCAAAAGCACTATACAACAGAGCTGCAAGGACATAATAAAAAAAAAGCACCAGAGTTAAAAAGACAAGACTTTGCAAAGGCGATTTAAAATAAACAACCCTTAAAACGTTTGGTTTGGTAACAGTTAAGTTTTCATTCTAATCTTACCGACAGAGCCTAGAGAGTTGGCCCACGAAGCCCCCTGCCTGGTCACCATGTTCAGAATTCTGGTGAAGAAAAAGTAAAAACATTTAGAGGGGAAGTGATTTAAGAGGAAATAAACATACAGTACTTTGCAACAGTTTCCACACCCTTCACGTTTTTCAGCATTTCATCATGTTACAAGCACAAACTATTGCGTATTTTACAGGTATTTTATGTTATAGACCAACACAATGCAGTTCATAACCATGAAATAGAAGCAAAGGGACACATAAAAACAGAAAAATCCAAAAACTGTGGCATACACGAGTAATCATCCCAATTCTCTTCAGAAGTAACCTTACACATTTCATCTGCGAGCCACAATTCGTGTAGGAAAATCTGTCCAGGGACGATTCCCTGTGAAGTTACTTGTGAACGTCACAAATCTCGTTTTTATGGAAAAAGTATGAATACTTTTGCAAGGCAGTACAATTGACATAGAGTGGACTGTGTCCATGCTTACTGTACGTTGCGAGGTTTGGACCATGCCATGTCTCTCGTCTCCTTCAAGCCCATCCTCAGACCATTTAAAGCTCCCAGTGAGGCTCCTGTGTTAAGAGTGAGGCAAAACATTAACTCCAGTGTGAGTACACTGAAAATTTTGAGTATAATATTCTCAGCATTGGAAGTATTACTTCTGCTAAACCTGGAAAGAAATTTTACAGACTTCACCAGCAATTTGTTCCCACTTAAATAGATAAGGTTTACAGATGAACAGGAGTGGTTACTCACCTGTCATACACGAGCCTCCAATGGTGAAAAAAGCCAGTTCAAATCTCCCTCTTGTCTTGTTGGCCCCTGTTGGTAAAATGAACTCATCTGTGTCCTGCAACACAACCATTTTAGATTAGCACAGACAGGAGGAAAATAAAACTCAACAGTTTTGCGTGGTGATAGTGAGATGAAATCTACCTGAACCAGGAAACGAGGGTCGACGTTGAGATAAGGTGAAAGAGGACTCATGCCTGTCACTGGAATACAGAAGCAATCCGAAGTTTTAAAACCATCTGCACCACACTGCATGTGAGCAATGTGACAGCAGCTAACATTACTGTGTTGCTACAGCTAGCATCACAGGATACTTACGTGGGACACCGGCGAGCTCTGAGTTGGAGTATTCAGGAGCACCACCGCCACCAAAGAGACCCCCGAGTCCCCCTTTAAGTCCCCCCGAGCCCTGAGAGTTGTTGTCCATTGCTGTAACCCTCTCTGGAGACTCAGACTAGAGCCTGTAAACTAAAAGAAGCTAGCTGAGCCGAGGCGGCTAACCTTAGCAAGAGATGTCGTAACACAAAGTAAATTACAAACCTTCTAAAAACGTGCCGCTGGATGTTTCCAACACCAGCAGAAAAAATCCAATCCGAGAATATTCTGTATTCCAGTATAATCTTTCTTACGAAAGCAACGTTTACTGCTAAGAAACTACTGAGATTCTCGTGTGATCATGTCCCTGACCTCCAGCAGCACGCTCTGCCGTAAAGCGATCACCGGTAACAAACTGTTACGTCAACAACCAAGAAGTTCAAACTTAAAATTAAAACTCCCATTCCCCAAAAATATTTCACTATGTATAATGTAATGCCTAAATATTAAAAGTCGCAGTGAATTTTAAGCGTCAAATTTTTGTTTTTTTCCCCCTCTTCAATAAATTCATGAACAAATTTACGACAACTCAATGACTTTTGGAAACGGAAGAGTAGATCTCATTGCCCTGTAAAAATGATACGACAGCGCATCCGCCCTGTTACGAGTGGCAAATCCATTTTGGATACCTATATATAGGATTTTCTGAATAAAACGAGCACTAAAGTTTACCTTCTGCCAATATATTTAGCACTCGTTTATACCTAAAATTATTTATGTTGATTTTGTAAGCAAACAATTCCTCATATTCAAATTAAGAAAGAGAAACCACTACGAAACTCAATGTGCTTAAATTGTTACTTTAATTTTGCTATCGGAATATTACAAATAAATTAGTTTCACTCAGTTTGAGTAATCTTGATTAAAATATTTATTTAATTTTTTTGTTTTTCCAAAAATGTTTTTCCGTGGATATGAAATCTTAATATAATTGTTGTTGTCATTGTTTTTTTTTGTTGTTTTTTTTTATACAAAATTATCCATGACTTGTCAAGTCATATTTATAGCGTGTTGCGAATGGCAATTTTTAATAAGATCTATTGTCACAATGAAAGAATAGACTCCTAGACATAACTGTAAGTCATACTAATGCTAATTATTAAAAAAATTATTAAATATTTCATAACTTATTTATGAAATATATATATATATATATATATATATATATATCAGGGGGAGTTACGGGGAGTTGGCCTTATTTACATGGGAAGAGGACAAGGGAGAGAAAGCGGAGAAAGACGGGTTTGAAATACAACTTTAGAAGTCTATCATTTATGAGCTTCAGTATTATTTTTGAAAATGTGATGAAATTGGGTAAACATGAAATAGTCCTTTAATTTAAAAACAAGATAGAGTCTGATAATATCACAACTAAATTCTTATCTTGACATAATGAGCGTAAATCACATTTTTACTTGTTGCATGAAATAGCTGACATGCTGTCTTATAATTTTAACTTAGATTATTAAAACATGCTTTTTTCAAAAAGGACAACTATTCATTTTGAATCCATTTGTACAGAAATGAAAACTTTAGGAACTCGACAGATCATCCAAAAGTCTGTGTAGGCATTTTCCTTAGGGGATACAGGTTTGTAGTCCTTCATTTTCCTTATCTTACCTGTTTCAGCTTTTAAACGCATCCCGAAAGCAGCTGTAGTTCCTGACATGCTACACAGGGAAGCAGCAAAGAGCCAGCAGTCCAGATGAGACCAGAAACATTGAGTCAGGCTTGTTTATCCTGGTCCTCCTCAGTCTCCTTTCTAATTAGGCCTGATTTGATTAAGTGATTTAGTTTAATGGGGCCCAGAACATGCAGATACAAGATAAGATAGCGTGACGTTATGAGAAATTGAGGTAGAAATGCTCAATTGATTTAAAGGCATCTTCCATGTGATTCATATCAGTCTTTATGATGCAACCCTCATTCAGAACATCCTTCTTGCATGTGCATATGCGAAGACGCAGGTTCACCGCGGCTCTGCCCAGGCGGACATCTGCTGCCGGTCAAAGGGGACAGAGACTCTGAAGGAATGCAGTGTGTTGAATTTCACAAATAACAGAGCGTCTTATTTGGATGCGGCCATTGTGTGTGTGTATTCAGAAGGGGCCAAACGAAGCGATGAAGTTTGCCATTGTCGCCCAGTGTGGGTGTTTTCAGACTCTCTGGCATGATGTGTGAGTTAGTGTTCTGTGTTACTGCCCAGTGTGCCCACTGTCTTTCCCACAATGCGCCATTCAGCTGTGGGCCTCTCTCTCTCCGCTCTCAGATGGAGCTAGCACACATTTTGTGCTTCTGGCTAATCATCATCACTGGGGTACAAACCACATTTTTACTTGTTGGATGAAATAGCTGTGATGTCATCTCTGTTATCTTTTTTCAGGAACTTTTCATCCTCTCCCTCCTTGCTTTCTACTTTCTCTCTCTCTCTCTCCAGCTCTCCCTCTCTCTCTCTTTCATTCTGTCTCTCTGAGCTCCCAAACACAAAAGACAGAGAGGCCACGACAGGACCCCAGTGTAAGCCGGTTGACAAGGAGACAGTGTTGGGTCTTTAAACTGCCTCCGAGGGGTGTGTGGAGTTAGGGGGAGTTGGCCTTATTTACATGGGAAGAGGACAAGGGAGAGAAAGCGGAGGAAGACGGGTTTGAAATACAACTTTTGAGCAGCTTACAGGCCTAAAATCACTCCTCCTCTGCTCAGTCATCAAATATTTACCAGGCAGAAGAAATCTGGAGCTTTTCATTATGTGAATTCATAGTGCTGTGAAAATATTGATGTCCCCTAACAGATTTCTCATTTTTTGGTTTTGTTTTGTCAAAAACTAAGTATATCAGATCATCTAGTAACTTTCTATGCCATACAAAGATAACCAGAGTCAAAATAAAACTGGGTTTTAAGTTGTGATTAGTCACATGTTGTTGTCAAGCAGAGTACAGTTTCACTCGTCACATCCAAGCCGATTAACTGTCTCATCAATTGACTGAAGAAATCACTTCAGTTACTGACATAAACCTGCTGCAGAGGAAATTAGTCCAGAAGCACACCTGCGACTCATCCATGAGGTCATAGAAGAACCCAGGACAACATCTGAAGCACCGCAAGCCTCCTTCACCTCGGTTAAGGTCAGAGTTTATGATTTAAAAAAGCAGCAGCAGACTGGGCATAAAATGGCACCCAAAGGAGAGCTTAAAGGTTAAAACCACCGCTAACCAAAAAAGAACACAGAGTTCTGGCCCACATTTGCCAAAAACATCCTCCCACAAGCTCATGAAAATGCTGTGTGGATTGAAGAGACAGTTAAGTTGAAGCTATGTTTCATTATTATCACAGTCAAACATGGTGGTGGTCTGAAATTACTGTGTTTTGTAGTTGATGTAACCATTGAATTCGGCTCGGTATCAGAAAACCCTGTGGGAGAATGTCCAGACATCAGTTGGTGATCTTAACCTCAACAAAACACTAAGTGAAGATTTTCAAGTGGCCTAGTCCAAGGCTGGGCCTAAATCCAATTGAGATGCTGTGATATGAGGCTAAACAGACCTTGTCACACAAGGGAACCCCAAATCAACTCTGCAAGAAAAGGATGTGGCTAAATTCCTTAAAATGTAAAAGGCTTATTACCAGTAATCCCACTTAATAAGTGGAACAACTAGCTTTTCAGTTTAGCTGCAATCTTTAATAGGATACTTAGAATTAACTCTGTTTTGCCATTTGTACTTTTTGAGATATTTTAGCCTACTTCATGTTGTCGGCAACAAGTGTGCTGATGATGAGGCCAAGGTTTGGCTATAGTGAAATTGAATTTAACTTTCTAAAGAAAATGTAAATGACAGGTAAATGATTTAAAAATCACTGAGAATTTTTTTCTCCACTTAGGGCTCAGTTCAATAACTTTCCCCCCCCTAAATAAATAAAGTTTACAAGATGCTTTTGGTATATACTCAGGCTTTTTTTTTTTTTTTTGTCTGACATCAAAACTGGATTTGGTAGATTTAAGTTTGACAAACAAAATAGCCAAACCAGAAGAAATCTGCGAAGGGCACATGTTGAACAAACCTGTCTTCCCCTTTCGCTCTCTTCTATTATTTGCCTCACGCAGACACTGACACACACATGCGCACAATCACACTTCAATTGTGAGCTGTGGGAGCTGTGGGAACGCTGGGCCCCCGGTGCTGGCCGTGCTGAGAGCTGACTGCAGAATACATTACCAGCTGCTTTTAAGAGGGTCTCATTCCAAGAGAATTGGGGGGGTGAGGGGAGAGGTATGAAAAACAGCACAAAACTGGAGAGAAAACAGGAAAAGCAAAGACGAGAGCACATAGACACACACACACAGCCCAACACTCGTGGAGACCCCACCCATTTTAATCCACACATGCACACAAACAAACACACACAGTCACACTTTAATACCCCCACCCCTCTTCTCCTCTCTCGCTATCTCCACTTGTGCTTCTTCCTGTCCAGAGGATTGTCAGCAGCGGTCACATTATGTCCTTTCTCTGTCCGTGATCAGGGGGTTGGGGTTGTAGCCACAGAGCAGGATCAACTCCAAACATGAAGTTCAATATCAGACCTCCCCCCTCCTCTTTCTCCCCTCTCCCACTCCCCAACTTTACAATGAAAGCAGGAAGGGCAGGGAGAGGACGAATGAGCCACCCACTGCTGCATTCACCACTGAAAACCCCCACGTGATTCTACTTTTTTTTTTCTCCTTTTTTCTGCGTGTGAAACTTTTTACATGAGACTTTAAAGGGAATTTTCGCTCTCAAACTCAAAAGCATGAGGATTGAACTGTACAAAAAAAAGGGGGCTTTAAAGATGAGCTCAAGCAAATGTAAGTCATCAAGACATGTGTAGGGTGTTAAAGCTTAGTTTTTCCCGAGGCTTTAGGGACAGACTCTGATCCCGTCTAATATTTACTTTTGCAGATGTTCGAGGGCGAGCTTGCACTATCAATTTTCCTTCAATTCCCCGGTCAGCTCGGCCTTCAAACCTGCATCTCCCCTCCCCTTCGTTTTTCTGTTAAACATGTGCATGCCTGTGAGAAACCATGGTGAGTTGGGTGTTTTCTTCTCTCTTATTACCCACTTGGATGTGTGTGTGTGTATATGATGTCCACTTGAATTGCACAGGAAGAAAAAAAAAAAAAAACAGAAAAGGAGAAGTGGGAAAAAACACAGTTTGGCCTTTTCCCTGCATTTTGGCTAAAGAGTCCACTTGGTGTTTTTTGTTGTTTTTTTTTTAATCCTCTGTGAATCTAAAGAGTTTTTGGCGATTAGTATGCAGAAAGGAAGCTGTTTTGCATAATTAAGTGCTACAGAGAAGAAGCAACAAAGTTTGTTAGTTTTACATCTAAGAGTTTAATACTTGAACAAATAGTTATTCCTCAGATAAAAGTTAAAAGATCACCATTCAGCACATGTGTTTTTTTTAAACCATCTTAGACACACTTTTTATTCTTTAAAAAGGAGGCAGAGACAGATACCATTAAAGTGGTTAATAATCACAGAAGTGGTAACAGTTAGTAACCTAAACTTGGCACCAAAGAGTAGATTAATGTTGTACTACACTGTTAATTGTCACACTCGTTGTCGTATACAAAAAAAAAGGCACAAAGGGCAAGCAATGCTGATCTCATAGGCTCAAAAAAGTTAAAACAGAGAACTCCAGTTTATCAGGAAATAAGTATTACTGATGGCACATGAAGGATAGTTTGACCTTAAACTGATTCTTTATCCATAATAAGGCATAATTTCTCTTATCTAAAAATGTCATTTAATGTTTTTTGTTTTTTTGGTGTACAAAATAGAATATAAAAATACAATATCAACTTGGTACAGAAGATATGACTGCATGGTTTTCTTTCATTTGAAGGCATCACTTGGTTTGAATGTGTGAAAGTAAAATTTCGCTTCTGGACAAAAGGCAGATACACATGAAAAACAAGAAGATAAAAATAACAAGCAACACAAAAACAAAGATAAATTTAACACTGTTCTTGTTTTAAAGATGTTTTTTAGTTGCTGCATCATTACTTTAGCTCATACTTCAGACTGCAAACAAAAGTATTGGCACCCCTACTGAAAAACAGATGTAAAATATATTTTAAAGTAAATCATTTGCATTGCAGAAGCATTATCTCTTAATGGAAATTGCAGAAAGCTCCACTCTTTATCTTCAGTATATTCAGTCAGTGGGAAAAAGTCTAATGTTAAAAAAAATGTGGCCTCCACTTTTTTTTTTTTTTTTTTTTTTGCAGATACACAAAGAGGAGCCCATTGCAGATACAGTTTAGTTTCTAAATTGAAACTTTTAATTCATAACCCCATTTAATGTTCTAATAGAGTTCAAACCTGACATGACCCAGACTTAATTCTCTTCAGAATGAGAGAGAAAAAAGAACAAGCTGTTCAAATGAATCAGATGAGCCATTTTGAGGTTTACCAAGTCTCCATAAAAAAAGAAAAGATTAAAGATGTGTGAGACTTTAAATGGAGCTGTGATCAGACAAGGCTCAGGACAAACTTTTCGTAACAAACTGGGTGCAAGGCATTGCAAAATTTTTTAAATAAAGATTTGATAGATTATATATGCTGCATATAATCCAAAGCATATCGTCAGATCAACACACTGGACCATAGAAGCAAATAAAAAGTATTAAGAATGCAGTAAGAATAGATTACTTTTTCTCCCTCTGAAAAAATTTACTCAACTTAAATGATGAAACAATCAAACATGTTCACTGTTATGATACTGCAATACTGATAAATATATTCAAAAGGTTCATATGCATCTTTGCAAAGGGTGCAAACAAATTTGTACGCTTCTGTATTTTGGCACAAAAAAAGGGAAACAATAAAAATGCAGATTCATATTCCCTACATTCGTAACTCACCAAAATGAACCCCAAATGATATAATTTGGGGTTGGGCACAGAGCTGGTATGGGGGGCCAAAAGTGGCAAAATCAAATAGGTTGATAGAGAACTGTGAAAATTTCAATAAAATTGGAAATTATTACATGTAGTAAGTATATGAATGATTAAAATTACGTAAATGTGTCAATCTAACTCAAAACTCATAGATAAAATTATTTTCATTATTCATTAAAGTATTTTATAAGAGCTGTACTACATTTCATCACTGAATAAGTGCGGCCCAACAAGTAGCCACTAACATCAGCAGATTGGCTAAACAGTAGCGTAACTCCAAATCAGTTGCCTTGTTTTTAGCTGCATTAGATTTTTATGGGTGAGGATGCCAGAGTAAGATTAATCATGTATTTCATCATTTGTGAATTTAAGATATAACAAATTAAAATTTTATTAAATTTTTTCCATATTTTTATTTCAATTCTATACTTTTTAAAGTTACAGTTTATTTCCTGGATTTCAAATTTTATTGAAATAATCACATCTATGACTGGTTTTATATATTTTTAACTATTATTCATTATTATTATTATTATTATTATTATTAGTATTATTATTATGCATTATGACAGTTTTGGCCCTCTGTACTGCATCAAGACGTTTCAATTCAAATAAAAGAAGAGATTTATGTGTAACATTGTTCCTTCACTCTCAATAAATAAAGGCACTGTTGTTCAAGGTCGTACAATACTGTAGTGTGGAAAAAAGGCGAAGGCATCATTGTGAAAGGGACTCGGACAGAACTTTCCTTTTCTGTTTGTGGGTGTGGGTTTGTGTCTGGACCGCAGGATCTGGCATTTAGGAGACCATTTTTCCTTGCAGGGCACCTGTCACTTTACAGTGGAAAGGGTCCTGTGCTGGCATTTTCCTTTCCTGAATGATGGCTTTGTCGGGTGTCAAGATAGATTTTTGTTTTGTTAACATATGCGTGTTTTAACACCGTTGTAAATGTTACGTTGCAGTTAAAACTTGCTGAAAAGAAGCACTCACTAAGGGGAGAAACGCAATAAAATCTTAACACATGTCCCACAGTTTAGTGTGTATGGAGGGTTTTTTTTGTGCTGATAAGTAACACCGGTATCAGTATAGTTACCATGTTATTAATAGTCATTATTGCATGGCATGGCAGCACAGCGGGGATAGGAATCAGTTTAGAAAGCCCTTCTCCAGTTTGGGGCCCACCCCCCTTGTAAAGTCAAACAGCTGTCACAGATTGTAATTTTGATATTCAGAGAAGATTCTTAGACTGGCTTTGGGATTTTAGAAGGAAGGCACGTTTGGTAAAGTGATGGGAAAGGGGCAGTGGGGTGGGGTCCTGAGGTTTATTCCCGGGATCGCTGTCATCTGGTTGGCTGGTTTAGATAGAGGCAGCAGCAGCAGCCGGCTTGTTCCCAATGTTCTGGTCTCTTGTTGGCTGAGCCACGGGCCAATGAGCACGCCAGCGAGCAGAGATGGGTGGGTCATCAGTGGGCGGAAAGGTCAGAAGGTCAAGGGGCGGGGCGGAGGGGGTGGGGTCATGGGTTAGTTGCCGTGGCAGCTAGAGTTAGACGGACAGAGACGGACAGACGAGGAAAGGAAACAAAAAGGGCACATAAAAGGGGGGGACATAAAAAGAAAAAAAGATAGAAGAGAGATTAGTGTCAGCTAGTGGCGTCGGGATGACAACAAGGCAGATCTAGTGCAGTCCGCGCAGCGTGAGGGTCGTTACAAAACGCCTTCATGAGCACCGCAGAACCATTCACAAAGACTCGCATCAACCCTGGCGTGTTGACACAAGGAATGGCTGGTTAGAGACGCTCCCATGTGCTCATGGAGGCATCTGCAGGGTTTCCCCTCCTGCTGGCCAGACTGCTGCTATAGTGACACTACTCATGCTAGCTGGGCTACGTCTAGCACAGACAGACAGTGAAACCATGGACAAGAGAGGGAGGCAGCATGGTTTCATGTGGGTGAGAGAGTGACCTTTATGTCCAAAGAAAAGTTCTCCAGGCCTTTCACTCACTGACAAGTAGAGCTATTGTTTAGAGCAGCAGGAGTCAGATTTGGATGATTAAGAGTTGTGATTAACTGATTATTGGTTTACAGGTCCATCTCAATAAATTAGAATATCAATGAAAGGGTAGTTTATTTCAGTAATTTAGTTCAAAATAGGTTTAATGCACACACACAGAGAGAGAGAGATATTTCAAGCATTTGGTTAATTTTGATGATGATTATGGCTTACAGTTAATGAAAACCCAAAAGTTCATTTTCTCAGAATATTATATTGTCCAAATAATCATGGACTTGATAGTTGTCCAGCAGACAGTCACTGAAATCACAAAAAACTCTTTGAGTGTTGTTTCCAAGTGTACTGGTGGAAAGTTTAGTGGAAGGGAAAAGTATGGGGGTAGGGGGGGAGAAAAATACAGAAGCAACAACGGCAGCCTTTAGAAGATTGTGAACTGCAGTTGGAGTCTATGCTTCAAGACCCGGCATTGCATTCCTAATGTTAAAACCACATTTGCACCAAGTAAAAAGCTTCAGATGAAAGTCAGTCTTGTAATTTAATTTGGAAATCTATTTCCCGAAGTCTGGAGGAAGAGTAGAAAGGCAAAGAATCCAAACTGCATGAAGTCCAGCACGACGTTCCCACAGTCAGTGGGAAAACGTGATCAGTGGTTCATGCAAAAGGAGCCCCATGTTGAGACACAGTATGCTGCAGGCTTTTCAGCAGACTAACATTTCTGTATTAAAAATCATCTTTTAATTGGCTTTATGCTATGCCTCCTTCTTTTCAGAGGGAGCGCGTTTTTGGTTTTCATTAGCTGTAAGCCATAATCATTCCAACACCTGAAATATATCACTCTGTATGTAACGAATCTATAAAACAATGCATGAGTTTCACTTTTTGAATTGAATTACTGAAATAAATCAAATTATCAGGGACACTCTACTGTACTGAGGTGTACCTGTATTGACTATGAAGTATTAGAGCAGCACCTAGTGCAGTAAAGACAGTGATGAGAGGTTAACAGATGACTTTAGAAGGACTTGAGGAACAATTTAACAATAAACAGGCTAAACTACAAGAATTTCCAGGCTTTGGTTTGCTTTGGAGATTTATTTCAATACTCATCTTTATTGCCTTTTAGTGTTTTTTTTTGTCCATCGTATACAATAGGAGCACCACTGCTCGCACACACACACACACACACATATATATATATATATCTATATATATATAAATATATATATATCGTAGCTAGCTAATCCATTTCTCCATTTCTATTGCATATAACAGTCTGGAGGCCTGCGAAATCAAGAAGGTCACCTCATCTTAAATACACAGAGAAAAACACTGCCTTCATTGCCACCTTCGCGGTGACTAAAACAGTAGTAGCTACACACTTTGAATACAGTTTACATGGAGACACTTCATCTATAAAAAGCATATCATAAAACAAAACGAAAAAAAAAAATTTACAAACTAAAAAAAACTACAGGTATTTCCAGGCAATCTTGTTCCGTAAGCTTCATATAAGCACTTAAATCCTTAAAATCCCTATATACAAATTTATTTTTGCAGCTAAATACATGGTAACAGCACCACTCTGGCTAGGAAATAAATGAAAGATGTAAACAGTCCCAATGATAAAGTCCAGTGGGCGACTGATAAGACCACAAGCAACAGTATTTCATACAAAAGAGCTCGTAACACAGACTTCAGTAGTTATCACACGCTGTGTTTTCTCATATTTTACTTTAACCGTCATGTAAGAATTGGGAATTACACAGGATTTAATTCATTATATATAGATATAAAAACAACAAAAATCTGTGGAAATCTAGTGGAATGAAGTTGAGTATAAATAAAAGTTTCCACAGTGTTTACTTGATCAGAAGTAGTACTTAGGAGGAGAAATGTAACGTTTTCAGAGAGACGACTCAGAGGAGTCACAAGGGCCGAGTCACATGAGCGGGCCCCGGCCCTGCGAGCTGTCCGGTTTGGGCAGACAGGCGAGCAGTTGTCACCTCCGCAATCCCATCACACATTTCACTTTCACACTTTACGCCTGCTGCGATTTCATCTTTTTCTTTTAAGGCATGCCGTATTAAAGACTCATGTAAACTCGAATTGGTCCATTGGTCTGCATGCACACACACTAACACACACATATACACATAGAGTGGCTGGTGAGCTAACTAACCTCTGTCTGTGGTCACTACCCTTTGGTAAGGATGGATTCTCTTGTCGTGGCGTCGTACCTTAGTGGTCATGGCACCTGCTAACAGCCATTGATATTTCCCCCAAAAACAAAACACAGAAGGGTTACTCATCAGAAAGACAACAGACAGTCCCACCCAAGGCACCAACGTCAGTGACACCAAGAATTTACAAGTTCTTGAGTCTGAGGGTGAAAAAGGGTGAAAAAAAAAAATATATATATATATATATTGCCTCTAAAAGAGAATCTTTTGTTGTTTTGTGGTCTTCTGCTCCCTAAAGAAAATATTAATCCAAACTGCTAGTTTTCAACTAACCTTAACTAGTAGATTCAAAATCAGCTTTAAGCAAAAGTCACATTTATAGCTCTGTGATCAAAACAAGCTTTTACCATATGTTAAATCGCAAACAGCAGCTCTAAAACATCTACAGGTTCACTAAAATGTGTTAAGAATTACAAGCGGAAGCTGAATTATTATAAAAAGGTAAGTAGTTGTCACACCACAATGCTAGATTGCTAATACAAACATAGGGAAATTAACAGGAATCTCTCATCCTAAAGTAGAAACAAACTGACTGTCTGTTCTGCGGGATAACTATATGTGTTTGTGTGGGGTGAATGGTGGTGAAGGGTGTGTGTGTGTGTGAGGGGGAGGGGGGGGCGGGGAAGGATGGGGGGGGTCTCTGCAAGCCAGTCCAGGTGTGTGCTAGGAAGGGATTGCTATCGCTTAGCCTTTGGTTGGGAATGCCATACCTGCAAAAACACAGGGAGAAGGGACTGTTAGCCCAGCAATGAGCTTCAGCAGGTTTCTGTGTGTGATGTGGATGTATTACAAGAACTGGACATGGCAGCCAATCGGTGCCAGAGGCGAAAATGTTCAGTTCCCAATTCTGATACAAAACCAAGACCAAGAGGAAAGAAATAAGAGAAAGATAAAGTAATTTGTTTGATGCTCTTGAGTGCCCAACACAAAGTTTTTTGGCATCCATGGTAAAGATGTCAAAAGGTTTAAAATTAATTTCAGAATTTTTTTTTTTTAATATCCAATTACTAATATGAGAACTTTGCTCCCCAAACATTTAAAATAAACATATTTTATGTTGGCTTTAGGGCAACTGACCTGCGGTACACAGCAACAGGTTGGGGAGGGTGTGCGTGGCACTGCAGCTAGAGATAATTTTGGTTTATCTCTGGTGTATTGGATAAAACATTGGAATGTTTTATCATAGAAATGAGCATCTATTCTGTCATTAATTTGGGAAAAAATTATGAACATAATAAGGGCTGTGTTTTAACACAATAACATTAAACTCTTATTGATGATGTGTGCAAACCTGAAAAACCGTAAGTATGGCTGGAATTGTTTCTTTTACTGTTTTTAACTTTTTAACTTAGTTTAGTGAGAGCGTGAATATTATCAATATGACTCCAGGCAGTTATTGTGCAGCTATAGCTATCGTGGTACACCTGCATTTATTAATGTAACTGGTGTGCTAAGGTAGCATGTCTGATAATGTGTGAATAGATTTTTAAAAGCAGTATTTGTGTTTGTACGGGTATAAACTCTGCCGTTTATTCAGGTCATGGCTTACAGAATGTTTCGTATTTATGTAATACATGAGAAGCAAAAGGAAAAAGAAGCAACAGAAAGATTTTACTATATTTCTATTGAGCGGAGAGTTTAGTAAGAAGCTTAAAGCTACAAGTGCTCCATCCTCTCTATATTCTGAGTAACTCTACGTAGTTGGAGCTCTGACTATCTGTTAATACAAACTGCTTTCATTGGAGTCCAGTGTCCAGTTCTCGTAATACATCCATTGACTATGTATGAAAGTGACAGACTGTTGATTGGTATATACCTAATACTCCAGATGAGTCAATCGGGTATTCCAATATGGAGGGCGTGAGTGTGTAGGGATACTCGTAAGGCGTGTAGATGATTCCAGATTCGGGTCCTTGCTGCACCAGTGCTGGATGCGGATTGGCTCCCGGCACGAGGGCGGAGCTTTGGATCTGACGGATCAGAGGCATGATGGTGGGCGTGGTCACCGGGGCAGGGTTCCGCAGGGTGGGAGGCAGGACGGGTGTTGGGCCTGTGATGATCCGAGGCGCCTGAGGGGTCGCTAGCGGGAAGGCGGCAGTGGCTGCGCGGCGAAGCAAACGTACAATAATGCAAGTGTGCACACACCCACATGAGCGCACATACAATAGACAGGGAAGAAGAGGAGAGCACAAACAGTCTATTTAACAAGGGGAACAGAGGCATTGTTCATATTACAGTCAAGTCCTGTACTGAGACCCTTCCTTTGTCACCCACTCACCCTCCTCCACATGTTAACTATGAGGTCATGCTTACGTGTCTTGACATTGGCGTCTCTGTAGGTCCCATTGAGAATGGCCAGCTCCATCAGCTGCATTTTCTTCAGGTTGTCCTCCCCCTCAGCCTGCAGCGGCACAGGCAAACAGAAAAGCACAATCAGATCACAGTGACGACTGACGCTCAAAGGCAAATGAAGAAAATGTTGTCAGAAAAAGTCTGGAAGTTATACAGGGTGCTGGGATTTGGACTAGTATTTTGAGGTATATCAAAGTTTCAAAAGTTTTGAGATCAAAGTTCAAAGTGCAAAAAGTAGAGCATTAAAAATTAGCTTGTAAAACGATCCCAGCATTTCTTGTCAGAGCAACTATTATATTTATAAGTTGTGATATATAGGTACATTTAAATAAATTTCATTAAAAAGTCAATTGATGGACTGTACAGTTGTCATTGCTGTCGTTTGCAACAATAAAGTCCTAAATTTCTACCGGGGGCTACACATCCTCTCCCGTAGTATTTCTAAACCCCCTCTAATGAAAGAAACTAAATTATTCAAAAAATGTTGAATACAGATCTACAGCACAAATATTGTCATATGTTATTTGGTTACTTTGGTTAATTTGGACAATTATGGCTTACTTGGAATAAAAGTCCAATATTTGTACATGAAAACAACAAAAAATCATTTTCAAGACACCATCATGGAGAAGACCATTGACTTCACAGGTATCCAGCAGACAGTCCAATGAACCCTCCATAAGGAAGGCGGGACACAAATGTCATTGCTGAAGAAGCTGCCTGTTCATGAAGTTCTATATCCAAGGATGTTAAAAGAAAGTTGAGTGGAAGGAAAAAGTGAGGTTAAAACAAGGGGACAAAGGATTATCACAGGTTTGAGAGGATTATGGAGAGCACATTTAAGATTTTGAGATTTATTCACAAGGTATGGACAGCAGTGTTTAGAGACACCACAGACAATATCCAGGACATGGGCTACTGCTGATGGATTCCTTGCGTTAAGCCACCCTTCAAACCACAACAACGTCAAACGCATCGTACATGGACGAGAGAAAACAGAAACTGGACTGCTGTCCAGTAGCCAAAACTCTCCTTTTGAGATAAAATTAAATGTATCATTTCATTTGAAAATCACGGTGCGAGAGACTGTAGGAAGAATAAAGAGGACAATGAGGAAAAAATGAGGTACAGTAATAAGTTTCCAGTACTGCTCACCGTGTCTATCCCTGTTAGAACCGTAGTACCCTTCTTCTGATGCCTACGTCCAAGCAGGATAATACCCCATGCCGCAAAGCTCATATCATCTCAACCTATTTTTTTTTAACATCACGAGTTTAGTCTAGCCCAAAGTCCTCCAAAGTCAATGGATGTCAGTCCAGCAGTTTAAAATAATGTTTGAGTATAATGACATCTACAATACCGCATTAAACCTAATAAAGATACAAATATGAAAATCAAGTAAATCAGTCAAAACTCTCCACTGCTTCTTACAGTGGAGAGAAGAATTTGGCTGAATGAGCAAATGACAACCCAAATCAATTGGACTTTGCCCTTTGCAGCCAGTATCTCCAACTAGATGGGTAAAGAACAAAAATCCCTCCCCCAAGGATGATTACCACAGGATGCTATCATATTATCTGCAAAACTAAACTATGTTGTCAACAAACCATTTTTATCTATGTTAAAATCATCAAGTCGTCTTATAAAGTACACTGCAGTTTGTTCTTGTAGATTGCAGTTGAGTTAAGGTAGAAGCTAAAACGCTTGTTCACCACAGTACACAACCAATTATAGTGCTGCTTGATTCAGTCAGATCCAGCTAGAAACCCAGAAATCCTAATGCCCAAAATGCCCCAAAACACTCTCTTGATGATTCTGAAGATCCCAGATGAGACAACATATATTCTCATCATTAAGTTATAGATTTGCCAAATATTTTCTCCCTCTGGGACATGCAACACCCAGTCACCCAGGAGCTATCCTGGCCTTGATGCCTGAACCCCTCAGCTGTTTGCTGGCTCTACTCTATGAGGAGGAAGCTCTATACAGGAAGTTGATTTTACAGGCTTGTGTTGGGACTTTATCTTTTCAGTTATGATCTATATCTCATAAACATAGACAAGGAATGGGTACTCTTCAGAGACTATTTTTGGCTGCGCTCTTTCTTCAGCACCACAGACCAATGCAGTGCCAATATTACTACAGACAGAGCCCCGATACATCTATCCATCTCCCCCTCCATCCTGACATCCCATGTAAAAAAGTCACAAGGACACTTGAATTCTTTCACTTGAGGCAGAAATGGATCCTCAACTTGTATGGAGCAGTTCACTCTTTTCTGGTTGACAGTCATGGCCTCAGAGGAACAGACTTCCATGTTAATAGACAGAACTCTCTGAGGAACATTTTGACACCTTGTTGAATCTATGCCAAGGAGGATCAGGGCAGTTCAAAAGCAATGAAGGGTTCTGGCAAAGTGTATTGAACAAAGTAATTGTTTCTTGTAGGTTACTTTATAAGGCTTTGAGTAAAAACTCTGATTCTGTGAAAGTGCGTTTTTTGTTGAAGGTCACCACACCATGAGGTTCTCCTACCCGCACTAAAGCCAGTCACAAAACAAATCGCAGATCATTTGAAGCGGACTTGCCCGGAGCTCGAATCCAACCACCTCACCACACAGGACATATTCAGTGTCAAACACGCTTGCTTCTTAGCTCTAGTTACAGTCCAGTGAAAAGCTTGACTGATTTACATTCTGAGCGAAAGGTCAGCTGGGTTAAACTAACACATATCATTGACTTTGCTCACTGCTCATACAGACACACACATGCACAAACACGGATTAACAGGTGCTCAGCTCCTGACGGCCTATAGACTGTGAGGGTTGCCTATCCTGCGAGGGAACTGGAAGTGACAGCTAATTGTTGCAACAGAAGCCCACCCCACTGGTCCTTTCAGCCTCTCTCTATTGTCGTGAATAATGAAGAGACGAAAAAGGAAGGAGTCTTGTGATTACGAAATATCTGTTTTTCTTCGTGTGAGTCAAACTGCGGATAATGAAGAGTGTGTGTCCGTATCCTCTGATGTGCTTCTTTTTAGTCCTCACATCAGTGAATGTGCATGTGTGTCTGTGGGGAGGCGGTAGGTGGGCCGGAGAATGTCAGAAATGTTGAGGAGTGCCATCAAAATGTTCTCTTGTGAGGACCCGAAAAACCCAAGAAAGAAAACCCAGGGAGCAGAAGGAATACTGTAGCCGGTAGTTGGGAACGAAGTAAGTTGTGAACGAGTGAAAGGAGTGATGGAGTGGGGAGAAGGAGTGAACAGACTCTCCATTCATTCCCTCAGCCTTTCAAACAACCCGGGGCTGCCATGGCAACCCCTTTATGCGTGTTCCCTAATTACCCTAACCCCTTACACATACCCTCATACACACAAGGACACACACACACACTCTTCTTAGACTGACAATCCCCTTCCCCCTTCCATGCATACCAACACAGTGAGCTCTCATCCAGTCACAGAGTGTTTTTCTGCAATGTTGCGAGTAAAACTTTGTGCTCCGTGATTTTGCTCCGGTACTCACAGCGGGCACGAGAAGTTTCTTGACCTCGTTGATGGCTCGCTGGAGCTTGATCTTGGCGCGGTTGTGCGTGTCCTCCACAGTGATCAGGACGTGGAGGTCCTCGCTGAGGTGCTCCCAGTTGGGCTTCCCTCGGTTCATCTCCTCCTGAAAAGCACACAAATGTTTTAAACACCTTTGATTTGAATGCGCCACAGCCAGTCTCAGAACAGGATTTCTCTTCTCCTCTTCTTCTCACTTGGCTTGGTTTTTGGATCGCGCACAAACAAACACACAAAACACTCAAGGTTGTCTAACGCGGCTTTGGGGGGACACACTTGTCTCATGAAACGACCATGTTGTTCCTGAGTGGTTACACAAGATTGATGTTGCATTTTAGTGGACGTTCAGTACTCTGATTCTCTGTGTATTACTTCCCGAAACCTCCCATCTATGTAGTAGGCTGTGTACTCCAACAAGGTTCTAATGACCATTAGAAGAGACTCAAGCTCTCAGCTTCCCCGTGTAAATTAACAGTAGGCATGGGCTATTTTTCTGTATATTTAAGACATGTCTTAGTTCTGTTTTGCCAAAAAGCTCAATTAGGCTGCATTCACACCAACCTTGTTTATTCTGCTTTAATGAAACTCCAGATCATTTGCAGAGAAAGTCTAGTTCATTTGGGTAGGTGTGAATGCACAATCAAACTGATGTGGACAAAAAGCAAACTCTGGCCCACCTGAAAACCCAAACCTTGGTTCTGTTGAATGACTATGTGAATTCAAGCGGACCAGAGACCGTTCCAAAAGCAGGGAGCGAACTAATGTGTAGTACATTTTGGGTAAATACAAGCAAAACAAATGTGCAAGTCTCAGGAGAAATGTCCCATGGTCTTTTGTCAAAGACAGAAGGTAAATCCTGCAAATACTAAAATCTCATGCCATTCCACTTTGGTTTACATTTCGTAAAGAAGGAAGATGAGCTCAGTGTCTTCTTCAGAGGTTTTTGTGCTGTTTCCTTCAGTGGTTCTTGGTCCAGGCCTCCACAAGCAAGAGGGGGGACACGTTTCTCAAAGGGTTTGGTTTGTTTGGCATAATGCACTGTGAAAGTGAACTGTATTAGCTGAAAATGTAACAAATGTTGCAATTTTAGTCCCCAATCAAACCGAGTCCACTTGAGTTTCACAAGGTCCTCGCTTATCTGACCAACTCTAGGAAAATTATGCAATCCCAGAATGCTAGCTGATTGGAGGGATAGAGATACAGACATTTTTTATATTCTATTTTCATCCTCCCAACTTCTTATCCAGCTCTATTCCCTACCTTCCAGTCTTTTAAAGAGAGTTAGAGTCCTCCATTATCCGTGCTTATTTCCAGTGAAAAACAACTAATAATTTGGCACATATCCGCACAAATGAACGATGACTTTCATGTGTCCAAGCGAGCAAGAAAAGATTAAACCACTTTAAAGTAAGCAAACACTTAGCATATCAGTTCAGATATGTTTCAGCTTTGTGGGACTTGTACCCAAAGTTTGGAAAGGATCCAGATGATAACAGCAGAAATAGGTCAACTGCCTCTGGTCGTTCGCAGATCCTGGTTAGTCGATGCTCTTTGGGAAATAAAGTGTATTTACATTCACAGCAGGGAGTTGAGGATTGCATCACAAATGGTGACTGAAGACATATGTGGAGACACATTCCAGCGCCAGGTGTAAACCTATGTACTCATAGCTGTCCACTTGTGATTGGATGACGAGAGATGATCAAAACCATCACCTCTGAACCTCTGAAGATCACTCCACCCTCTATGAGGTTTATTTTTTATCGACTGGAAGATAGTGAAGAATGCAAGTGGGTCATAGCAGCCAGTTGTAGTTTAAAGCAACGGCTGAAAATTGTGAATCTTGTATCTTTGCTTGGCCTTCTTGCAAACGGTTTCCTCTGAGGCTGTTTTGTCAAGTGAGATGTATCATTCTGAGGAACACTGAAAGTCAACATCTTTTTCTCCTCTTCCCCAGTTGCCTCCCACTGTGTCTCTGTTTTCCTTCCTCTCTCTCTCTGCATGTTTCTCTGTGTGTCTCCCTCTGAGGGGCGTGCAGGGTAGGGAATGTTCTGGAGAGAAGAAGAGAGAGAGAGAGCGAGAGAGACAGGGAGGGGGGCGGAGGTGGTGGAGGAATGCTGGACTTGCTCCACCTGCCGTTTGGAAGAGCTGGAGCTGACTCCGTCCAACAGCAGACACCAGGGGAGAGGAAGGGAGGACAGATGGACTGAACACCAGGACAGGAAAGCAAAACTCAGCCCAGAAGGAAAAACAAAGGGTCTTGCAAAAGTATTCACACCCTTTGAAGTCTTTTACATTTTGGTATGCTACAACCCCAACCATTATTGTGATTTTAAGTGTTAGGTAACTAACTGTATTATATAATTTCAAGGTGAAAATAAATGTTTTCCAAATAGAAATCTGAAAATTATGACATGCTGGGATGATGCATTCATCCCGTCTGAGGCAATACTTGCAGAGACGCTTATGTTGCATTTACAGCTTCTAGGGTTTGTCTCTTCCAGCTTTACACGTGTAGAAGCTGAGATTTCACCCTTCCTTTTTTGCAATCAGGTTGAACGGAAAGCATCTATAAAAATAAATGTTCAAGTTCTGTCGCAGATTCCCAATTGGCTCTAGATGTAGACTTAGACTCGACCATTCTGCCAAGTGGAAATAATTTGATTTGACCCCTCAAAGACTTAAAACTTGACCAAAACTTGACACTTAAAGGCTAAAGACTTGACTTCAGCTGACCATGACAGACTAAGGCACTTTACCTGACCCTCAAAGAATTGAGAGCCGCCTTGGACTTGAACTGAAAAACTTGAGACTCAACTTGGACTTGCCACTCAAAAACTTTAAACTTGGCCTGGTCTTGATGTGAAAGACCTGAAATTTGGTGGAGTTGTCCCTTGATAACTTGTGAAGTTACTTAAACATAAGGCAAAACACTTGAGATCTGATTAACTTGAAACTTAACATGGTCTTTTCTATTAAAGACTAAAGGCTTGAAGTAAAGTTGCCCCTTTGAGAATTGAAACATGACTTTAACTTGTCAAAAAAAAGATGTAAAACTTCACTTGGTCATGCTGCTTGTAGAGAAAAGACACAATCTTGCTCCTCACAATTTGAAACTTGACATTGATTTGCTTTTCTCACAAGGATTGAGAGCTGGCTTTGATTTACCCCTTAAACTTGAGACTTCACTTGGACTTTTAACATATGGACCTGAGACTTAACGTGGGGTAAAAAACATGAGATAGGAACAGTTGGTCAACAAAGACTTGGGACCAGGCTTTGGCTTTCTCTTTATCGGCTTGACTTGGGGTGAAAGGTAAGTGACTTAATTTGGACGTCTCCCTTAAAGACTTAAATCTGACTTGAACTTTACCTTCGAAGACTTGACTTAGAAAAATGATCTTGTGAACATTGCTGTTCAACACTGATAGCTGTACACAGAAGGCTGGTAGCATGGTCAATCCCTAGCTTCATTGGTCCACTCTCTATTAGAACCAAAGTGTAAAAAATGTTTACACTGTGGTTCTATTAAAAATCTCTTCTCTTTCAACATTTCAATATTTGCCAAAAGAATCCCTAAACATTATTGAGGCAAAGAAATCTGTCCTGTACAGTGGACCCCCAAGTATTCACGGTTCAGTTTTTGAGGATTTATCTGTGGAACATAACTACAAATTCCTTGTTGAAAATTGTGCCTATTAGTGAAAGTTTTGTCATAGAGGAAAATATTCAAAATATTCAAAAGAAAATGCATCTATGGAAGTAAAAATACCAAGGCACATTGCTACTTCTCACAAGCAGCCAGTCCAGGAAATTTGTTAATTTTCCTTGATTAGCTGCCCATACAAGAGCGGAATATGGAAGACTGTAGATATTAGTCTTTGTAGCATAAAGTTGTTACGCAAACAGTTTTTCCACCTGCTGATGATTCATTGGTACAGCATTAAAGATGAAGATTATTTTCTTTAAACTCAAGTCAGCAACATGCAGAATAGAGTACCAATTGCCTAAATGTGACATACATAAAGAAAATATAGGTACAGGTTTGCTAACATAACTGTTTTAGATCCAACATATAATGATTTTCAAAATTACCTCCATTTATGCATACATGCACATGTCTATAACCTTTCACTTCTTTTAGTAAAAATATCTAATTTAATAGTCAATCAGATGCGATACCTTTAATGCAAGTAAAAAACTATATTCCTGTATTTAAGCTACTCGTTGGTCAGAGCTGACTGACCAACGAGTCAGCTCGTTGGTCTGTCCAATGACTGTATGTAGGAGGAAGGAGAAAATGTAGACCTTCTGTGTTTTTTAAAATGCTTACCTTCTTCTTGTCTCTCATGGAGCCCTTTCCTCGCACCATAATCTTGCAGCCGGTCTCCGCCTCTAGCTGCTTGGCTGTCAGGCCACGTGGGCCCAGGATCCTTCCTACAAAATTGAACTACACAAAAAGAGTTTTAAAAAAAATTACAAAATGAACAAGACTGCATGAGAAAAGTAGAGCTACGTTAATAATACCCCTCAGAGCAAAATTGTTTGTTTTTTAATGCATGAATTAGTACAATGATATCTTTTAAGTTTGTGAAGCTGTAAAGTGTTTGTGTTAGTAGGAGAGACAAAAATAGCTCATTATATGTGTGCTGGCTGGTGTTGGAGGCCTGACAGGACACCGTCGTTCTCTTACCCTTATCTGTCACTATGGCTGAGTGATTAACTTGACAGGTGCCCCTCCGTGTGTGTGTGTTACTTCTTTCCCAATAACCCTATGTCTCTGTTGGCTTCTTTCATAACAATTGGTCGGCCTTGTCCCGCTTTAATTTTTCTGTCATATTCTCTCAATGTGTTCTGAGGTTTACTTAGGTACTCATTCCGACCCATTCTGACCCCGTCTGCTCACCGCAATACACTGATCCAGACAGAGGAACTGCTCACTAAATTTAACCTTGATGTCAACGTTTTTCCAAAGCACTCCTGCGTGCGTCCTGTTAGCCTGCCGTCATGTGAATCAGGACAGCCCGGCATTGTGGCGGGTGATTGGCGAGCTGATGCGTGGAGAAAATCATGTGAGCCACGCAATGTGGATCAACCAGCTCATACTGAAATCCCTACAGTGCTGTGAAAAAGTATTTGCCCCTTCACAGGTTTCTTCTGATTTTGCCTTTTATACATTACAATTAGATGTTTCAGATCATCAAAATAATTGTATTATCAGAGAAATATAACAAGATTTATTAGAACAAAAAAAAAAACATTTTCTGATGATTATTTAATTTTTGAAGGAAGAAAAAGCTATCCTAACTAATCTGGTAAAAAAAAAAGTAATTGCACCTAAATGTCAGCAGCAACAGCTACCATTAATTATAATAACTTGCAATGAGTCTTTTACATTGCTGTAGAAGAATTTTGTTCCATTCTTCTTGACATTATTGTTTTAATTCAGCCCCAATATGACTGTTTTGATCAAGTCATATTCAATCAGTTATTAGAATATACATCCAAATGAGTCTCATTTGTCAGATTAACCAAACAATTTAAAAACAGCAGCCCATAAGCAGGTGTTATACATACTTTTCATTAAGCCCACATTTCTGTTTTTGTACAATGATTTTTTTTATTGGTCTGAAATAATTTTCTAATTTTAGATATCATGTTTTCATTAGCGGTAGGAGGAAAATTAGAACGATGAACAGAAATAAAAGTTTTCAAACATCCACATGTGTGCAATTAATCAATACAATCTGTTTCACTTGGTAATAAAGTTCCTAAAATAAATGGGCTTTTCAATAATATTCTAAATTATTGAATGGGTCTGTAAATTAAATCCAGGCTTTGACTGGGCCACTCCCAAAGTAAATTTCGTTCAGTCTGAGCGTTACTAATTACCACTAGTTTATTTTAAAAAAAACAAAAAAAACACTATAAAACAACAGTAGCTGTGAGAAAGTGCTGTACAGATAAAAATCAATAAACATTCAAAATATAAAAAATATAAGTACAGCTGATGGCTTCATCAAATACAGCAAGTGATCCATGTCCAAAAGATGCAAATGTACCCACAGTCATACAATCATCATCATCTTTGACTTTTGGGTTGATGTTTTCTTTTCGTTGAAAAGCTGAGTGAGATGTTTTTACCTACTTCATGATGTCAAACAGGTTCTATCTACGTAATTTCTCAACTCTACAGGCCTGGCAATAATCAGGCAAAATTTCATTGGAGAAACTGAACCAAATGTGGTTAATAACACATTCATGATTTAATAAGGTGGCAACTACTTTTTCACATAGGGCCAGGTCCATTCAAATTGGTTTTCCCCTTAATAAATAAAATCATTGTTTAAAACTTGGTTTTTATATTTACCTGAGGTTGAATTTTACATTAAAATTAGTTTGATGATCCCAAATATTTAAGTGTGATAAATAACCAAAATCAGAATGAAACTGTAAGGGGGCAAATAAAATACTCTTTTAAAGCACTTATACGTTGTTGCATTGCAGTTTAAAGTAACACAATTCAGATTACTTTTTTTTTTTCAATAAAACACCTTGTGTTAACCTTAATCTCACAAATTATTTTATTTTATGAAGTCTAATCCCAGTAGAGTCACTGGTCCTGATGCATTATTGACCCATTTAGCTCTAGATTACATCACTGGGTGTGAGCACAGATGATCTCAGAATGAAATCAGCTTTTAGATAAAATTTAAAGTAAAACGTCCCCATGATTAACAGCCTCGCTGGCTGTCTGGCACTCTTTCTGTAGCTTAGAAAGGATAAAGAGACAACAGACCAAAGTAAACAGAAGCTCTTCTAAAAAAAAATGGGGCAAAGGTCTCAGATTTTTGTCCACTCACATCGGGGTACTCTTTGACAGGCACGTAGAGCTTCTCCTGCAGCTGAGCAACAGGTCCGATGGCCTCAGGGAGCTCCTCCATGTCCCGCCCGTTGAACATGCCACCATTTAGCGTGTCGTTGTACATGTCTTTGCGCACCCTGCCGATCTCTTTGAGACAAAAGGTCAGAAAAAAAAAGAGGTTACGTTGAGTGAACTGAAGAGGTTTCACATTTCTTTCATCAGACTGTCCGCTGCTGAGGACGATGACTCACTGTCACCAGTATTAAAGGAAGCGCTGAGTATGACAGCTGAAAGACATACAGGAAGACAATCATAAGTACTCTGCACCACCATGTAGAATCTGACTGCTTTATGCTTCACAATTAACCCTGCAGCATTGCAGCTAATTTCCCTCCTGTTCCGTTTTTTTTTCTCTCTTTAACTCTAACACACAGGATATTAACCCTGATACTCTGTAAACAATGTGAGAAAAAAAAAAACATTAACTGCAATTTTTTTTCATTTTCTTTACTGTTTATTCACTGTTTATTCATAGAACTTCATGGTGACATGTAGGTGTTAGGTACTTGACATATTTTGTGGTATTTATATTTCAATACCACAAGAAAAAGTATTCAAAGCTGTCGCTGCAAACAGTCAGAGCCACACAAAACAAACACAGTTCTAAAAATACAACATACTCACTAGAAAGCCTACTGCTCTACCACAGTTACCCCATTGGTGCTGCTGAACAGTACAAAGTAACAGCATTTAATCTTACTTTTAAATGTAAACACAACATTTGCTGATAGATATGAACCAATCAGGTTTTTGTCAAGCCAATACCAATACAATTTTTCCTTTGCAGCCTGACCTGCTGCTCCCGACTTTGATCGATTCTGTGAAATATTTTAAAAAGAGAGCTGCAGGTTAGTATTTGCAGATTTGTCTGTGGGACATAATGGCAAATTACTTGTGGCAAATTCTCCAATTGCTAATGTATGATTTACTTTAATCGTAGTAAATCATACAGAAAATTAAGGAGTTACTGGATTGGTCCACCAACTGACTTTCACTGAACTAAAAAAAAAAAATGCAACCAAGTATATAAGTTACCACAAATTAAGGTTTTAAAACCTATTTTTCCATTAGTTCAAATATCCTTTTAATGAAATGCTACAAGTAGAAAGGTTTTTATTTTTCATGCTGTTTGGAAAGCATCACAATAACCGAGTATCCTATATTTTAAACACAGTGCATCGATCAAAATAAAAAAATATTATAGGTAACATTTCTCATAACTATACAGTGTACAGTGACCACAGGCCTGTTTGTGGTTCAGTATTTGCAGATTTGTCTGTGGGACATAATGGCAAATTACTTGTGGCAAATTCTCCAATTGCTAATTTCTTTTCAAAAATATTTGAAAGAAAATATTTGAGAAGCTGAAACACCAAGGTGCGATACACCAGGAGCACCATTAATTTCCCTTGGTGCTGACTGTCTGTATCCCCAAATAAGTAAATACTTTAGCTATTGTCTTCCACCTGTATCGTTTATTAGGGCATAACTGAAGTTTGAATAATAAAAATAGGCAGTTATTTGTGTTTTCAGATGGGGGTTTAAGTATTTGGCTATAGTCCGAATAATAAATAACAAACAAACAAAAACAAAAATCAATGCCTATCTATCACCAAACTGATTTGATCTCTGGTTGACTGATCAGTGCATTGTGCATTTCAATGCCTTGATAATCTCACAGAGCTGAGAACGTATTAACCGTTCAAAAAGTAACAACTGAAACAATTGTAACTGTTTTTCTGGTTTGCAGACATCATAAAATACTGATAAGTGTAGCTGTTTTCACAAAACGTGCCTCCTGTTAATGCTAAACGACATGGTTATTGCAATCCTTACTGAATGTCTATACAGGTATCTGCTCACAAACAGGAGTATGCCTACCTTGAAGAATACTACCAAGGTTTCACAGCATTGCTGTATAAGGTGGATATAATTCCTGCATGCAGCTAAAATAACACACAATAGAATAGTAATATTTTTGTCTTTATGCAACAATATTACTAGATTAGACTTAGGAATATTACATGCTTATATCAACTGGTTAAGTAGCCGGACTAGCCACTATGCCTGAGAGAAAAGTGTAGTAGACTTCTTTTACTCAGCTGATAAGCAGTTCAGCAACATGTGGGGGAGGAGCAGTATCACTCCACACTGAGAGCAACTCTGGTCACTTCTTCTTATATGTTGTCAAGCAAATTTTAATCCATATGAAGGTTATGACTGAAATTTGCACCTTCCAACTTTAAGGCTAATATTTTGGTTTTTTTTATTTCAATGAAACTTAATTGTAATTTGCTCTAAATTTCAAAGTAAAACCTATTTTAACGTAAAACCGTGCTTCCTCAGCGATCAAGTCGGTGGCTCGAGTTTGCGGCAGTTGCACCAGCCTAAACGAGACTTATTTTTGTCCGTCTGTGCGTTTTGTTTACGGTCGTCTCAATGACCGATGCTTGCCCCTGATACCTTTCTAATGACACTCCAGCGCAATAATAACTGACTACAGCACCGCACAAACACACACAGCAGAATAGCTGCCTTGGGTCGCAAATATCATCTGACCTAAGCAGGCTGACACCAGGCATGTCTCCCGCCTCTCTGAGTGATAAGCCTGACCATAATAACTATGGTATGACACTATAATTAAAGCCAGAGCCACAGTCACAACGATGATCCTCTAATAACCTATTCAGACCTGTCCCTAGTGAAAAAAAAGCAAACAAGAAAAAACAGCTATTAAAACACAACCTCAGGCCTAAAAATCTGCACAGGAAAGCAAGGTCTGCTGTCACCCTTGAGTTAAAAGTAGCTACAGGAAAACAAGAAGTGAAAGAAGAACAAGAGAGTCGGTCGAAGGAGCGAACAATAAAGGAGTAGCAGAGGGGCCAACAGCAACAAACTTTATCTCTACACTTAACCTGTCCGTGGATTAAATATTGAAGCGAAAAGTGCTCTATTATTAACAACACCATATATAAACTTTTGTCTTTTTGCGCACAGATCTCATCCCTGAAGACAAAGCCATTTATACTGACCACGGGTGTCGCATTATCACGTGTGAGGGGTGAACATGCTCAGCTGTCAGTCCTCAAAGGCACGAAGCTGACCTATTTGTTGGGTTGTAGAGGTCGTCTGGCTATGGGAGTGACTCTGCTGTGTCATGAGACTTGTCACGGAGCACCAAGTCGGAGCCACTACGATCCAGATGTGCACCAACAGGCCTGTAAGTGGCCTGTAGCGACCATTCAAAAAGGGGAGTACACACTAAAACACAAGGACAGCTCGGGATTTGGGGTTACAAAAATATATGTATCTGTGTGTGTGTGTGTGTGTGTGATAGTGTGTGCAGCTACATCTGGTGAGATGCGGTGGATATCAACAAGTGGACTGTATCGGCAAGCTGTGCACGCAACATGACTCGAGGCCTTGTAAGAAGCTACAAATCAAATATTTTACACGTTCACATGCTCTCGTTCCTGCACAGGGATGGGCTGCAGCATTCACATAAGCCTGCTCATTAGGTCACTGGGAAAGACTAACAACTGTCTGTTTGTTCCCGTCACTGTGTGTGTGTGTGTGTGTGTGTGTGTGTGTGTGTGTGTGTGTGTGTGTGTATGTGTGTGTTGAAGAGAGAGAGACAGAGAGAAAGCAAAAGAGAGAGCAAGAGAGAAGAGAGAGAGAGAGTGATATGCTTTTCTTTTCAGTGTATCAGAAATCTCGCTTAAGATACAGGTTTGCAAAACTATATGCATGCTTTGAATGAAAACAGTCAGGAGACAACTGATAGCTTATCACTGGGATCAGTTTTTGGGTTCAACTCTGCTGCTTCCAAGGATTCAGGGAGGAATCCTGATAAAGACCATTCAGTAAGCTCAGTTACTTTAAGGATAAAATATTTCTGAACAGAAGTACTTCATTAATCCCACTCTGGGAACAGGCAAATATTAATAACAGCAGTTAACAAAATGTGAAGGTGGTAATTTGTATACATAAACATGTTGATGGATGTACTGTAAAAAAATTGTGAAATGTGTTCCAAATAGAAATTAACCAATCATTCTTATCGTGGCTAATACCAATTTTAGATGTTGTTTGAGGTCTGACTTGCTGATTGACACTTCAAATACTGCCCTGCAACTGTTTCTACAGTCTGAAAGTCAGAGAAAGCGTCAGAGTGACCGAGACTTTCTCAGAGCATATGGAGAGTATAGTAATGCAGCGTTTCCCCTCCCCCACATGTTTCTGGGCACTACTGGTCAGCTAGCAGAAAGGCTTGAAAACTTTTTTCCTTGCAAAATACAAAATACAAATGTAGTTGCCTCGCTAGGGTGTTTACTTGTATTTTATAAAACAATGCATAAATATATGCATTGAAATCAAAACAAATGTTATGAGGTAACATTATGGCAACTTTAATAACTATTATGTTATAATATTTTGGCAGCAGTGGGGAAAATTGTTGCCAAAGCTCAGCTAAGTCCATATATTTAAGCTACAGATGAACCAATCGGGTTCATCTGTATACCATTTTGTGTGTGTGTCTGCATAAGTTTGATTTTTGTGTGTTTTTCTTGTTAGAACAGCAACACATAAAAGTGTCAAAACTGTGCTGTGGATCCTTCGATTGACTTAGCAGGTTTGGAACCAATAGAAAACGAACAACAAGATCCCTATTTATACATCAAGACACACGCCCCTAAACTTTATTTTTAAATAAAAAATTTAGTTAAAGTGCATGCTATTATGTGATGCAATATTAGAAAAATGGTTGGAGTTCTTAGTTTTGCTACATTTAATTAATAGAAACTCAAACGTAGGATTTTTGGCTTTGATCTGCCAATAACAGAGCAGAAGAGGTCAGGTGAAAATTGTCCGATTCCGATCTGTGATTGATTGATTTGTTGGTGCAGCTCTAGTTTTCATGGAAGTGATGGGTTTGATCTGTGGCAACGCTGCTCAGGGCACACTTACCTTCATCCAGCAGCCGCTCCAGATGCGTGAAGATGCCGCTGAAGTTGGGCAGGGAGCTCATCACCTTCCGGTCGTTCATCAGCTGCATCAGATAGTCCGGGTTGGACTTGGGTCTTTCCTTCACCTCTGTCTCCCCGACCATGGCTTTTGATTCGGGTGACCTAGCTAGCAGGGAAATCTTATCAACTTTTCTTTTAAATAAAAAGCGACGATCCCAGGGGAGGGAAGGGGGGTTCCACCAGCCACGACCAGCACACCACCGGATCAGACTCAACTCTCAGCTCCGGGTACAGCGGACTGTCCTTCGGTTCGTGAGTCCTGTCCTCTTCAACGGTTCTCCCCCCCAACCCCTCCGCTCGGCTCTCTCCAGAGTTTTGAAAAAGTTAAGGGGGGAGTTTGGCACTTGTTTGACACTTCGGCCGCCTCCGCATGCACTCCTTCTGCTACAGAGCTACCATCAACTGGTGTCCTCCACCCCGGCGCCTTCGCTCGTGTCCGCCCGGTGTGTCGGTATTCGGCAGCGGGGACCGACTCCCTGTCATATGATTACAGTACAACACTAGAGGACTGCAGCGAGCGCGCCGCGCGTCGCCGATATCAGAGGGAGAGGGAAGGAGGAGGGGGCTCGCGCACTTCGGCTTGCCCCCGCCCCGCCCAGCGCCTCATTTTCTGTCGCGCGCTCACGCACGCGGACACCCCACACTGTCTGTAAAAAAGCCCATAACAATATAACCGGCCAGTGAAGGTATGTCCACCTGTTCTGCAGCAGGCGCTGCCTGTCACTTTTATTTTTTATTTTTATTTTTATTTTTATAAAACTTAGGGACATTCAGGTACCAGAAACTGTGACATTAGGGGTTGATTTAGCTCCTACAGCTTTAGATCTTAATCATTTTATGATTACAACATTAGTGCAATTTGGTACTGAAGTGTGAATATCAATTGAACAATGTTATATTTTCAATGTTACAACCACAAATTTAACAATTAAAAAATATATCTACAAATTAAATCTGAAAAGTCTGGTGTATATTGTCTTCAGTGAAAAACAGGTTTTGAGGCCTCCCTCATATTCTCCAATGGATTAAGGACTGAACTTTGACTGTGCCATTCTGAAATATGAACATGATTTGATCTAAATGTCAGCACCCATTCTATTGTAGCCTTATCTTGTGCATCTAGGGCTATTGTCCTGCTAGAAGATGAAGGTTTACCTCAGTCTCAATTATGTTGCAGCCCACACATACTGTCTTTAGCTCCATTTAACTTCCCACAGAATGATGCTGCCGCCACCATGCTTCACTCCGGTGAATAGTGTGTTCAGGGTGTTGTGAAGAATTTAGTTTTTCGTCAGTTTTACACCATGTAGTTTTGTTGGGGTTATTTTTTTTCATGTAAAGCTAAAAAGGTCCGTTTTGACTAGTACTTTTTTTTACTATTTCTGTAAGTCATCTCTTGCTCTGAATTTTATTTGTCACAGTAAAGATGTCTGAATTTTTAAAAAAAACAGCATTTCTCCCATTTTAATCTGTAAAAATAAAAAAGAAGAAGAGTACAGAAAAGCTAACTACCATGCTTCCTTTTCCTGCCATGTTCAACTTATGCACTACTTAGTGTTGGTCCATCAAACAAGGCTTGCAGTTGTGTGACAAAATATGCAAATCTCAATCAATGAATACAAATCCATTTTGTTTTAATACATTTATAGGTTAAATTCACAAAGACATTTGCAGAAACAATATTTAAATTTTACAAATTTAAATGCAATCAAATAAATCAACAAAACATAAAGCACCAAAAATTATGTCCTGTTAGAAAAAAGACAAATTATCCCACCTATCAATTTTGAGTCAAAAATTGTGTTCAGTCAGAAAAATAAGGTCTGTGTAAGATTATTTGTTTGGTTTTTTATACTTCTTTGACTTGAATAACAAATAAAATATTAAATTTAAAAGTTTGTGGGAAATATTAAAGTATCTGTGTCCACAAATTTTGTAAGATTTGTTCCCCTTAGGCAAGGATTTGATGCTGAAAGATATCTGATTGAAGTTGAATAACATGGAGTTGAAGATTTCCACAAATTTTGAGATTTTATTAGAGATTTTAGAGATTTTATTTTTCCAGACCAAGAAAATTTTTCTTCTGAGAAAAAAGTGGAAAAATCAACAAAAAAATGTATTTTATAACAATAGTTTAATCCATTCTTACTAATTGGTTGTTAAATAATTTATTTCTGCAGCTTTTATAAAATTAATAAATCAGAACTTTAACCAGGATGATTTAGATGTAACTATCTATGTAGAGCAGAGAGCTCTACATAGATAGATCTACCGTAAATAAATCAGCGGTGGAATGACACTTGAAGCAGCAGCTCCACGTCATAAAAAGTTTTACTGTGTAGATGTGCTTTTTTAATCTTTACTGGGATTCCCGCTGATGTGAAATTTAAACGTGGTATTGCTCACAGTTGTCTTGCTGGTTTGTGATCCTGTTTGGCTGAAGAACTCCTTTTCTCCACAGCCTCCATTATGAGAGCATTTGTCCAGGATCCTGAAATAATACGACGGTGTTAGAGTTTGTGTTTGTTTTCTCTGGGTGGCTACTGCAGTCTCTGGGCTGCAGAAATGTTGCTGCTGAAGGGGCAGATAGATGCAAGGGTCTAAACTTAACTTGCTGCAAGTTACACACACACGCGCACACACCCACACACGCGCGCACACACACAGAGAGAGAAGAAGAAGAAGAAGTGCAGTGTTGAAACAATTTCAGTGTATGCATTGGATTAAGCTTTTTATCATTCACTGCTGTGCCTCCCACTAGGTTTCAATCCCTTGTCCAGTGTTTGACTCAGAGCATTTCAGCTTGTAAGACTAAACTTATCCTGGAGGTCATCTGCGTGTGTTCGTGTGTATGCGTGTGTGTGTGCGTGTGTGTGTATGTGTCAGAGCAGTAGGAACGGTAACAGGACAGCAGAGCTGGTAATGGCTGGTCAGCTGGTATGGCGAGTATTCAGGGCGGGGGCAGTGCATTGTCCTCTCATAGCTCCAACAATGCCCTTCTGAGCGGGCCACACATCTACCAGTCACGGGCCTCTCTTTCCCCTCTCTCCCTCTTGCTGTTCTCTCTGTCTGCCATGGTCACTGTAAAGTGAGGCGTGTGAGCTGCGTTCCCCAAACCTCCGCCTGAGACCTCCAAGGAAGCACCTGACACACTTCAGATCACGCCCTGGATGTTTATTTGCCCCCTGAATTATTGATGCATATTCATTTGTGTTGCCATTTTCTGCGTGGCTTACAAAATGTTCATATTTTGTCGTGTTTCAGCCACAGACTTCAAAGGGTTTTTATTGGGATTTCATAGACCCGACCAACACGAAATGCTGCCTCCAATATGTTTTTCTGCAGGCTAACACACTTTTAAGCCTCACAGTGTCTATTCCAAAAAAGTTCAGTTGGACCTCGAATGACTTTTGGCTAACTTTAAGCGTGACATCTTTCAGCATTGTTTTACTGAAACTCTGCAGCTCCTCCAGTGTCACCATGGACCTCTTGGTTGTTTGTCTAATTAATGTTCTCCTTGCTCAGCCTTTCCGTCTAGTTGGATGGTGATATCTTGGTAGGTTTATGGTTATGCCATACTATTTTTCTCTTAGATGTTGGACTGATCATTGTTCAATGAGTTGTTCATTGCTTGGCATAGTGTTTTACAACAACCCTGCATTAAACTTCTTCAAAACAATTATCCCTGATCTTTCTGCTTCCTTCCTTAGTCTTCATGATGTGGTTTCTTCACTGATGTTCTCTAACAAACCTCTGAGGCCTTCACACAAGAGCTGAATATATACTGAGATTAAATCAAATCAAGACACCGGTGGACTCTATCCACTAAATAAGAGACTTCTAAATGTAATTTAACTGTCTTGATTTTATTTAGAGGTAACAAAAGGAAGAGAGCTAAAACATGCATATCACATTTTTCAAGTTGATATTAATAATAAAATAAAAGCATGTTTGCTTTTCCTCACTTCACAGTTATGTAACACTTTGTGTTTGTCTGTGATATAAAATGCATAGTTCAAAGTGGATGAATACTTCTAGACCGGAGGGTCAAAATAAAATTCTGTCAGTTAATTTAAAGAATGGAGGTAAAACAAACAAACAAACAAACAAAAAAAACATAATAAATAAATCCGATGTCAATTTGTTACTACCCTGAAAAGAGCGCTAATTTTCTGTGAAATATTTCTAAAGTATTTCATCATTCATTTGCATTTTGTCTTTCCTGTCTTTTAGGTGAGATGAGATTTACTTCCTTTTACTTAGAATGTTTTTTTTTTGACATTTTAAAATGCATCTTATAAAAAATGTAAATTAATATTGAATAAATAACCAGACAATTATGTATTTTGTAGATATTTTATCGAGATATAACTGATCAATTATGTCTGGAGTCATTATAATTATTATTAAAATTGTCAGAGTGAATCTTTTTTACCCCTCAAAGAACTGAATTTAAATGCTAATCAACAGATTAGTCTTCTGTGAAATATTTTTTTTTATTATTCTTATTATTTGAAGTTGTTTTTATCATCTAACAAAAAGTGATAAAAGTCTATTATATCTGATAAGGGTTAGCTATAAATATTTTATGAGTGTGTAAGGAGCCGTCAGGTTACATCATGATGAAAACACGCCCCCTTGTGGCTTCTGATGTGACTGAATCAGCTCTGACTGGATCTTCCATCTAAACAAACAATCAACACTCCCAAATGTTTCACAAAGGAGATATGTTCGAGTCTTGGAGGGTCAATGAATTAGATTTGCAGTGATGTGGTCATAACTTCAAAAAGGGAAAACACAAATTAGACCTCTTATAGTGTATGGTAAATAAGCATATAAAATTACATGCACTTATACATGAACGAATGTCAAATGCAGTTATAAATGTAATTTAATTTGGACTTTTATTGATTCCTTTGAACTTTTACTTTGGTAAAGGTGAGGGTTAAAGTGGATCCGCAGTTGTTAGCTCTCTGTAGATCCACTTTAACAATGTGAAGAAAGTTGGATCTTAAGAAGCACAGATTAAAACAGAAGAAGTTCATGACTTTTGCAAAGTACTGTAAATTACATCAATTAGTCTTGAAAGCATTACAAAAGATTTTCTAAAGCTTTAGGACTCTAGTGAACCACAGTAGAAACCATTATGCACAAAATCTTGATGGTCCCAAAGACTTTGGGAAAATTAGTTTCTGGACGTCTGATACACAAATGTAAGGTTTTGGAAGGTATGCAACCTGTAACATCTGGAATATAACTAACCGTGTTTCACAAAAAGATCATGCCAACACCAAAGCACGATGGTGGTAGTGTGATGGTCTGGGCATGATTTGCTGTTTTCGAACCTGGATTAACAGAACGATTAATTCTGTTCTGGAGATTTTCCGGACTTCACTTTTTGCCCTTTTAAGCTCAAGCACAGCTCCAGTACATAGCAGGACAGTGATCCAAGTGACAGTGATCCATGGCTAAAAATTAACAACACATTATTAAGGTTTGGGAGTGGTCTAGTCAAAGTAATGCCCTTAAACAGGACATTCATGCTTAAAACCCTCCAAAAGAGGCTGAATTAAATCAATTCTGCATAGGGTGGACTGATGTTCAGTGACATAAAAAGTTATTTGCCAGTAACAATAAATACTAGATGGTAGTTGTTGCCACCAAAGTTTGGTACAAACAGTTATCAAGTTTGAAATTGGATAGGGCCAGATTGGTTGAAAATGACTTTTCATGATAGACACTTAAGTTTGTTTAACAAAGGAGAAAACAAAGGGACTCTACAAGAGATCAAATTCTTTTACACAGCACTTTTACCAAACAGAGTAAGAGTATTTATTCACCTTTTCACTGGTTTTACACCTTATTTTCCTTTCATCTTGCCCTGATCTTCACTTTCTCTTGCCTTGTCCTCCTCCCTGTTGTGAACAGGACCTCGCCCGTTCACCTGGCCGAGGGGCTCACGCTAATCTCAAGCCGATTAGACGTCTTATCTGCTCAGCTCTGGTTATGTGCTTTAGTCCAACAAAAATACCGCGCAGAGTTGGCCTCCCCACCATTCCTGCTGACTCTTCACGCCCCTCCCCGTGTGCTCTAAGTAAGCCACACCAGCTTTGATATCAGGGCCTCTCATTCCTCGTGGTGGGAGTTTACACAAAATGTGGATCTCAGCTCACATGCACATGTTATTAGTGGATTGAGTCTAAAGAGGATGGATAAACAGGGCCATGCTAGTTATTATTTATCAATATCTAGGCTGAAGGGATCACGGGGTTTGTTATTTGCATGCTATGAAGTCAAATCTTACGCTGCAGCAGATTTAAGGGCCGTTATGCTCGAAAATCAAGAGAGTCGGCAGCTGCATTGTGCATTTTACACACCCAATTGACCAGTACAGCTATGTTTACGCTTTAGAACGCTCTCATGCTCTGACACAAGACATGTGAAAAGTCATCCCATGTCCATGTGAAAGCAGTAATACCATAATTACCCTCATCCTATTGCCTTAATCAGGAACCCTGGGGCACTCGCAGTATGGCTTCCCACATTCAAGGTCGGGACAAAACACCAAGCTGTTGTTTCACAGTCAGATCGTATCTCTAAAATCCTTTATTCATTTACATGTTCTTGGTTTATCTACATAAACACACAAAAGTCAAAAATATCACTTGGAAAATTTAACATAGAATTCAATATTTAACTTAATTACAATATACATCTCTTTTTTTATTTTTAAAAAAGTAGAATCTTTTCTACACTATTTACAAAGATCCAGTTGTTACAATATACATACATACACACGCATACATACATGCTGTATGTTTCAATAAATAGATACAGGACAGGGGTCAGGAGGCCAAATTTTAGCTGCCAATTCACTCTAAACTGCTTCACTTCAGGGCACACCTCCTGTTTCTCATCCTTCGCTGGCCAAACATTCGCAAATTAGTCACCTAATTCCGATTTTTGCTCCATGTGAGGAGCCTATCCAGGCTTTAAATGTGGACTGGAGTATGATACTTTGCAATAGAATAGAAACCCAGTGGGAGGGTTTCTATCTTTTACATTCTTATGTACTGTGGCCATTAATCAGTTCAGCTGTAGGATCGTTATCACGTACAGATGCGGACACGTTTGTTGGCCATCCTGATGAAGACGTGACAAGCCTTAAGATTTATTAATATGTCACTGCAGTAGCATAAACTATCACAGAAGAAATTTAGAAACATGCAGTCTTCAGAAGTAGAAAAACGAAACTAGCAGCCTCTTTAAAAATAAATTAAATCAAATCATTTTTACGAATACTTTCTTTTTAAAGTTGAACCGAGTTTTTAAAAAAATGTATAACTAATGATACACAACCTTCTGCTTGCCTGGGATTGTGATGTGACACGGTGACCCACTTCTCTTAGGCACTCTTCAAATGGGAAAGACAAGAGAACATGCCAGTAAAGCAAAGCAGATGTGTGCAGATCCCCTTAAATCAGGAAATGGCTACACAAAAATAGATACCTACCTAAATGTACCCAAAATTACAGCCTACATTAAAATCTCTAAAGCCCACTCTTGAAGAGATGCAGAGCTCTCAACATGCCAACTTGTTGTTTAAGAGGCATCCCAAGAAAAAGTCATAATATTGTGTAAAAAAAAATAAAAAAAAATAGCAGAGCATGCTAATCTGTAACTTTAAGTGAAAGTGGGTGCCTTGGTCAGATGAGACTTTCTTTCAACAGATGCTCCAAGTGGGTCTATTTTGAAACAAAAATCATAATAAATATAAGGGACATCTCCTAAAAGCCTGTGCAAAGTTCAGTATAGGATCTGTGAGGCCGTGGGCTGCTATGTCTTCCAAAAGCCCCTGGAACCTTGTTGAAGTTCACTGCATCATGAACTCTTTCAAATGCCTTATGAAACAAAATGCTGGATTCAGCCAGAAACTGGAAATGGGTTGCCACTGGGTCTTTCAGCAGGACATTGAGCTATAGCATATGCCCAAATCAACACACAAATGATTCACCACATGCAAAATCAGTCTTCTTTGATGGCTCTCTCAGTTTCCAGAGCTACATCATACGGAGAAGCACAAGGGTGCTTCTCCGTATGATCGGTCTTCATCAACACAGGACTGTTGATGAAGACCGATGAACGACGAAACATACTGCTTTACTGCACTGTGAAGCCATCTATTCTTTAAAAGTTCAAGATAAAGTTCAGGACAATTATAAAATGTTGCATACATGGCTCAACTTGGAAAGTTAAAGTAATTCATTAACAGCAGGGGAGCCAATGACTCTGCCATTATTTGTTAGAAACAGTCAGTTCTCTAACTGTATTGAAGTTAAAAACATATTTTTTTTAAAAAAATAACATTATCAATGTGAAATTATGCTGCAGAAATTTCAAAAATAAATTTATTTCAAAAGCTTAAATCACACATTTTTATTTTTTATTTTTTATTTTTATCAGATTGGGTGAGTTGGTGGAGCTGGAAGATAAAGTCTGGTAGAAAATGTTCTCTTCTCGCCTCCACTTCAGGTGGAAGTTTTCACAGTTTCTGCAGGTGGCTGGAGTTTTGCTCAGCTGACAGTAGCGACGCCCTCCTCGCCCCCTTCCTCCACCTTTGCCCCCTTGCCCATGGCTTTCATTTTAGCCATGATGTCAGTGAATGTCTCCTTTACTGTCTTCTCCAGGAGGAAGCCCTCACTCTCGCTCTCCATGTCCTCCGGGTTGGCCAGCGTGGACAGGGAGGTGTCAACGTACTGCAGGCCAACGGTCACAGCAACCTGCAAGAGTACCGGTTGAGTTTAAATGTGAGTGTGTTTGTAGCAAGGATGGCGAATATGAATATAATGAGTTAACACATGTGCAATGCACTACTTGATCTGGTTTCTCATTGACAACCAAGAAAGACTAGACATTCCTCCCAGCTGGCGCCAGTCACTACCAAGTCAGATGTGTTATCATGAAACTGAACTGAGGCAAAGCAAGCAACAAAGCGAGTATGAATCAAATGCATTTAGTTTTGGAGGAGCTTTTAGAAACAGTTGTTGACATCATCTGTAATCTCAAAAGTTATTGGAGACATTAGTTTTGAAGATGACGTTTCAGGTTTTGGAACTCAATCTCCCGCAGATTGACCCATTACTTCTTCTCTGAACCCACTATCTGTGTCAGCACAAGCGACGGTTGCATAACTTGATTCTAGAAATCCTCCAACCGTGCCACTGATAAGCTCTGCGTGTTGCCTAAATCTGTATTTTTAAGACAGGTGATCTCCTGCGGGGTTTAAAGCAGAGAGATGTTATCTAAATGGCTCTATTTACAGTCTCTGCTCGATGATGATTCATAACATACTTGGTATTCATAGACTTCAAGGATTTATCTCTACAAGTTCATTCTGAAAGCCCCAAACAACTTTGGTCTTTGGAACAACAGACGGTGGCAGCAAACCCAGAGGAGAGATCTCAAGTGAGGTTAGATCCTATATGACTGCTACAGATTACAACGTTTGCAGGTTGGTATTACTGCCGAGGCCAGCAGAAACGATATCAAGGTAAATTGGATAAAGGTGTTTTGGAAGAAGGAGAAGAACAGGAAGAAGGAAACAAATGACGAAGCTTTTTAATCCACGCAGCAAACACTTTTGGAGCAACTGGTCCTGAACTCAAAACAGACCAAATCTAAGACTTTCACTTTCATTAATCCCCATTTATAAATTCTGTTAAAGCCGGAAAAGACTACTTGCATTGATTGATCGCATGGATGCTTGTAGAAATAAACCAACCAGGACGCTTATGCATTTGGACAGTGCAGTATTCAGCAGATTCAACTCCATGACTTGTACCAGGCTGTTGAGATGGGAACGATCATGCGAGACAACAGTGAAAAGCATTAGAAACCATAATAGCAGGACCTTAAGCCTACGGCAGCTCCTGTGTTTCAGATTCTTCAAACAAGTCTCTTGCCAGAGAGTTGAAGAAAAACACAAAAAAAGCAAAGCTAAGTATCTATTCAGATGGTTCAGATGCAGTGTGTTTGAATATAATAAACATAACTTCTTTGTTATGACAATCTTGCCACAAACTAAAGAAAAGGAAAAACTCAGAACTACTTGAAGCATTCTTTCTGGATAATGCCTCATTTCTAGAATTGCACTGAACCCCTCAATAGGACTAACCCAGCAAAGTATTTACCAATTCATAAGAAATACGTACATTCTTTACTTTTAATAAATACATGTTGGGAAAATTGAATTCATTGTGTTGAATAAAGTTCTAGTAAGCTTATGTCATCTTTAGGTTTTTGTTTCTATATAATTTATCTTGGATGACAGTAGGCAGTTTCCTTGTACTTTCTCAGTGAAATTGAGTCTAGAAATTTGAAATGAAGCCTCATTGCTTTGTGACGGTAGCCTCTGTTTAGGCCTGCAAAGCTGACCAATCAGAGCACATGTCTTTATTCAGACTCTGCACACATCTCCTGTCATAGCTTTTTAGATGACGCTTAGATCTACAAATGCTTTAAGTGAAACAATTTACTAAAATATATTACTATAAATTTTATTGAGGACAAGCCTTATTTAGTCTTAGTGGTACTTGCAGAAGCACAACTTTGGAGGAATCATGTGAAAAACAGGGGTGTGCTTTTTGACAGTGACTTTAGCAGTCAGTGAAAGAGTGATTGAATGAAACCCTTCGAATACATATGTGTACATATACATATGTACATATCATAAATACACATATGTATATAGCATAAAACAATCATATAAATGAGAATAAGGAACTATGTAAGTCAAGCTCCATAATTAGATAGCGTGAAAATATGTTTGCAATATTCATGGCCTGAAAGGAGAAAAGGAAACAACTAAATCTTACTTTTATTTCACTCATCCTCCAGGATATACAGTCTATGCTGTCTATGAATACCTCATATTTAACTGGATAATCTTAATAATAATAAAATTAAGCAATTTCAATAAAGTATATGCTATTCTATTCATAAACTTACAACATAAAATTTACATGATTATAATTGTAACAGGTTATGTAACTTATTGTAGAACAGCCTTCTATCAATATATGCTTATTTATATCTACTAATATATTAACGATAACTAGTCAATGTTCTTCCTTTCCCCCATTTTAAAGAATTCAGTCTGTGTGTTGTGTGCAATTCATCTTTTTAAATTTGTAATTTGTGAAGACTTATTTGTTTTAAAAATATAAATAACTCTGTGAAACAAACAAACCAAGTAGTCTCTCCTAGTAAATTCCAGAAAAATCAGTATTAAAAAAAAAAACAAAACACCAATGTGACAAAATTATCAAATAATTTAAAATGTTCGTATTTTGGCAGTGCTAACCTCCAGCATAGTGACCAGCAGCACTAGGGCTCCAATGGTATTCATTATGCCTCCGTAATAAGACAGCAAGGCTTCCCGACAGCCACGTCTCCACACGTTCAGCTCCTCGGTGTAGTGGTCATAGCTGTAGTGAGCGGAGTTGTTGGTCATCTGGTACTGGATGCAGGGTCTGGGGGAGCTGGGGTTGCAGCAGCTGAACGGGACTCCATCCATCAAATACTGTCCATCCACGTTGCTCCCGATCCGACTGAGAGGGCAAAACAAAGGTGGAAGTGAAATGAGGAAAAAGCTCAAGAACTTTCCATTCTTTCTTTCAGGTCTGTGTGGGGGGAAAAGGATACAAACAGAAACATTTACAAAAGTATAATAAACTTCCTTGATTTAAAGAAAACACCTATTTAGTACAAGCCTCTGGTCCAATTTGCCAACCACACCCTAATTTTGTAAATTTTCAGGTTACACATGTAACAACTTGCATAAAATATTGTCTGTACAATATGTTATGCAGTAGGTGGCACCAGCGTGTATCGCATATCAGATGTGACACCAGTGTGTCAGATACAAAACAATCCAAAAGTCCAAAGATACAAAGTAGTAAAAGGGAAAAAAAGACCATTTCAGAAATTACTTACTTGGGTCACACAATCAGCTTTGGGTGAATTCATCCTTTCACCAATTCTCACAGATGTATTATGTTTTTGTCCATTTCTCCTTTCATTTGGTGCCTGTCATACCCATGTACTTTGTTTTTGATTGTGGATGAGTATTTCCATGTCACTACCAATCATAAAGATACTTAAATCTTAGATATAATATCTGAAAACCTTTGTAATATGCTGTAAAATCTTGTTGATTATCACTAATCAATTCAAAAATTACTCAGAAGGGACCTTTCGCTGGTAGGAATCATTTATTGGAGTCATAAAACCACATATTCGTGTGGCAAACCACGATTACATTGCAGACATTACTTTAGGTCATCTGTTGTAAAAGTGGACACAAAACTTGTCTCTAGTTGGCACATAATGATGTATGGTCAGAACAAACTTGGCAAACGGCTCCAAAAAAGTCAATTATTAAATAGCTAAAAGTCCAAAGGTATAACATGTCAAATGGCAAAATACCATGCATCCACAAAAACTAAACTGATAAACAATGGTTTCAGAACATTACTATAAAATTATTAGTTTGCTAAATGGAAGAAGGAAGAGTTGAAATAGCAAAATGGATGTGCAAATTGGTAAAGTAAATAACTTATCCAGAGTTATTTGTATTTATTTTGGTTTGTAACCTCAGTTCAATCATTTGGCTCTTACAACATGTCGTACCTGACCTTTTTGGGTGTGAGAGATCAAAACTAGAAAAGTATGTAATTGCAAAGAGGGGAACCTTTGTTTATCCAGGATATAAACAAAGGTTTATCTCCTTTATTTATCTCCTAGAGAATACAATGTTTTGAGGTCAATGAAAGTGTTAAGCTTTGAAAGGCTACATGCTATAGTCTAACAACAACAACAACAACAACAAAAAAAGCTAAAAACGGAGTTCTCATTATGAAAAAAATATATTTTAACAAGGTAATCAAAATGAAATATCTTTGAATTTGATAGTCATTTTAATGTTGATTCATAATATTTATTACTGTCTTTACCATGTGCATGGTTTGAAGAACTAGAGATCAAACTTGTGGAAAATACTCCTAGAGCCTCAGGTAGCATGCAGATAGATAAATAGCTGCAATAAATTGCAAAGCAGTCAGCCAAATGAGTAAATCTGGGCCAGAGATCATTCTCAGAAGCTGATCTAATCTGTGACTGATAGTAGTAGGTCAATGGAAAGCCAAGTGAAATTGGATCACAAAGCATCAGTTATTTCCAGAAACTTCCACATTCTGATTGCACGCAAACAATCATGCCCCAAATTGCACTTTAGTAAGTTAGCAAGTTATACTAAACTGAGTTTTAGGTAAAAAATAAATGAATAAAAAGTGTTTCATCTGCCAGAATTTATTTTGCAATTATGTTATTGATTTGTTATTGTTTAATTTTGTTCTTTTTTACCTTTTTTTTTTGTATTATTTGAGCACGCCAAGTTACAATTAAATGACAGCAATGCAAACAATAAATATTCAAAGGAGTGAGTAGAAGTGTAAACTCCTTCTCATGTTTTTAAAATATGAGAATTTATACCTAAGTTTACATTTTCCTGTCTGATTACATCATATTTAAGTATTAAATCAGATGTTAAGATCATTTATCCAACTCTTGAGTAGACTTTCTACAAAATACTTTTTCACTATTGCTTGAGTAATTTATTGGGTGACTACTTTGTACTCATGTTGAAGTAGCTCTACTCTTACTTGAATACATTCTTTTGGCTACTTTGCCTATCTGTGGTTATTACAAAGATGCTATTTATAGTGACAGGATTTGAAAAGGAATAAAGGTCTCTAATGGGATCATGATAATTGTGACCGTTCAAAAAGTCTGCAGAAAATTAGGTGACATTAAACAATAAAACAAATGCGCCTCTTGCTCTCCTTCCTGCCAATGTTAAAGTCTGACGTTGAGCAGTGCTATTCTTGGGCAGCTGCTGTCAGGTCTTTGGAGATTGAAGAGGACACTGATTCTTGAAGGACATGTAATCCTGTAGATTAAACACTAATTATGCCCCAGGTTTCAAAACTCTCCCTTTCTCATTTGTTAATAAAGGGTGATTGAGACAAACCAGTCATATATCGCTGGATTGTAACAACACCTATTAAAATCTTGCAAGTGTCATCTTAAAATTTATACTTTTGAAAACTTTCACTTAAACAACCCTACATAATCTTACTAAAGCCTGGTCCTTCCCAGCTGCCACCACAGCCCAGATGTGTATTATTAGTATTCGGAGCTGATAAATACCCGTGATCTGACCTATCCCATCTGTAAATCCCCTTAAACCCAACTCAACATAAACAATCCCAAACACTATTGACTCTGCAGGATTTGAGCTTGTACATTAAGGCTAATAAGGAGCTAATTCAGGAATTTAACTCTTTACACTCACTCTTTGACTTCCTTTGCGCTGAAGTCCAGGTACCGATTGCTGACCCACTGAATCTCAAACCAGTCCCTGTAGTTATCATTCCCACAGCAACGAAACTCCATCTGCATCAGGTCCAGGGTCCTCTTCATGTAGCAGCGTCCCGGCGTGTCCGTGTCCTTGTAGAATTTCATGCCATTCTTCAGACCCTCAGCCAGGGTGAACTGGAAAGGGATCCTCATTACAAAGCATAGCAGGGCGGTGGCAATAAGGAGGGCATTGAACCCCATGCAGAACACCAAAAAGGTCTTTAACATTGGCTTCCATTTTGCAAACTTTGTAGGGTCCAAGGAGTCATAGCAGACTTTGCCTCCGAAGGCATTGATACCACAAGCTATAAGACCCATAGCTATGAGCACGTTGGGCAGGAAGTGGCTCTCATTGTTGTCCATAAGTTCTGAGCGTTTTCGCAGCTCAATCTTGAAGAATAGGCCCAAGCTGAGCACGAGAATGCCAGCCAGTACAGCAAACCAGTACATAAACCAGACCGTCTGAGCAAGCTTCACTCGCTTCTTCAAATCAAACTTGACTACCAACAAAGCCATTGTGCAAACTCCTTTGTGTCCTTGCTACTGAAGAAGAGAGTCAAATGGTGAACGGTTGCAGGAGATTCAAGGTTTCCCACACTCTACTTAAGTTTTAGAAATGTTCCTTAATAAGCCGACCTGGGGTTCTTGCTTCCTTGATGCTTGGTTATCAGGATTTCCTCAAGATAGTTGACAGACATGAGAATCAGCTCAATGTAGAATCCATCCCACAGCAAAGAAACAAAGGTAAGGTAATTCAGTCAGACCTCTCAGTCTTATTTTTTCAAAACCATCTCCTTTCCCATTGTGCCAGACAAAAATAATCTCACAAAGCCCAACCTCACCAAAATCGGGTGTTTTTCTTTTCTAAACAAACAGGTGAGGCTAATCCTGATGCGGCGTTCTCCCAGAGACGCGGAGGATTGCTGAGGAAGCTAATGATTAAACTCAAAGTTGCTGTACGTCATGCTAAGCCTCTGTAAGCAACCTGATCCAATTAACAGAGCAGAAATCTCCCCCACACACAAGATGAACCTGATCATAAGCTGCTGCCAGGGACCATAATTGGTTTGAGTGTTCACGTGGTTATGTCAACCTTGATGGAGCACAACAGGAGCCGGGAGACTCACAAAGATCACGAACACAACAGAAGAGATGCAACTTGAGCGTGTTTATGAATGGGTACGGGGTCCATATTTTCGTTAAAACAAATAGGCTCACTTACACCCATCAATGGCTTCAGAGTAAGAGTCACCGCAAATCAATTTTGTGGCAACTAAGTCTTTTCTTGATCAGTCAACCTATTTTCAGGCAATATCATAGAGCACACTGAAAACAAAAACAAAAAATAACAGTCATGCAGTCCTGCAGTCTTGGATGTTTCAGTGTCAAAGCCTGTTCCAAGACGCATTTTTCAGTTAGTGAGTTTGGGCATCAGGGCTATATATTAGTCATCCCACCAATCATCTCATCTTCAAAGTTGGCATTTCAAAGCCTAGGAGAATTTAACAACAACGCTCTAGGAGAATTTAAAATATTAAACTTAAGACTGCACATCATCTTGAACTCAACATGTATGCCACGGTGTTGGCAGCATCATGCCCTGGGATTGCTATTCTTAAGCCTTATTCAGCTGGATGGAACTGAATGAAAGAGAATCCCGGAACGAAACATGTTGGTGGCTGCAAAGACGTGAGACTAATCTAAAAGATTTACCTTCCAGCACGACAAGGACCCTAAACACATCATCAGAGCCACAATGGAGAGATTTAGATCAAAGAGTCTTGATGTTCACAGACACCCTCTATCTAATGGGATTGAAGTATTTTGCAAAAGAGAATGTGAAACAATGTCAGTCTTCAGGTGCACCTTACCTCACCTATTTACAATTGCAAAAATAAGCTAGACATATTTTAAGTTAACCTATTCGAGTCTGGTGCATGAAGTGTCACATGCAACACATCCTGACCTCACCCATTTCCTGACACTCTGTGCAACACTGACACAAAAGTTGCACAACTACTATATTTGGGTTTAGGGAAGTCATGATGAATGTTCTCATTTTACAATTAAATTATGTTACATTTATTGTACTACAACACAAGCTTTGAGTGGAAAAAGGGCTGCTGTTTTCTACTTCTACTGTCCTCTGGGTTTAGGATATAAACAATCCACGTAATAATTGTTGTTATATTTTGCATTGTGGGTCTCTGACATTGTAACCCTTAAAGTAGAAATAATAATATGTATGATAAGTTGATATTATTAAATTTCCATGTGTGATTATTAAAGTATTTTTGGTAACACTTTATTTGATGGGGTGTGCATAAGACTGACATGACACTGTCATAAACATGACATAACATTTGTCATGAACATGAAGGAGTCTTTATGACTGTTGTCATGAAGTGTCATTCGGTAAATAATGACACTTTTAATGCAAAGTTGCTTTAAAAGTTGCCTTGAAAGTCAATTAAAAGTCCTATCTTTGCATTAGTTTGTAAATAATGACATTTTAATGCAAAGTTGACACTTTTAATGGACTTTCAAGGCAACTTTTAAAGCAACGTGTCATTATTTACCGAATGACACCTCATGACAACAGTCATAAAGACTCCTTCATGTTCATGACAGGTGTGATTTCATGTTTATGACAGTGTCATGTCAGTCTTATGCTGTTACCGTATTTTTAACTGAATTTTATGAACCGTAATTTACTATATTTACTATGTTCTACAGCTCCTGTCATACGCTTAAATCCTCTCGACAAGGGCAAGAAAATGACAGTTACTTGATGCTTTAAAATAAGACCTGGTTGCATAAGTTTTATTCATGTTTTTTTGTTGTTGTTGTTTGTTTTTTTGTTTTTTTTACTTTGTTGTGGTCAGATGGAAAAAAGATTGAGTTATTTGGCAGTGACAAAAAGTATATTTGAAAGTGGTAAGGTGAGGCTTTGAAACCCCCAGTGCATAAATGGGATGAAATGAGAAATAAAGAGTGATGAGTGAAAGTAACACCGTTCAGTCTAGTCATTTTATGAAAGATGAGCTATTTTACTTGAAATGTTTGTATTCCCACATGCTCTTGTCATTATTTATTAAATCTACTGTTCTGTAATTGATTTGTTAATTTAGTTAAAGAAAGTTTGGCCCTGTACTTGTTAGTTGAATTTCTCTTTTATTTAAAAAGGATACAGTAAGTCATTTGGTTTATGTTATGACTTTGCAGCTTTGAGGGAACAAGTGTTTTTGTGGATAAATGCTCAGAAAAACAAGAGTCAGCAACAAATTTGTCAATTTAGTTTTAAAATTAGCTTTTTACCCAAACTAAGTCTGTCACTTCTTAAAATCAGAAAGACATTCTACAAAAATCTGACCGTGTAACAATGCAAAATACCTGTCTGATCATAAGGCAGACATGTTTGATATTTTGGACCATGTTAAAAGCTCAAGTAATGGTTTCATTTTTATATATTTTAGAGTTTACAAATATACAAACCTGTTTTGCACCTGAGTACTATTAGTAACAAAATAGTAGAAATTCACATATTAACATACTGGTATATTAAAAATAATTTCAAAAGTGCTTTTAAAAACAACGTGGTTCCGACTTTTAACGGATCAGTGTTGTTGATAGGATTATCAGATCACTGGGTGCTCAGGTAATTAGGTTAGTGTTCCTGGACACTCCACACAAACACTGCACGCTAACACTTTTTAAGCCTCAACGCTTATCAGCACAAAATTTAGACAGAATAGACCAATTGTCTCACAAAATATTACACACAGAGAGAAAAGATTTGCACACCTACTGGGACTTTTTTCTCTTCATTGTCAGCTACTGCGACTGTACTTATATCACAGATATTAGCTGGTAAAGAGGAAATTCTGAAATGAACAGGATACAATTTTAACCCATTGGTACCCAAACTTTTGTGTTTCTGACCTGAAATTACAAGTGGGAGAGACTCATGACCCACAGTATTTGTTGCATTTACAAGCATTTTTGCTTTAACTAGAGAGACGCAATGTCAAAAACGCATTTTCAACAGCAAATAAACTGCCCCACGAGTGCTTTTATCCACTTTTAAGTGATGTTTTAATCTGTTTTAACATTTAAAAATATGCTTCACCATTTATTGTTTATTGAATTTATTTTTTTCAGAGGATACTGGCTCCCCACCTTTGATTTTGAGGAAGCACTGTTCAAACCAGTATTATCAGTGCATTTAATAAGTTAGATTATCACATTTATTTTAGAAATTCAGTTCAAAAAGTGAAACTTGCATCTTATAAAAATTTCTAAACTCAAAGTGAGTGCATTATTCTAATCTGAAAGTTATTCCAGTAATTTATTTGGTATGACATTAAAACAACTTTAAACCATAAGAACAAAATAATGGAAGATTTTCTGTTTTTAAACATGTAAACTTTTAAATATAAATCTACATTCACTAATAGCAGTGACCAATGTCGACTGTAAAGAAACAGACTAAAATTTGACTCTTTTCTTAAATAAGTAGGTAAAGGATCACATGGGTTTTAGTGTAATAAGAAGTACAAATAAAATGCAAGAAACTTTATTTTAAATAATCAATGTATACATAAATTACATTTAAGTGCATCACCCAAGACTGAGTGGATCAATGACAATTATCAGGTGGGCTTTTTCTCCACTTTATTTAATTGAACATGTGAACTTGGAGAACATCTTAAGGCATTCAATTTTAAGGATCCCAGGCGGTTTTTCTGTCTGCTTCTGGAATAACAGTCCAGTTTGGGGACGGCGTCCCAGCAGCCAGCCAGTTGAAGTCGTCCACCTGGCTCCAGTTGTTTCTGTCCTGATCCAGGCCAGACGCAGCAAAATCCTGGTCCAGGGTGGGGTAAGACCAGCAGAACGGGGCAAAGCTCACCCCCCGGCAGTCCTCGATGATGGCCCGGCTGGTTACGTGCAGGTAAACCTGGGTGTCGGTAGTGTTGTGGGTCCTCAGCTGCTGGCAGGCCAAGCCTAGGACACTGTTGCTGCAGTGATCCACGAACACAGACGTAGCTACAGGTCCACAGAGAACCTCACAGGCTGTGATGTGTTTCAGGTGCAGGGTGCTGGGAGAACCATACAGACGAACCTTGCAGTTGGTCAGGTGAGTCAGCAGCACATCTCTGCTTTGGATCTCCTCTGACGTCATTGTCAGAGACTCGTTGCTGATGTTGGAGAAGCCAGTCTGCGCTGAGATTGTAGCTTCATCCACCTTGGTGACACCTGAACTCACAGTCTCAGATGAAGGAGGAGGAGGAGAATCAGAGACGTTCTCCGCAGCTTTGGTTCTCGATCTAAATGCGAACTTTTTCTTGGGCAGGGCCTCCTCTCTGGTCTCATTCAGAGATGCCTGGAGCTTTTGCAGAGCACCCTGAGCTACTCTTATTTGGTACTGGCTCAGAAATATCATGCTGTCGTTCAGAAATTTCTGTAGCTGCGTCATCTTGGCCGTGGCCTCTTCCAGTTTCTGGGTCACAGTGGGTCGGTCAGCTCCAGAACAGCCGGAAAGAAGCTCCTGGATACCCGCTCGCTCCGCATTGAAAGAGCTCACAAAATATTCACTCTTCTCCTCAGCCACCGACTGGCTCTGTCTCGCCTCTTTTCTTCGTTCAACGTCTTCTGCCAACACCTGCTGACGTTTCTCGATTCGCTCATGTAGTTTGGCGGCTGCATTTCGGTCATAAAACCCAGTTTCTTCACTTGTTTCTAGAGTTGCGTCCATGTTGATACGATGACGGATTTGATGTCACAACCACTATAAGGGTATTGTAGTGGCACACTGCCACCTGCTGGTATGGAGGACTAACAGAAGAGCTTCTAAAACCTGTAAATCTTTTTTTTAAAAATCATTCCACACTGATTCACTGATTGATTCACTTCTCAAACTGAATCAGTTTGAGAAGTGAAACTCAAATGTTATACAACTACATTACTCAAAAAAACGATGTATTTCAGGTGTTTCTTCTGACTGACAAGAACCCAACATTCAGGATTTGTAATGCAGAAATGTTATGTTAAAGCCTACATAATCATGAGAAAGACCACTGACTTAACAGTTGTCAAGCAGACAGACATTGACAGAGTAAGTCACAAAAGGTACATGTTAAAAAATTCTGGTTATTCACTTAGTACTGTAAACATGTTAATGGAAAGTTGAGCGGAAGGAAAAAGTGACGCAAGCAACACAGATCATAGTGACCAGGGCAAATTTATGGGTCGCCCTAAGGCTGTCATAATTTATCCAAAAGAGTATTAATGTCGATAAATACACATTTTTTAGTTGTATTAAATCTAATTGATTTCTAACTTTTAACTTTTTTCTACACTTTATTTTAATTTTTTAAACAATACAATAGTCAGAGCTTCGTGAGCCACTACATACAGATCATATCAAGTACATATATCACTGTTACAACAGTCATACCCCTTCTGATAAGCAACTTTGAAACTGAGACAGCATCTTATCTGGACTAAAGAGAAAAAAACTGTTGCTGAGAACATTTTTGTGAATTAATGATGAAAATGGTTAAAACAAGTGAATAAAGAGATTAATTAAAAACACTGTAAACTTAGCTCCATATCTAATGCTGACAACACCCCTGTGTGTCATGTGACCTAACTTTGTGTTTTCAGGCCAATGTACTGACACCCTAAGCTTTACTATGTAATTTCAGGGCAAGAATTAAATATTTACCTTATCCAAATGACCTCTTGTCACAATTTACCAGAGTTCAATGCACCACAAATATTGACTGAAAATGTTTCTAAAGTTATAAAACCTGTTGTATGTTACAGAAAATTATATAAAAATACAGAGAGAAAGAGAGAGAAAATGAGAGAGAGGAATATTACATTTTAACAATGTTGTAATATTGCCAGGATGTTAAAGTAGCTATTTCACATTAGTTCTGATTTGTTCTTTTCATAGACTTTTATTAGTAACTTCTTTGTTTGAAAGATTACATTGACATGATCACCATTCTCTTTGGTTTGGATGCTGTGCAGCTAGAATTTTTGCTGTCACTATTTTGCTTTTTGACAACTGTTGTGATGCGTAACCTTGGGAACAAAGTATTACTTTTACATCTGGCAGCAGCTGATTAGTATCTCAAAAGCTCAATAATACATCATGGATGCTCTTCATGGATGCAGAGCAGGATCAAAGAGCAGATACAAAAGGAGGAAGTTCAAACCTTCTCTTCCATAATGGGTAAGGGTCATATCATATCCCTGACTTCAACAGTTATCTACCCAGCTTTCTAACTATATGGTCAGACATAAATTTAAAGAGGAAAAGCTAAAGCAGATACGATGGATTAACAGTGCTGTTGAGCAGAGCTGTTGCAGTCATACAGCAACGTATTTCAGTCAGAGGCTTCTTGAGACTCCAGTAGCAACACTGATTGCTACTGGAGATCCCTACTGCGACTCTGAAGATACTTGGATTATATAAGTTATAACAATATTTAATTTTCCTTTGAGATAAATATAGTATTTTCTAACTGCATTGAATATGCAAGGTTTTACATCTTCAGCTATTTTATAATCTTATAGTTGGACACAATAACCCTTTGTTTGTGTGTGTGTGTGTGTGTGTGTGTGTGTGTGTGTGTGTGTGTGTGTGTGTGTTTTTAAACCAAACATTAAATAGCCTAAGTAATGGAAGATATCAAATGGAAATAAAACTTTAAATTTGGCCTGGTTTTGCTGAAGTTGGATCACATGTTCATACCTGAGGAACGTCAAGGTGTGGTAAACACAGGACCGCCCTCTACTGTTGGTCATGATAAAGTATATGTCTTTTATTCACTGGCGTATGAAATATATGATATAAAAAATACAACTTGATGTAACGTTACTTTTTATAAATAAAATATCAGTGTTTGTATATTTCCCGTAGAAATATGTGGGGTCGTTTGGTGTCGTTGAGCTCCGCTGATTTCGCTGTATGCATTACCCCAGCGACCCGTGCGGTGATGGCGAGGAAACCCCGTTGACAAGACACTGCTTTTTCATGACGGTGAGTTCCCCTTTGAGTGTATTATAATTTTGTGATAAAAATTTCAAGGAAAAAACACACACAGGCTCCTTCCTCCCTTCCTTCAGGGAGGGAAGAGAGTTTGAGCGGAGAGAAAAATCTATCCGAGACAGAACAGGGACAGTGAGAAAAATATATGAGTGGGAGAGGGAGAAGAAGGAGGAGGAGGAGAAGGAGGGGGGAGCAAATTAAAAGTTGCCAAATGGAGATATTGGGTTTCAAGAGGAGTGAGACAGGAGTAAAGGGTTTGCCTCTTTTCAGTCGTCTTTATGTTATGCTAATCGGGATAAATATTTATGGCTCAACGCGGTTTAGTCCTTTAGCCTTTCCAGCGAATTCCAGCTGACGGTTTCAAAACAGGCGTCGACGACATTGCGGCTAGCTAACCTGACAGCAAGAACAGGCCGAGGGTTGAAGCTGAAAATGCGGCGTCCGAGACTGAAGAGCGACCCAACCGGGGGTGAAACCTGTTCTAACGCCCGAAAAGAAACCTCTCCGCTCGGCACAAAAGTGACGGTGTTGTGTTTTTTCCCGTGCTGGCGGGTGAGCCAAGCATCGAGGGCAAATGAAGGCTTCCCCCTCTCGGAGCAGGGAAAGAAAATGCGTCAGAGACGAACGGGCGTTTTGTCCTGCTTCAATGCGATTATCTTTTTCTAGATTCGGTTTATTTTGTGGGGGGATTTAAACCTACAAACTCAACTTCTCAGCAACCGCTTTATTTAAAAACACCAGCGTTTAAACGGTAACCAAAGAAGCTCGGACTCAAAGCAGTTTTTTTCTGCGGTGTTACCTACATGCTAGGACGGATTTTCGGAAATATCCGCACTAGACTACAACAAAACGTTTAAAAACCCCGCATAGGAATGCTCATATTTGTTAACGTTTCATTTCAAAACCTGTTCAACACCTGAATCAAAAAGATTTAGTTCAGGGTGGTAACGACAATTGTTTTTAACTGGAAATGGACTTCCAACCTCATCTTGTTTTTATGACACTAGCTTAATTTTGGTTAAACATAAGAACAGAGACAGCTGTTAACCTAATAATTGGCTTTCTTAAGTAAAAAATATTACCGTTTTTTTCTCACTAGCTTCCCATATTTAAATCTAGTAAATTAATAATATCTAATGTATAGCCCTTTAAGTGTTTGTTTTCCGTTTCTATGCTATAATCGTCGCCTTTTAGCAACAAAATAGTCGAAGTTGTCTAGAGGGGTAAAAGCTTAACTTTGGCGTGTTTTTTTCCCCCTTGTATTCACTCATAATTTAGCAAACAATTCTTAGTTTTTGGTACAGTTTCCCACTCGGTCTTTGTTCACCCAGAATCAAAGATGGTGGCTGAGCGTGGTGCGGCTACAAAGACAGCCCCATGGTGTGGTACAGCCATTTTGTAGTGCTGCAGTTGCTTCCACACATGCCCACACAATCAGCAAACTCTTACAATAACTGATCAGAATAAAGTCTTTCCTGCTTTTTCCACAGTGCTTCAGGGGGTTTGCTTTCCTGACACTCTTTTACAGAGTTCTTCCATAGAATTATTCAAATACTCCAAATATTACAGCACACCAATTCTGGCTGATACATAAAGCCATTCAGCTGTATATTGAAATACAAATCCCTGTATAATGTGTATATTAAGTCAGCATTTGCACCTGAATGTAAGTTTTTACACTGCAAAGCACAATTTATAATCAGTGAAGGGCAGCAGAGAAGAGTAATGGGAGAGAGTCTGTGTGTCAAAAGCATTTGTAGGAGTGGTGAAAGCCTTCCTGTTCTTCACTTGTGTACTGAATAACAAATGTCCCCTTCCACTGCCTTATTTCACCCTCTAAATGTGTGTTACAGGTTGCCATACTCACTATTTGCAATAACCCTGGCCAACAACCTTGTAAATGTACTAAAAACAGTTTTTCACACTGCAGCCCAGCCTGTTACAAGCGAATAAGGCTGTTACATGACTGAATCCATGCTTCCTGGTGGACATCTTGTGAGTTACATGCCCCTACTATCATCATCACACTGTACAGAATGCCAACATCAGCATGATTGTTATATTTACTCTGGGCTTTTAAAGGTTTATTGTGACCATTCTTTCATGTTGGAATGTTCCTACAACAGCTGCTATGAAAACAAGTTACTTGTCCAAGCTGAGTCAAAATGATACATACAGCAATATGTACATACATTATTTAGCCTGAAACTTTTTAGAGTGGTCATAATGGTTCTGGAATGCATTTTAATGTGGCAAAGCCTCAGTACGGCACCCATTAGATTGACCAATGTTAAAAACCCCATAACTGCCACTCTCAAAACACAAGTCAATAGGAGGACACCAGTGTCATTGTGACAGTTAAGGGGTTAATTCAATGATAAGGTTCAAGAAGCTCAGTGACGACCCAGAAAAGAGAGCAGTAGATTTATATGCATTCAGAAAATCTACTTGCTTTTTAAGAAAATTTGTAGTTTTTAAAAAAAAAAAAAAAAATGCAGATTTTATAACTATCGGTTCAAACTGTTTTCTGGAGAGAAGTTATATTGTCAGACAATATAAATAATAACTTATGTGTATGCAATGATGGGACAAAATGTTTGATCAAGTCAAGATGAGTCTTTCTGTTGTGGTAATGCCATGCTGTTGGTGTTTTGCTTCCAGTGGTACTGGTGCTTTACTCAAAGCTGATGAACATAGCTCCATAGTTCTTCAGTATCCTCTAAGATTAACATTTAGGTAGTTCAAACCTTTATACAGTTTTCTTTCATCAGGACTAAAATGCTAAAAACATCAAATCTTATTTACAAAGGTATATTTCAGGCTATCAATAAGCTATCAGTCTCTACCAAAACTTACATCAGTCTTAGCAAAAGATTGTAGCAATGTACTAAATTACAATCGTCAAGCCAATGCAAATTTTATGTGCAATATTGCAGCCACAAAAGGCTGTCAAAATACAATGTTTGATAGTATATCACTTCTCAAGTGCTCTGCTATGACACCTTAAATGTGTAAAGTTCCTAATTGCAGTGTTTCACTTCCTCTACACAATATCTGGACTTGAAGAACTGTGACAGTAAAGTTGAATAATGGAGATTAATTGCAACATTGGAATTTAAAATGCTCATAATGTTCTTTTCTACCAACCAATTTAAATGAACTCTGTCAATTCTGCCAAGAAGAGTGGTTTAATGTCATGTCTGGAAGAACATTTCTTTTTACCTAAGTGAAATACAACCATAATTCAAACACGCTTTTTTATTTTATAGATGCATGTGTTGGAGGTGCAACTTGCTAAGGAACATTTAAACAAATAATATTGAGATTGTGTGTTCATCTATGCCTGTTTGCATAATTTATATACTGTGCGAACTGAAGAGAATCCATTATTCAAGATGATGCATGTAATTTTGGCTCATACGTCATTGCAGTTGTTAATTGCGTAATCATTCCACCTTGAAAAATGAATGGTCCACATAAAAAGTCAAAAACCACAAATGATCATGTCATTCAACTCTGTGATTAGCTTATGCTAATCACAGAGGAATGAGAAGTGACTAGTATATGGTAGTATGTCTTCCAGTATACACATACCGGCATAAAAAAAAACCTCACGTTTTTACTTCATACCATTTCAGGTGTCATGGATGATGAAGACGATCGCCGTCTTCTGGATATTTTAGGGTAAAAGAAACACCTGTTTTTCCTTCCTAAAGTGATACAAAATCAATGCACAAAATGCTTACACTAAAGTTTATAAAGTTTATACTGATCTCTTCTCTTAAATTAATGTAGTTAGCCTAAAGCCCTAACAAGATTTTTGGGAAAAGAAAAAAAAAAGTTTTCACCAATTATTATGTGATTCACAAATGTAAACAATTTAATTTTGCCTGTTTATTTAATTTAATTTTGCCTGTTTATTTAATTCTCCCTTCATCATTTTCAGAGATGTGGAAGCGTTGAATGATTATCTGCACGGCAGTAATAGCAAGTCTGTAAGTTGCATTTTGCTGAACATTTTCAACCATTTACATATTTTATAAAAAATCAGCAGACTGGTAATTTAAGTGTTTTTCTTTTTTTCGATAGATTGGAGAAGATGACGTGGCAAATGCAGCTTATGGGTCAGATGGATCTTTTTTCACTAACGAGACAGTGAGTATATATGTATACTTCCACCAAAGTAAAATACAATCATGATTCAAACAAGAATTATAAAAGTGGTTGCAGTTGAAAGAATGAATTTTGTGGCCTTACATTGCAATTAATTATCAGGTTTTTACTATATGCTTGAAAATTCTGTTGCACCATACATACAAGCCATGATTTAACTTTATTGCACCATTATTAATGACAAATCTTCAAATACCAATTTTCTTTCTAGTTCAGGATTGTCTTGTACAAGAAGAAATTATTTTGACAGTTGTATGAAAAACACATTTTTTCACGAATAAATGAAAGGTATTTAAAATTAAATATACAATAATACCAACACTTTTAATGTTTCCTTCAGACTGGCTGCAACACTGGCCTCAAGGATGGCTCTTCTTCGATGGGTGAATTTGTGGAGGATCCTGCTGGAGGAGGCCTCCACCTCTCTAGTAGCCTCTCTTTTATCGAGGATGAGCTGGGGACTGGGAGCTCCCCTGAGGGGGTGGACCTTGGTGCAGAGGATCAGCCGTTTGACATTCTCCAGAAGTCTCTATTGGAAGCTGACATTACGGAGCAGACTTTGGCCCAGGAGGCCATGTTGGACTGCCAGCCAGCTCCAAATCTGGTGCAAGCTCCAGTTCCCTTCTCCTCCCAGCTGGTCTCTGGGGGTTATGGAGGAGGAGTGGGTGTGGTAACCACTGGGACAGCTGCGTTCCCAGCAGGCCAGGTACTGCAAGGAGTACCTCCACTGGCTAATGGCTCTACCCAGCATATCCAGGTCTTGGGCTCGTTTGGGGCAAGTGGAGGTGTAATGACTCTGAGCAGCTTGGAAAGAACTCCTCAGATTGTTCTAAGGCCAGGAGTGCCTGTTGCTCCAGCGGTGACTGCAGCAGGGGGGCAGGTCTTTGCCCCAACCCAAGGGCAGGTGGGCTTACCTTTCAAAAACATCCCCCTTCAAAACATCATAATTCAGCGAGGACCTGGAGGGACCCAGGCTATCGTTAGACCAATCCAGCCTAAACCCTCTCAAGCTGCATCTCAGACTGTCTTCAGCCTTGGTCTTCAACCCACTCCCTCTACCCTGAGTAGTGTTGTGAACGCTAACACTGTTACTCCTGGAGGACAGTATACAGCTAATGGTTCAATAGTTGTGCAACCACCAATGGACCAGCAACAAATGCAGGCCCAGACAAATATATCACAAGGACAATTCTTACTACCCAACTCTTTGACACTTACTCCGTCCAACGCCATCCACAATGGCTCTGCCAATCCCAGCTCAAGCACCCTAATTGCCAACCAACCCACAGTGCAGATTGCACCAGGGCAGAACTTCTCTGCATCAGGAAGTCAGCTAATCCTAAACCATGGAGTAGTAAGTGGGACTCAGGTTGTAGGGACCATGACTCAGACGTGGACGGGAGTTTCCTGTGCGAGCTCCACACCCGTACAAACGTCCTGCGCTCCTGGGCGTCTGACTCTGGTCGGGTCGATCGGGGGTCAAGGCCAGGCTTCCTCTTGCCCAGTGCAGCGCCTTCTAGTGACTCAAACCCAGAACTGCACTTCTCTGTCTCCTTTACCCAGCAATGTGACACAGGAACAAAAAGATTTTAGACAGGTATAGTTGTCAAATATCAATTATTTTCTCTTTGTTTTTAACTCTTATTTGATGAACCTGACTTTTCTCTGCAGAATTCCTTATCACCTGCATTCAAACAGGCGCAGGCCAGCAACATCCATGGTAATTAACACTATCTGCCTTATGGCGCTATTTTTTTAAATGCATTTTGAAGTCATTTCTGTTAAAATTCAAACTCATTTTTTTATTTGTCTACCTTAGCCCTGAAAACCATAACGCAAGATTTAACGCTAAACTCTGAGGTATGTTCAATAGTGATTTTATATAAATGTCTTTAATCTTAATGTGGAGATGATCTAACAACACATGCATGATTTTTCTTTTTCTATTTTTTTTTTTTTGTCTTCATAGAAAAGGCTAACGAGGACAGAACAGTGAGTTTTCACACACTGTGATATGCAGGTTTTGTTAAGACCTGTTGGTGTCTGAAGTTTGCATTTTTTTTTCCCAAATTCAAAAGGGTTCTTCATCAGCTGAGGAGGGATCACGCCGGAGTTCAGAACCCAAATCGACGAAAGTTCACATCAGTTGAAGACGCGTTGCAAAGACTACTCCCTTACCACGTGTTCCAGGGCGCTCCGCCATGTCAGGACGAGTTCTCGCAAGGTAAAGTTGTGAAAAAAACAACAACAACAACAAAAAAAAGACAGACTTCACTTCATGTCGGCAAGGAAAACTGAGATTAGCTACGTGCTATGTGCTTGAAAATTCCCAGTGGATGACGAATTCGAGGACGTTGCGACTCAGGTGGTGACAAAGACCCAGACGATGGTCAATAAATACAGACGACTGCTGATGGTGGAGGCTGAGGTAAGTACATGCGCAAATTTGCTGTTGAGCTGGAATTAAGACAAATAAAAGCTGATCACAGGCATTATTTAATTTTGTTTTTATTGGACTTTAAATTATACAATAGAATAGAATATTGTTGTTTGTAAAGTATCAAAGATTTTTGGGGGATTTTGTGGCCCTCTAACTTTTCTGCACACCTTATCATTGTGCTTCCTTGGACATTTTACAGAATTGATGAATTTAGAGGATAATTGGGGTGCTTTAGCTTAACTTTGGATTTCTTCCAGATCAAATTCAGTTTTTAAAAGTCATTTGGCCTCTTTTGTTTGCAGCGTTCCAGCCCTTCATCAGAAATGGTGATGATCGACAGGACCTTCAACCAAGAGGAGCGCAGCAACCTGACACAGGACAAACGCATGGTGCTAGTGGATCCAGGTAGACACTTAAAAACCAGAAAATGCAAAATGGCCATTTTAAGATTAAATGGACATGTTTGTAATTTTGAAATCAGGCTGAGTTGAGGGTTAAGCAGTTAATATGTTACCTACGGCAGATAAATCTCTTTGGGTCTTCATTTTGTGTAAATCCAGATAAATTGTGCTGGGAAGCTGAAGCTGACAACTGAGACAAAAAGTATTCCTAAGTACTTCCAGTCTGAAAAAAGTCATAATGTCATATGTAAACGCTGTTTACAATACATACCAAGAAGTGCATTTCTTTTTTTTTTTTAATAACTATACTAGTCTATTAAAAAATTACAGGATTACAAAAGGTAGGCTATTATTTCCTGGTTAGTGAACATCCAGATCACTTGGGGTCAGTAAGGATTGAGGCTAGAAGGTGAAAACAGTAGCAAACAACTTGGATCAACACAAGAAGCAAGTTTTAAGGTCAGCTTTAGTGAACCTTATTCTGAGCAAGTAACCTTGGACAGATTCCTTCATGGATTCTGAAGCATTTCCATGTAGATGAGATGAACTTTTCCCTTAAGGATTAAAGCTCAGATGGCGTAAAGGGTTATGAGGATCAGACAGACGACTTTTTATCTCCCTTTGTTCAAGTTTTATTCCTCGGGGAAATGTTTGGTCAGGTTGGGTGAAAATGCATCTGACTCCACACCAAATTTGGTCATTGTCTCTGCAAAGTTGTTTATTAGAACCAAGCAGTCACCTCGAAACTCCCTGATTTCCATTAATTCCCATTTTAAAACTTTTAGATTGTGAGAGAACACATTAAAAATAATTGCATTCATGTTGCTATTTTGTATTGTAATTCTTCAGTTGTTGAGGAAATGCATTGAAGTTTCAACATAAACAGATGTGAGATTTTTGAGGTTGAAGTTGTTTTTATGGTGGAACAAGACCGCTTTTGTCTCGTTTCCCATCAGACTAGTCGTTAATTTCAGCCTCCAGCAACAACCAGTTAAATGAAGCTGCCAAGAGTTTTATAACATCGCCTTCCTAAAATGATGATTGTTTTTCGCCAAACAAGATTTTTTTTTTCAAAGATCTTTTAGACCAAAACAAATGACTTAGGAAGGTGGCAATATTGCAGGTGGGATACTAACTGCTTACCTTTTACCTTTTCGCTTACCTTTTCGCAGAACCACACTTGGAAAAAAAACATCTGAATTACCCCCTTTTACTTTTCAACAAAAATAATTCTATGTAACCCCCACTTTCCTCTGTTTTGTTCCAAGATGGCTTCCTTGAGGAATTCTGCTGTGGAGCGAAATCCAAAGTTTTCCAAGATCCCCTTCCCTCTCCGTCGGAGAACACTTGCGACCAGTCAGAACAAGGCTCTGCGGAGCCAGAGCACAGAACAGACTTCCAGCCCGGGTTTGGAGACCCGGGAGGGGGCGGGGTTGCAGGAGCACTTCCCTCAGACAGACTCCACCCGCCACACCTAGATAACCAGAAGGTTTTGGAACTGAAGAGACCGCAGCAGAGCTTCGGGTCGGGCAGCGCCGGCAACAGCCCTGACGCTGCCAACAGTTACGCGCAAGGTAAACGCTCGCCTTTTGCAGCAGCTGCAGGAGGACAGACTCACTCCCAGGTGTCGGCCCACCTCTCGTCCCAACCTCAGTACTCGCCCCAGCTCGCCTCACCCCCTCACCCGGACACAGATTCTGCGTTAGAGGCGGCAGTCAACAGCATCCTCGAATGTTAAGACGGATTCTCCATATCATCCCTAATATGTATGATTTTTGTTTTGTTTGTAGGTACATGTGTATTTTATTCTATTTTATTTTATTTTTTATTTTTTTTTGTCAAACTCCAGTGTGGAGAAAGGTTTACTCTAGCGACACGCAGCCATGTAGCATTTGTGTAGTTTGCGTCGGAAGGTTTTAGAGGCATTACGTCTGCGAAGCATCAAAGGTGTAGTCGGGCACTTAAAAAGATCCGGGAATGTGTGCAATGAAGCAGAATAACAGATGCAAAAAAAAAAAAAAAGAAGCAGAAGAAAAAAAATTGTGTGTTGATTTAAAAATCTTTATTTGAAACTTTTGAATGCAGGAGCGTTCCTATCTTCACACATTTAACAGCTTGTGCCATTTAATTTTCCCCCAAACACATGGGCGGATGACGAGGTGGCGGCTCTGTGCCTGACTCTAGGTTTTTATGTGAAAAGTGTTTACACAAAGAAGTTCTATTCAGAAATAATTACTCCCTTCCCGTGTTCATGATTCCTTAAAAGCTTGAGCAGGGTGTTTCTGTGTTAAGTTTCCCTTTGAGATAACCTCAGTATAGAGACAGATTCATGTAGAAATTTGCACTGAACACACCATATTTTCAGGGTTTTTACATCAACGTTAGACCCACATTATTAACCAGCACTAATGTGCATCTGTTAATTTAATTTCGCAATTAAACTCAAAAAGTGAAATACATACACATTCATTGCACTTAAAGTGATATATTTTAAGTATTTATGTTATTTTGATGATTACGGTTTACATCAAATAAAATCTCAGATGTCAGTTTCTCTGGTGGTTCTTGAAGCAGCGACTGCAGCCACTGTCCATTGTCTTCTCAAAGTTGCTGTGATTCCTGTACTTTTTCCTTCCACTAAACTTTCCATTAATATGCATGTATTCAGAACTCTTGACAGCCAGCTTCTTTAGAAGTTAGTTGGGGTTTTTTTGTGACATGCCATCCTGAGGTCAGCAGTCTTCCCCATGGCTGGGTTTTTATTGGTCTCATCTAATATTCACACATTCTAAGAAAGGGTTTCCATTAGCTGTATGTCAGAATCATCAAAATTATCCGAAATAAACACTTGAAATATATCACTTTGTGTGCAATGGATATGTGTCAGTTTTTGAACTGAATGACTGAAATACACCCACTTTTCAGTGGTATTCTGACTTATTGAGATGTACTTGTATGTGAACTTTAGGAGCAGAACCAAATTCCCTTTTGTTCCCCCTGCCTTCAGCTGCCTCTGAGAAGAACCTCTAAATCACACTAAAAGAAATCAATCAAACTTGTCAACTGGTGTTGCTGTACTCGGCTGTGTTCTTTAGTTTTTAGTATCTTTCTATCAAGCCTCTTCTGTACCTTAATGGTTTTCAAATCCTGACTCAAACACAGTTCAAACCTTCCACTCAGACACTTTTTGTTAGCATTTCAAAACAAGTGAAGATACATCCTGAGATTGAGGAAGATGTGTTGAGATATATATATATATATATATATATTCTGTTCTGTTGTTGGTTCTTTTATGAGTTGTTTATGTGTTCGCCAGTTTAAAAGTCTGCCTTCTGGATGCAGTTGTACATTGATCATATCTGCCTGATTTTTTTATTTTTTTTATTTTTTATGCTGTCTACCAGGATATTTGTGTGTGTTTTATCTGTGTTTCCACACTGTGGTTATGACTGTTTTCAGGTAGCTCGCCTCGCTATTTGCTTCATGTTTCACTCGCTCACTAGCAGTTCTCCGGTTTCCTCTACTTTCCCTCTCAGCAATACAACCAAAAATAAAGTTGGAAGCAGAATAGTCAGCTATGGTCAGTTTGCCCCTTTGCCAGGTCACAGACACAAATTGTCTATAGTCATGTCTATAGTCATGTTTTATTGCAGTTTTTCTATCGATTCCAGTCGGCTTTTATAAAACATGAAAGATTATGACTCCTGATCCAATCAAAATCTCTTAAACCGACTTCCTGATGGTAGATATTCTTTATTAGAGCCGCATTACCATATTCCCAGCAGCTTAAAATCACTTAAAAACCCAGAGTAGAAGTTTCCTGCTTTATTCTGTACCCAAAACAAATGGCAAAGGTTAAAAATGACCAGAACCTGAGTGGTCTTCTCCACAATACCCCACTGAGATCTATTCAATTCTGGACGAATAAAAACAAACCACAATTTTCTTTAAAGCTATATGTCCTGATTTTAAGTTGTTCTTATATCATTTCAAATCTAAAACTCATGTTTAGTTGATGATTAATCTTTACTTTTGTTTTGAAATGACCTTTTTAAAAACAAACCTGCACCGAGACTGCTTTCACGACCAAAGGTTAATGATTCTGGACAGCACTGCTTTTGATCCCCCTGGTTTTACAAATAACGCTTGCTGTCCTCCTGGAGCAGACTTAAAAGGCCTTTTTGAGCAGGGTTGATAGGGATTATTTTATTTTATTTTATTTTTCTCCTTTTGAGTGCCAGTGACCATCGCAGCCTGCTTGTATCTGCCTGAACCCTTGCGGACATCTTCTAGCAGCGACCGCACGGAGAAAACTTTCTATTTGAGAGAAGGAGAGATTTTGTGCCTCTACATCACATACGTCCATAGTAACGTTGTGCTTTGACAGAGCAGCGTACGCTGGAGAAACATCAATATCTGGATGCATGTCACGGGCTCTGGTGGGAACATACTGTGCTCTCTCTCTCTCTCTCTCTCTCTCCCCCTTCACTTCTTTACTGCAGTTTCTTGTTTTTTCATCCATTTCTTGCTGTTGGTTTATCTCACTTGATTTGTATTGTTTGCTTTTGTACGAAGAAAAGAAAAAGTTAAACATAAAATATTTATAATTTTGTATGGATAAAAAAAAAACAAATATTGTTTCATGAAAACAAGAAAACACAAGACTGAAAATTATTTTTTTTTTATTGTGTTGGCTGAGAGGCCAGATGTCAGGAAACGTAGTTATAACAAATGGCTGTCATTTCCTCATTTGTAGCTAACGTGTGTTCACTACAGCAGTGAGGAGACTCAACAATAAATTCATTTTGAACACAACAAAAGCAGATCCAGTCTGACTGAGAAGCCTCCTCTGTTTCCCCCCGCCATTGCTATTCTGTGAGAGTTTGCAGACTGGTACTGATGGACTGAGCATGCATAATCACACCAAGTGACAAGGGAAGCTTTGCAAGCAAAAAAATGTATTTGACATTTAAATGGAATCTGTTTGTGTATTATTAGGTCAGCATGTTTATGGTATATGTTAGTCTTTATTGAGTCAAAATCTGTTGGTTGCATTTAATCTGATCATGCATTTGCACAAACGAGTGAGGAAAAACCCTGCTTCATGACGCTGAAGCTCTTTGCTTTTAGCAACGACTCAACAGTGACATCTGGTGGAGAGCAGGATGTTCCACAGGCACAATTGGCAAAAATAAATAAGTTCTGGACGCTTTTCTTATTGACATGAGGCAGGATAATATTTACAACAGTCATACTTAGATTTAAAAAAAACAAACAAAACAAAAAAACGAAATAAATTCACAGTTCAGGTTTCCTAAATAATTCCTGCTTAAAACTTGCACACTTAAAATATCTTGCGATTTTGAAGCCATTTCTATCAAAGTACCATAACGCAGCAGTTAACATTAGTGGACTGTCAGCATAAAAAGTCCCGCAAAATTTCAAGCACTAAACTGTGACAAAACTGTAGCTAGTTTTGTCACATGCTAATATTGTACTTAAAATGTAATATATTTAAAAACTTTTAAAGGAATTACAGAAATCTTAGCTTTGTCCTGCTGGCCTACTGGAAAGTGTGCATACTCCTTGATTTGTTCTCCCGTTTGCTGAAATGTAATGGGAACACAGGTTGCTTTGATAGCCTTCAGGTTATGCTTATATTTTTCTTATTTTAGCATAAAGACAACAAGATTTCTTAATAACACAAGGAAGTATTTTGGAAATAAAGATTTCAAAATTATTTTCTTGGTTTACAATTATCTTAAAAAACTGATACATCATTCTTGTGTTTTTCCCAAAACTGTAAAATTACATAATTATTTCACAAGGTAAAGTTTAAACAATTTAGATAAGTTATTAATATATTTATTTCAAATACAACACAATGCTTCAAATGCTTCAGTGTCTTTAAAATGGTTGGATGAAACTCAAACTAATTCACCCTGTTATCTCAAAAAGTGAACTGTCTTTCTCAAATCACATTAAAATGACTTTAAGAAAATTACTTTTAGAAATTTAAATTGCTTTAGGAAGTTTCCTTGGATTTATTACATATACTGTGTTTGAAAAATATTGTTTTCTAAGACTGTTTAATGAGTTTTTGTACAGATTCCCTTTGGTGTTGACTCTAGGCCAGGCTGGGCAGCTCATCATCTTAAAGCGGTTCTCAACAAACTTACTCAGTTAAATAAAGTATTAATAAAAACCTGTTTAAAAAATGCAAAAACAAACTTCATTGCCTTCAGCCAGAAAGTATAGATGGCAAATGTATTCGCTTTCCTCCACATTTCACTTAAGCTACATTCACAAGCAGCTGCCTTATGCTGTCTGATCAATAGGAGTCTGTTCAACTACAAGTTGAAATAAAAAATCTCTTCTTACATCAGTCACAAGTTAAATATAAATCCAGTCAAATTCATAGTTGCAGAGACTCAAATGTACACTTCCTGCTTTTCCCAACAGTCACGATTGTCTTAAATCCTTCGTTTTGCGTTAGTGATACTTCCTCCAACGACTTAACTCTGAGGAGACAAGAATATGGACGAATTAGCACATCCACATTTTATAAGAAGGCACCGACACCGATCACACTCACTTATATGGGGGTAACTCCAGATGTAGCTGAGCACACAGTATCCTGCCAGCAGCATGCCCAGTCCGCCGACGCCGCCTTTCTTTACATCAATGTACCGTCTGTAATACCACAGCCAGCCTGAAAGGAACAACGAGCAAAAAGCTGATGAACACATTTTCCTCTATAGGATGCTGAAATTTGTTGGAAACAAAAAGCACATTGTTTCCAACTTAATAGCAAGAAAAACAGATTTTAAAAAAGTATATACAAATACAGACACTTCTAATGTCATTCTGTTGTGGAAATTAAATGCAATTATCCCATGAACAAACTGAATATAATGCATTTGCTATTATATTTATAACCATCATTTTATAATTTTTAGCCAAAGTTAGTAAGAGTTGACCTACAAATACAGACACTTATCCAAAGCCAGTTGTGACTTTGGATAATAACAAAAAAACAAAAATGGCTCCAAATAATATGTTGTTTTAATTGGCAAGGTGGTTTCACAGGATTCTGCATAAAGTGCAGTAAAAAAAAAAAAAAAAAAAAAAATTCTATTCTGTGAGAAGATGTGAAAGTTATGTACACGAAATTCCATAAACAATTTTCAAAACAAAAAAATATTTTCAGCAACAGGTTTAATTATTTTATTCGTGACTGAACTAGATGTGTACGGCCCTGACCTCTCTGCACCATTTCTACAACATCTCTGGGCCGCCTGGGCGTTCTGCTGGCCAGCCAATTGGGCAGCTCCCTCAGTCTCACCTGGTCCAAACTCAGCTGTGTCGGCAGTCCTGCATTTCACAAAAAGAGGAAAACTAAATCTCCCTCACGACACTGGTTTGGGACAGCTTAGGGAGTCAGAAATTACAGACGCAAGTTGAACAGAAGGCACAATTGCTGACGCGGAGTTATCTAAAATGCAGCTTCAATGTTTCTAGTGTTCAATGTTAGACCCTCAATAACGAGACCTGGCCCTGGTTCCTGGAACACCGACCTTCAGTTGGCTTTTCGGCGATGTTTCTCTTCCCGGTGAGGAGCTGGAAATCTTCGGCCATCCCAGGCAAACTCTGTGTTTCAGCAGGATGGATATTGTGGCTGGAGAGCAGGTGGGGGGATGCAAAGACTGAGAGCAGTCCTCTGTGAGGGTCCACTTTCAGGCTCTCATTTAAGATGGAGGAACTTGTACCACGCTGTACTCTTGCACATGCTGAAGCTGGCTCCAGCTGACGATCAGTATCTTGTTGAGTTGGGTTGAGTTGGGTTGAGATTTTCTGAAACAGTTGTAGCTCTTTCGGTTGTTTTCTGTTGCCGAGCTGCTTATCTGACTGAGTTGTGGGTGTCGCCAAATAGTTTACGGCGTGTTTTTGGCTCTCCGCTGGAAGCGGGATCAGACCGAGATCAGTGTCCAGCCTGATTTCACTGTTCAGGCTGTCAGCTGCTGCGATGCGGCTCAGGACGCTCGGCCAACTGGACTGCCGGTGGCTGGCAGCTCTGCCTAGTGTGGCTTTAACATCTTGCAGGGTGACTCTCATCTGGTGATCATTTCCTGGCTCCACAGGCCCCTCATTCCCCCAATCAGAGTACTTGACATTATTTTTATTCACAGTAGAGTCCAGGAAGTCAGAGGTATACTCGGTTGTCAAAAGAACATCCTTCACCTTTGGTTCTTTGTTAGCTTTAGTTTCTGCAAGCGCTGAAGCAACACTGATGTCATTAAAAGAGTCTGGAACTGCTTTGGCCTCTGTTTGGTCACTGGTTCTACTCAGACTTAAATCTTCTGAGGCTGACCTGTTTCCCGTTAGAGTTTCCTTCGCAATATGCTCAGATTTTGCTGCTTCTATCAAAGCACGGAGACTCTTCTTCTTTGGCTTGGACAAAGTAGAGGACAGTGGAGAAGGTGAGAAGGTAGACGGGGCCGTTGTAATGATTTGATCACCCAGGGACTGTTTCTTCTTCTTCTTTGAGGTTGTTGAGCTCGATGCAATAACTGACGATGGAGATGAGCCATCTGGTGTTGCTGAGTGCACTGGTTTTAATGATGCCACTGAACCTTTTTTGCTCCTCTCTGATGGTAGATACGTTGCCACGGAGGACATCTGCTCGCTCTTCTTTCCCTTTGAGGTTGTTCTGAAAACCGCTGCAGCCGGATGGGAAGCAGGTTTCTGAGTGGCTGCAACATCCTGTGTGGTTGGAGGTGCTCTAGAGCTCGCTGCCGCCTTGCAGTGTGGAAGGTGACTCTTCAACCTTTTGTAAGTTTTTCCACAGAATGGACAGACCTCTGTGGGCAGAATGAATAACAGTGAGAAGATGTTTGAGGTAAGTGCAGAGTCAAAGTAACACATGTATATTCACTCATCATGAGTGTGGATGTCATTAATTTGGACTGATCAAACTTTGAAATACAGGCTCAAATATTGTAATAATACACTACTTGCATTCGGTTAAATGTCCCTTTGAAAGTTATAGCCTTCAATGAGCATTTGGTGTAATTTGTGTGGATATTTGATCCTTTTAATAGCAGAAATGGCAGGTTTCCTGGTTATTCTTAACTTGTCTGATCCAACGTTAGTTTCTATGTGGCCGGGATCCTTGTCCTGCCAGAACTCTCAGTTGTCAGTATCATAAAGCTTAATATGAGGGTCCAAAATGAATAAAGGTTACTTTTCCTATCTTTTTGGTAAAATACCTTAATTAAGTCCAAATTATTAAATGCATCTTCATATTTAGGAGACATAAATTCTTTCTTTTCATGAAACAAGCTTCCATATTCACTGTTCACAAATGTGAGAGATATTCCGCTTCCTGATCAAATTTCAGACTGCACCTAAAATGCATTATCGTCACTGCAGGTGAACTCAATTTTAGCTTTTCTTAGTGCACCTATTCAACTGTTCATTGCTCAGCATTTATTACATAACATGCTTTTCTGTGCCTCATCAATGAATCAACCACCATGTGTTCTGGGTCAATGGCTATTTGTATTTAAACAGTTCTCTGCTGTCAGCCAACAATTGATGAACCGTACCTGGCCATTGGAAGCCTTGTTGGTGTAACTGGATGCCCAAGGAGGAAAACTGTCTACAGAACTTAGACATAAAGTGTCATAGAGTGTCATTCATTGAGGCAAAGAAAGGCACACAGGAGTGGAAGCCCTTGGCCACACCCATGCTGAAGACGCCAAACTGTGTTCAGCTCCCTGTAGAACCTGATGAGGAATACAACTCAACACCAGGAACTGCTAAACGAGGCAAGAAACTGCACCTAAAATGCATGTGTAACTTCAGACCTTCCCCAGAGTGGTGTGGATGCTAGGTGACCTGCAAGTAGACCTGCCCACAATGCCAGATAGTTGGTATAATCACAAATTGCATAACAATGTGATAGAAAAATCACATCTTTCATAGCTGAGCTTCGACTGAACTATGAATATTTAAATTCACAAAAGATGTGCGCAGGATAAGAAACCGGTGGGCATCACTGCAGTTTCACGCTGATTCACGCTAACAATGTTGGGGGTGTCAAGGAAAATGTTATGCATCAGCCATGCTATCGCTGAACAAGCCATGTGATTACTCAATGCAGAACTGGCCTGTACCTCGTTAATAGCACTGTCACAAGCCGCTACTACTTGAGTAATATCAGTACTTGTGCTTCTGAGTGAGTAACACATTTCATGTTCATGGACGACAATGCACCAGCATCATCAGGAAACATTTATGTATCAAATACTGTGTCCTGCAGTGCTATGGAAACCTTTGAGAACAACTGTGTATGTGTACACATACACATATGTGTATGTGTGTGACTGTAACCTTGCACTCCAGAACCCCAGAGACCCGAGGGTAGCTCTTCAAGAAAAGTGGAAAACATTGATATTCTTTGCTGTGCTTTATTGTTGGTAATGTTAGTTTTAATTCATAAATTCAGATTATTCAAATTACCACTGGAATATATGGCCAACTTTGATGACATACATTTAATATGCATTTCAGCTCATAGGAAAATATCCCAAACTTTGTATTAGCGTATGTTTCCAATGAATAGATAAGTCAGCCATGAAAGACAAGTTTTTAGCGCCTTTATCAAGTTAATGCAACATTTAAAGTTACATCAATAAAAAAAACAATTTAAATAATATTAACCTATTTTATTTATTTCAAAGTTACAAATAGGGGTGACCTTTTCGTTTCTCACAAGGTCTCTTTAGATGACGAAAATTTTATATTAAATAGTTAACAGATCATTCTGTAGATGTAGTTAATAACTGACAGCTCTAAATATGTGGATTACATCAGTTTTTAACGCACTTACCAGAGCTCATTTTACGCAGTTTTAAACAGGATGCTCCCAAAATGAAAAGAGGGTCAGTTTCAGCGGAGTCACTTGTTGTTGTAAAGCACTATCTATCATAACATTAACCAGCGCCAATGTAACACTTAAACACGAGTGGTGTTTTTAAAATTCTGGCTTCACAACATGTTGGGGAAAGACCTTTTTGGGTAGCAAGTGTGAAGCCTGAGTGTAAATAAAAACGATCAACGCAGATATTTTGTAGAAACTTTAAAGTCTTATAATTCAAAATTAAAATGATGCTTAGAATTCGATATTAAATGAACGAGTTATACAACTGGTTAAACTTTTATTTGAATTTGTAAGTGTAGAACAGTAGATTGCTTTGGTCGCCGAAAGAAACGATACGTGAGCGAATTCCGCCATTTTGTGAGTGGCAAATTCTCGGACTACAACTGGAATCTTTTACTCCTGATTAATAAAACACAGAACTTTACTATGAACTAATTCCATAAAATATTTTTAAATAGAGAATTGTGTGTTTATTTCAGTGCTATTTGTGGAGCTCACTGGACACAAATAGCAAAAATGAACATGCCGTGTGGTTTCAACACAAATATTTCTGAAGTGGATGTGTGTTTTTATATTAATGAATATTTTACAAACAATAAGGCTTATCATCATCGTCCAATAAATATACATTTGTAACACAGTGGAGAAATGCAAGTGTCACAACAGTTAAGCTATGTAGGAGCATGCACCAAGGTAAAAAGTCCAAATACATAAAGAAAACGTACAAGATATAAATGTAAAAATCAATAATATTCACGATTTTTGATAATTAAGGAGCTAACTCAACTTCTAAAGAACATATTTACTGGCAAGGTAAGCAGTTACCTCTTGAAAAACAAACTGCTTGATCAGTCACTTACATTCTATTAACGAAGTCTACAAAATTCAGTAAGAAATCTAAAATTATGCCGCAAGCTTTCTGATTAAAACGAGAAAGCTAAACAAGGAGAGAGATAAACACATAATGCAAATTTAGAAGTGAATTTATATAAGTTTAAGTGTATTTTGAGCATGTTTGTCTCTTAGTACTTCATATTTTAATCAGCAGGTATTTTTTTTATTTCTGTCCAAAGAGCTGCATTTCAAGTCAAGTACTAAAGTAAAAGTACTATAAATGGCTTATAATAGTATCTATTTATAATTTAGTGCGTTAACTCAGGAAACCCCGTCCCCATGCACACTTGTTTCTGTCCCTAAAGAAATCTTGCCCGTTACAATATGGCGGACGTGCTGACGTATTGTTTGCACAGGGCAAGAAAGCCGGTATATACTCTTCCGTGTCTAGGCGTGGACTATTTTATGTGTATAGGCAATAAAAGGGAGGCCAGGCAGTCAAAGTCCTGTTTGGACATGAAGCTTCAACATTACCTTTGGTAGTGTTAGGGCGATTAACACTCACTGTTTCCGCCTTTGCGTAAATCCCCCAAACCTCCGAATACACAACGTCGTGCGTCTTTTCCAACGCATAACGTTAGAAAAGAGAGTGATGTCATCTTTTGTTTCGGTTATATCAGCAGGAGCGTTTCTGATCTCAGTTCCAGCAAAAACGAAACACTTTACTACCAATCAAACAGTTCTTCCCTTTTTATTAAAACTTGGAATTAAATCTAGTTTTTTTAAGAAAGAGAGAGGAAAAAAAGAAATAAGCTTACACTCTCAATTTAAGGGTTTTACAAATCAGCACATAAAATCATCTAGTCTCGGAGCTTAAGTTTAGATTATGTCTTGTGATTTGGAGTACTGCTTTATTTATTGTTATCCAAACACAATGAATCACTCTAGTTTGCAGTAAATGTTTACTGAGTAGTTTAATTTGCAACCATGTACATTTACTTCTCTTATCTATTTTCAATCAACCATTTTTCATCTTTGGCTTGTGATTATGATCGATTGGTTTGTTTTACTTGTCTCTTCTTTCCCATGCCCAGACAAAAGATGGCAGCCAGCGCTTAGAGCACATGGGCATAATCAGGCTTTATTTGCCTGAGTTCAGTTCAGTTTCGATAATCTGACCTCTTTCTATTTGCTCAGCATTACTTTATAAATATGCATTTTGAGTTACAAGATGTATGTTTACATTTATCATTATGCCAGATGAATCCACATGATCTGGCATAATGTGAATTTAGTTGATGATAAATAGCTCTTTGAAGTCATTGAGGCACAAATGTTCTACCTTGTATCAAAAGGCTGTAGAGTTAAATATGTCAGACAGCTGAGGACTACGGGAGAAAAATGATTTCAAACGCAGCGGCAAGCAATATGACTGAAAAAGAAAGCAAACAAGGAGGTGGTGGTGGTGCCATGGCAACCTAAATGTGGGCCTGCAAACCTCAATAAATGGGGGCAACGCTGGAAAGAAGCGTGGGTCAAAATACCTCCAACACAACGTGAGAAGCTGATGAAATTGTAGTTGAGTACTTGTGCTGTAGCAGCTTTTAAAATACGAAGTGTACAGAAACTTTTCTTCCAGTCTGACAAATATTTACATCCTTGTCTCTCTGTGCCGCTTAGATATTATCTTCATTCTCGCACAAGAGGCGATTCATTTTTGGAGCTTCATTTTGAGTATCATTTTCGTTAACTCGGAGTCAGAATCAGCTTTATTAGCCAAACCTGTGTACACAAACAAGGAATTTGAATTCTGTTCCACCAGTCCTTCTTTTTAATAACTTTCTTTACTTGTGAATTTGTTTTTCCAGCGTCTCACATTTAAACATTTACCTTTGCCACATTTAGTTCATTTTGGATCCTCTAACATTGACTGTTTGAGAAAATCGCAGGGTTTGTAACGGAATGTGCATTTTTATTTGCAGAAAATACCTTTCGGGGAAGGTAAGAGAGTTTCGGGGAAAGAGAGAGAGTTAGTCTCACGAATCCCCAGGATATTCTCCCCATATTCTTGGAAATTATCGACATGTTTGCGGAGTTTTGAAACGTGCCCTTGCGATCCTTTTTCAACATTACCTTCCTTGAAGTAATGTTGAAAGCATGACCTTTATTTGCTTTATTTCACATGAAAGAAAGCAGCGCTTTATTTCCTGTTAAGTCTTTAACAAAAGTCTTTTTCTTAAATTTATTCACACCAGGGCATGTGAATAATGTGACTTCATGCTGTCAGACAGGTCCTATTTTAAATCATTACTTTACTATGCAGGTCAGGCAGTCATCAGACCAAGGTGTGGTTACAAAAATAAAATCCAACCTTAAAAATACATGATTAAGCACAGCTAATTCACTATCTAACGGTGATTGGTACTTTTGTTGATTTGGGTGGGCAAACCTTCTTGATTGTTTCCCCAAAGCAGCACAGATTACCAGGAGCCGGCGTTTCTGGGAGAGGAGTCATCATGATGGCTGAATAGCCAATCAGATGAAAAAAGTCACGGCATGTTTGACAACCCAAAAACAAACATGGATTTTTTTTTTTCCTCCCTAAAACTACATTCCTTAGATTAGAGCGAGACCAAAAATGTCAAACCCAGCTCGTAGATGAAACCATCTGCTGATACAGACATTTTTACATTTAAGATTATAAATCCTTGAACGCAGCAGAAGCTCACATTGTATCTGAAATGTCAAATCTTTCACCTCTATAGTAAGTAAAAATGATGCTCAACAGTCAGGAAAAAACAAAAAACAAAAAAACAAAAAAAACGGTTATCGTTATCAGTATCATTAGAAAAAGTTTATTTTATTGATAGGGTTAGAGTAGCATGGGATTTGACATGATAAATTTGAAAAAAATGTGATGTGGGGGTGGGGGGGAGTTACAAAATAAAATCTACATCAAAAGGTCATTTTCATTGGTAAGATGCAGTGATTTGAAGAACATCCGGCATGGGAAAAAATATGCATTTTCTACAACCATTTACATATAAGAAGATAAACTGGAATAATATTTACAGGAAAACAGATTACAGTATTTACAAAGCCAGGGATGGAAGGAAACCAAAGCTCTGCAGAGCTCTACTTATGAAGAAATAAAATAATGCAGAAAAATTGTGAAAATAAAGCGTAGAAGTATTTGGCAAAAGACACTCGAGTGCCTCTAAACTGTCCTCTAACAAAGATCAGCCGCCCCTACAGGTTACAGTCACTCAAAACTATGTAACTCCAGTAGCTTTTCCCCCCTCTGCCAGATTTCAGCAATAATCACAATGCATTTTCAAGGGAAGTCCAAAGCAGCACAAGTTTGTGTGCAAAGAAAAACAACAAAAAAGGGAAATGTTCAATGCTTTTTTTTTTTCTTTTTCTTTTTCCATAAACACGTTTAGAGTCACAACTCAGTGCCAATAACGAAGTTTTCACAGGCCGGTTACAGTTTATTCAAAACAATCAAGAGCAAATCCCTGTACAATTATTAACACACATTCATGATTAAGGCAAAACAAAGGGGAGGTGGGCCTTGTGAAGGTAATTTTATAAGGCATCTATAATCAGTAATAAAATCAAAAGAGGCGGAAGGACGAATTGGGGGAAGGATGCAGTCCTAAAAACACCAACTAGCTAACGGCATGGAGGCCTGTTCCCACCGCCAAACATCGAGCTTCACACATCAGTATCGACACCGGATCCGATTCAACCCTGAGGAAAGAGCGGACTTTATGTTAACTTACTGGAACCAAACGGTCCGACGAAGGTAACCGTTTTACCCTCTCGACATCCCAAAAATAATAATAATAACAACAAAAAATTAAATTCTAAGGCAACACCCATGTGGTCATGGATGAAAAAGGTTCAGTCTTGTGATTGCGTGACTTCTATAAATGACGTGTCAGTGCTGGAGACAGATCAGATGTGTTAACTCTGAACGCTCAGGTCAATAAGAAGTTAGGTTCACCCTCAGCATCACCGCAGGGCGAGGAAATATTAAAAGTCAGTGCTTGGGCATGAACTGAATCCAATCAACTTTCTCTATGCGTCGCTTGACCATGTCTCCACAGTCGCTCGGTTTGCGTTACCAGAGTAGATGTTATTCACCAGTTTGATTTTAAGCGAGGCCGGCTTCCACAGGTGCCAGCACTGGCATCCTAAGGGTTAAAAATAAGAAAAAAAAAAAAAAATAACCAAGTGAATGAGGTGGAGCTCAGGGAGGAGGACAAAGCAGCAGCAGGGATCAGATACCATCCAGAAACCCAGTGCGGTTTCTTGCTTATACCTTTAATACCACAGTTTGCCTAAATACCCTATCCAATGATCAGATCCTGAGCTAACAGGATGAACACTTCCATAAGGAGTAAAACCTACTGAAAATTAAAAAAAAACAAAACAAAAAAAAACAGAAAGTCTAAAGACTGCAAACATCAATTTATGATCTCTGGAGTCCTCATCAGGAAGCGAGAGGTGGTCCGTCCCCATTCACGTCCTCTTACGTTCACAGGCTGCGGGGCGTGGCAGTGGAAAAGGGGGTGTTTGGTGTGTGAATGTGTGTGTGTGTGTGGTGTCATTGGAGCATGAGCTGCTTGAGGTTGTCGTGGAGGATGGTGTCCTTGACGTCCCGGAACACCAGCCTGATGTTCTCCGTGTTGATGGCCGTGGTGAAGTGGTGATACAGGGGCTTCTGCGTGGCGTCGCGCCTCTTGGCCCGGAAGCACTCCACCATGAAGGCCTGCACGTCCGACAGGTTGTGCTCCGTCCCGGCGTACTCGGGAAAGTAGTCTTTGAGTGGGACGAGCTTCACCTTCTCCTCCAGCAGGTCCGTCTTGTTCAGGAAGAGGATGATGGAGACGTTGACAAAGACGCGGTTGTTGACGATGGTCTCGAAGATGTTGAGCGACTCTCGCAGCCGGTTGGTCTGGCGGTCCTCCATCAGCACCTGGAAGATGTTGATGGGCAATTGAGGTACTACTGCTAAAACTACTGTTAGCGCCAACACTTAAGGTAGAACTAGAGAGAGAGAGAATACATTTTCTAAAACGTGCACAGTTGCATTTCTCTTCAGCATATGTTTTAAGGGCGATTTCTAGCACAGTTAGGTGCTAGAAATTGCATTCGGTGCTTCCATTGTATGTTTACAAAGGGCCGATTGTGCCAGAATCTACGTTGTACATGCTAAACTCATCTTAAAAAACAATCGAAACCAGGATTTCACGATTGTTTTTGTGACTTTTCCGCAATCAAAATCACAGATTTAGTGGGGCCAATTTAGAAATATTTGCAAGAAATTTTGCAGTATTTGTATGACAGTCAATGTGACTCGAAAAGCCAGATTGTGCATAAAAACATCATATAATCATCCTGTCGTTAGCTGGTTCATTGTCCACATTTCTACCAACACTTGAGCATTACTGTTTTTACAGGTATTGTGGTTGGCTGTTTAGCAGGTGGCAAAAGGAGGAAATATGTTAATTTTGTGCAATTATACCAAAAGATTTCTAATAATTATTACTTCCACACTGTAAATATGATTATTGCCATGTACCCTGCTGGAATCTTATTATGTTTTCCTATCGATAGAAACCTGGATTAGAGTTTCTGCAAGAGTTTGTTTTTATGCAATGCTTTTTAACAAACCCGAGTCATTAAAAGAGCAATTGGATTGATACCGAGATTGAATTTCATGCAGGCGTACTTTTTAGCACTTGACTGAAGGGACTGAAGACAAACTTAAGCTAAGGCTTCAGATTTGAATTTGTTAAAATGTTAGAAAAGCAATATTCCTCTCATTTCGTGATTACCGTTTTGTGTTTGTCTATCACACAAAATCCTGATGAAATGCACTGAAATTCATGGTTGCAACCTGACAAAACGTGACTAAAACTTTACCGAACGTCATGAAAACAAACAGATTCCTGCTCCGTCTCGTCGGCCGATCACAGAAACGATAGCCTCTTTTCTCTTTACCTGATCGTATTCAGAGGAAGAGACGAGAAAGAGAATGGAGGTGACGGAGTCGAAGCACTCGAACCAGCGTCTCCGCTCCGACCGCTGGCCCCCGACGTCCACCATCTTAAAGGGAACGTTCTTGATCTCAAAGTCATACTCGTGGATGCCCTTGGTGGGCTTGCGGGCCAGGAGGATGTCCTGTTGACTGGGAAGATAGTCCTGCAGAAACAAAACCACAGATATGTGTCAAACATTATATATTCAGAGTTGAATTTCTGCACGAGATGCTGCATTTGCAAGAAAGACAACAAGGAAAACATCCCGGATGCTAATCTTCTCATCAATCCTAGAATCCTAACATCCAAGTTTTTACTGCAAACAAGATTTCAGATAATCTTTCATCATACAACCCAAGACTGGGGCTGAGGTTCCTGCTAATTCTCTCTCCTGGGTTAGTCCTTGTTTTAGCAATGCTTTGTCCAAACCAGACACCAATTCAATGCAGCAGATCAGACAGAGAAAGTTAATAAAAGAAGGTGGATTTAATGATTTGGATATCTAATGTGAATAAAAACGGTCATAAATTCCGCAAACAGCAAAGTCCCATTTTAAGGATGGAAATAACTATTAATAATCTAAAAATATTTGTCTCAGCTACAAACCGAGTCTCAAACACAGCAGAATATTAGCTAAGCCACTTAAAAATAATCTTGAAGAGGAACAGAAAATATATATGCGGCTCTGACGTGAAGATTACCTCAGAGGCTTAGATTTAATGTTCATTTATGTCTTGGATACAAGAATAAACTGCAGTGATTTTATTGTAGATGTGCCCTAATCTACAAAGGGTAAAAATTATACATGCAGACTAAGGGTGTAACGCTACACAAAAATCACAGTTTGGCAAGTACTTGAGTTTTAAAGTCATGGTTTGCTAAGCTTCAAACAAACATACATAAAATTGTTAATTTTTTATTTTATTTTTTTACTTCGGCCTGCAGTAAAAATGATGTTTTTAATTTAGCAAATAAGTTAGATTTTATGATCTAAACAAAAGTGAATAGAACTGACTGGAGGTTTTGTTGGATTTCTATAATGAACAAAGAAGTAAAAGCAAGAATACATTATAAAATAGTATAACCACTTAAAACTGTCAAGGTTAATGTGTAGAACTTTTTTATGAGACCGTTCCCTTTATTAGAGTAAAACATGTTGAAACTCTTTGGAGAAGCTTTGCTATTTTGACAACCCCGTTTACCAGCTGTACCTGAAGGCAGCATGCGCAGCTGTTGGGAAAATCCCCTCATCAACAGGATTTTATATGATATATAGAGTTTGGGTGCCACTGGGAGCCATTTGGAGGTCGGATGATTTTATTTTATTTTTTGCTTGTATCTGTGATGTTAAACGCTAGAATTAAAAGTGGCTTTGTATGAGTGATTAAGTTTTTATTTGTAAAGGAATGTATCCTACCTCTTCAACTTCGCACTTATGTATTATTTGCAGTGTCACAATAACTATTAATAATTTTGCTGGATGATAACTTGTGCCAACAATTACAAAACAGATTTTTCTACTTATTGCCAAATCTATTGGTAATTATTGCTTGAAATGTTACAATTTTCAAGTAACTTATTGATGACGGTATAATAATGCAAGTTGGCTCCATTGAAAACCAATAAATTGTAATTTTGTAAAGAACACTTTACACTGAAACTGGAAGATATCTTAAATGTGCAAACCAAAAACAGTAAAATAAAAACAAAACAACCTGGAGCCAAAAAATAAAAGCATATATTATGTCCGTGTAAATAAAACTTCCCTCAAGTATTAATCAAAATGGAAACCCATTTTTATTTATCATGTGATTAATTGATTAATTGATTGATGCAACAGGCTTACTATTTAGTATCAGTCCTTTAGGTTTGGCTGTAGTGAGATAAAAAGTGTAAAGGTTTTGCAAGGCAGAGTATGGGAAGGATATCCGCTTTTTATGGTGTGTAACGGAACGGCTTAAAAATGTAATTCATGAAAGATGGAATTTGGTACAGTGACAATAGAAGACCTATAATGTTTCATACAAACATATATTTATAAATAATGCAAAATGCCTCAACTCCATGGGTAGAACTTTCCCATTAAAAGAGCAGTTGTGTCAGCTGCAAAGGCGGTTAGGCAACTTCATTTTCATTAGAATAAAACGGAGCATCAAGACCTGCAAACAAACACGCCTGCAGCTTTTCAGTTAACCTCCTGCTGTCTGGACCTGTTGCTTTATTAACTATAACATGTACATGTCTGATCATAAAAGTAAATGCAGGCAGGAAGAACTTACCGGCTGGGAGATCTTCTCTAGATTATCCAAGAAATACTTCACCGACTCGCCCTGCAACGAGAGAGAGGAGGGACTTCTGTTACTTTCACGCCATTCAGGACGTTTCAGATCATTCCATTTGTCAACGAACATGGTCTGGATGTATTAATACATTCATCAGAAGTCAGTTGTGGAGTGGAGGCGCCATGAGAGATCCCTCCCTTCATCTGCCACACACACACACAGACTCATGCACACACAGGAAATCTGTTTGTTTTTTTTCTCTGTAAGCTGCATGTCTGCCTCAGAGTCGAGCTGAAGCAGGATGCAAATGATCGGGTGCTGAAGCAGACACGTGTTCGCAAGCGTGTCTTTGATGTGCAGAGGAGTGCGGCCGGGGTTCTCTGTATGTAGGAGAAGGTTTGGTTATTTTCTCTTTTCCTCTTGAGTCACTTCTGACGCTGGTTTTGTGCAGTTAGTGCAAGTTCAGACACGGAGCTGCCAGGACCAAGGAGCATTCCTTTATCCGAGCGTATAGGGGAGTGCGTTTGTGTGCGCGGATGAGTATAATAATGGATCTGTGACGGAAGATTTTGGCAAGAATTCTCCGAAAAGCAACTTCGAAATATCATTCGGAGTTTCCCTGGGACCCGTCCACCTTGACCACACCTTAAAACTGAGATGTTTAGCATGCTATTTGCATAAAATGCAGCATGAAAGGAAACTGTCATTGTAAAATTCAAATTGGGCCTGATGTAGTGACTGGGTAGTACTCGTGTGGGTTGACAATGTGTGGCAATCATTTCTACCCCGACAACCCCCCGCCCCCACCCTCGTCACTACAAGTCTCTGTCCTAACCTTTTGATCTTTGAGAAGAAAAAAAAAAAAAAAAAAAAAAAAAAACTAGCCCGACCTGAAAAACCTGTGAGTGTACGGATGTGTGTGTGCACAGGTAGAATTACACAAGGGAGGAGCAGGATGGTCTGCTACGACAAGAGAACCAGAAAGAAGGCAAAGAAAAGAAGCTAACCTTCCTCCACGCGAAGCCAAATTAAAATTTTGGCTTTGGGTGGGTGAAGAAGCTCAAATCTGACAGGGATCGGTGGTTTTGAAATCGTCAAAAAAATCAGTTTTGACAAAAAACAGGAAGGGAAACCAGAGGAGCAATAACTCCGAAGTTCAATATGAGTCATCATGGCGCCTGTAGCTAAAGCACGGCTGCTGAAAAAGCAAAACTGAAACACAATATGCAGCAAAGTCAGCTTTGTGGTATATTATTGATCTAATTAAGTCTTCTCCCCCAACTTCCTAAGCACAATTGTTCAGAACCTGTCATGCGGAAAACAACGTAGACAACGGTGGTTTTATGTTGATTATTTCAAACTAGCCGTAGGGGCAAGAGCATTTTGAAATGCAAATACTAAAACAGTACAAAACAGGGAGCCCTCCTGGTGGGAGAACAAGCTGATCCTCACAGATCAATGACAACGACATATTCAGGTTTCAGAAGAATCCACTTGGATTCTCCATTGGAAAAGGCTGGAAAGTGAAAGTGGAGATGTCAGGTATGAGTACAGACGAATGGATTAAATCCAAATATCTTCTGGAATACCACAGAAAATACAAAAATACTTTTTAAGCTGTGCAATTAATCATCACAATATATGTATATTTTGTATTATTATACCTTGGCCTATTCTGCGTTGTAAGTCTGTGCTTATTGTATGATAACCCTTTTGAAAGAGTTTCAAATAGGCTACTGTCGTTTATTATTATTATTTGACACAATAATTATATATCTTATGTTATTTATCCACATAACTACTTCCACAATGAAGCATGTTGTCATCAGCAGTGCTCACGGTGACTCAGCTGACCGGAAAAAGGAACGGGATTTTTAGTTTACAGCAGAGTTGACCACTGATCAGGAAAATCAGACGATTCCAGTCGCGGGCAAATCTATTGGTGCGTTTTCCTCTAGCTTGCCTTGGGAACGCTCAAAACTTTTAGTTCAATTCTTGTCCCCTGCTGGCATCGCGATATGGCACATTCGGTCACATCAAACCAGTCGACAGAAAGGAGCCAGAAAAGTGAAGTTCAGCACCGGATGGAAACCCAGGAATATTATGCTTTGGTCAACTTTCTTACACTTTAAACCCAATTCATTTACCAACACTTCTTACAGTTATCGTCTTCTCAACAAACCAAAACAAGAATATTTCCCAACGAGGATCTCACAAACAATCTGTGGTTGATTAATAGCATTGAACTGTAACTCGGTGTGGAAGTCCAGCTGTAATATGGCAAACCACAGTTTCCTGGAGAGGACGGTGGCGGGAGCTGAAAGGTGTCTCTAGTCTCCACCATCCTCACTTCAGGTTCAGTTTTAGAGCTGCTGCTGGAAAAGGGCTCCAAGCATCACCAGATTCCTCCCACCCTCTCTGTGAACTTTCTGAACTGCTGCCAACGGGCAAACGGTACCGCAACATTAAAAGCAGAACCACCAGACTACTACGCAGCTTCCTGCTTCGAGCTGTTAAAAAGCTGAACTGCTCTTAAGGTCCTGCGCCCATTTTCTCTGATTGATCTCTCTGGTGCTTCGATTCAGTGTGCTTTATCGATTGAACATTTGATCTGCCCAACAATTTTACATTTTGCTGCAAATCATTTGCTATACTATAAAAAAAAAAAATAATTTCATTTGCGATTGAACTAAATCTGAGGTTTTGTGTTCTGCCACAAATGGTCAAGTGATTTTAGGAATTTATATCAATAGAAAGGTATATAAACACATTTTCCCTCCTGATGTCCTAACATATTTTCTTGAACTCCAACATCTTTGTCTCCAAGACCCATTTTGGGTGAAAACAATAAAGGTTTATCCCTGAAGCCAAATACTTCTAATAAGAAAATCAAAAATATAAAATGATGCATTCAAGGAGTGATTTGCAATTTATTCTGATACTATGCTGAGACTAATTTGTCTGACAATTAAGGTCAACATTATGGCTAAAACTGCTAAGTAATATGTTGCATAACAGAATCCACAAGGAATTGTGTGTCAACCTTTTTCTAACGGTGTGTGTTTTGTTTGGATGAACAAAGTCTTAAAAGGAGTTTTCCACCAACCAGTTTCCATGCTATCCTGGTAGAGATGGACCTGGTAAAATCCACATATGGACCAGAGGAAAGAACCACTTTGGGCTATTAAGGTGGGCAACTGCTGAAAACGTGGTGAGCTCCATGTTTACAAATGAGTCAGATTTGTAAATCTGACTCATTTGCGTTCATCTGCTTAATTTACAACGGAAACACAAAAAGCCCAAAGCTTTAACATGGTTTAAAAGTCAGATGAGCTCACCGTCTCTCATCTTAATGTTACGTTGTTTTAACTGTACACGCTTCGCTTGGATAGACCGGAGTCACAAAGTGCACATTGTAACATTTAATGTTGATTTTCATTGAACTTATACAACATTTCCAGTGGGTTGAATGGGCTGAATCAATGAAACTGCAGGGACTATGCAGTCTAAATGTGCCTACATATAGAGCGATGGGCAAGAGAGGTTTAGGTGAGGAAAGAGTCTTGTTGGAGACATGTTGAGTATTGCAGACATTGTGAAAACAAAGTACAATAGAACCCTGGTATTCACATGGGGTTTCACGTAAAATTATGCTGAAATGCATGTATATTTAAAAACCCAGCTAAACATGGGTATAGCTGCAAATTTTAGCAGTTCAAACACCAAATATGCTTTTCTGCACATCAAGTAGAAACCATCTTCAACTAATATACAGAAGCTAATATCTACAGTTTTTCTTATTTCTGTTCTTGGGTGTAGAGCCATAAAATAAATAGCGCTCTTGTACTAGCTGGTTTGCAAATACCAGTCAATAGCGTGGGAACAAGAAGAATGTAGAGAGCACGCTGCGGCACGTTTCACGCATCTACCACGGTGCGATTTGAACCGTTTTGAGCGTTTGACGACGTCAAAAGCGTCCAACAAATAGGTCGGCAACGGAAAACAACCGCTATAGCAATTTTTACGCATCTGACGCGCCTCATGGACTTTGAATGTAAACCAGAAGCGCAAAACGCTAGGTGTAGAGCAAAATGTCAAGCGTCTGCACTCAAAGTGCACACGTGTCGAACTTGAAGCATCTGACGCGTTTTTGACGCACGTAACGCGTTTGATGTGAACGCGCCATAAGACTAAAAGTAGGAAAATTCTTAGAATTTCTGTAATTCTGAGATTTTTCTTAAAATTTTACGTCTTCAGATAGAAGTTATTCAAACCTACACAACAGGGTAAACCGCACATCACTAAAGATGGGAAACTCTGCCATCTCCTCACTTAGTCCTGAGAGTCCTTGGCAGGAAATTTTAGTCCAAGATGGGAGCGCTCTGAGAAGACTCGGAGAATCTTTGAGAACACACACCCTGGTGTTTATCAAGTCATTCAGCCAGTGCGTTGTAGATTTGTTGCTGTGTTTGCGATAACTGAGCATCAACAATTAGCCAGATAGTTGTCAGTTTCACTCCAGAATACGTTTTTAAGGTGAAGTTTAGGGAAATCTTAACGTCTCGTGACTGTGAAACAAGCTCAAACCATTGCCCCTCCACTATTGTGCTCAACACTTGTGCTTAAATGCTCCTCCTAACATGGTGCTGCACATTATGTTCAAACATATCTACTTTGGTTGCATTGTGCAGCCATTGTCGTTTTAGTATGTAGTGTTCTTCTCCCCTCAAACCTCTCTAAGCTAAAGGAGGCCTTTGGCCTATTTTATCTTTTCTTTTAGTTTCTCTGATTATTCATCAGGGAATTCACTGGGATGTCCAATCCTCAGAAGATTGGCGCGCACTTTAAAAGCGTCCACATTCAACTCTGATGCAAGATGGACTTCAAAAAGCTGGAAGGTCACCTTTTTAAACCAGTTCAAAATTGCTCCAGACAGCAAAAATGACAATTGATTAATCAACTTAAAGCAGCAGCACCAGGGTGCTACTTTCGCCCAGATCCGACGGAAGCAGTAAATGATTAGATTTCCCTCACACCTCTGCTACTTTTACTTTATCTAATAATTACATTTTTGCATATTTGTGGTTAAAACTAAATCAATTTAGAAGCAAAAGAGGATGTAGTCTTCCGCTGTGATTGCATAAATATCTATGAAGAGATGCATCAAAATGTGGCTGTATTGTAACTTTAAGAGTTTTGAAAGTCGGTTTTACCCTTCACCACATTTAAGGACATCACCTCCCATTATATATAAAAAAAGAAAAGACTGTGAGAAATTTTTCAATAGTTTTATACTAATGAGCTGAAATGAGGAGTTTTGAGCCCTGAACACGTGTTGTGCAGGTGTGTCCTTGTGCTTATGTTGCGTGAGGCGTGTGACACTCTTAGTGTTTGTGTGTAAATAATGCAGAATAGGAGAGTTTGGACTCTGTTGGTAAGCATAAAGCCGTTTAAAACTGCAGAGCAGATCAACATTCCTGCTCTGATCAACACTTATTCCCCCTCCTGCCTGCAAGAAAAAAAAACAAAAAAACAAAAACAAAAAAAAAAACAAGAAAACAATTCCCTCCAGAGCTAAATCCCACTGAGAACACTCCAGACTTGTGCAACTCACAACTTTTGGCTCATTACTGAAAGCAACTTGGAGAAGTGCGTCTCTCGCTCCGTCCTCGGTGGGGGGCCTCTTCTTTGACTCAAACATTTGTCACATGACATCTCATGAAATCACACACAGACAGGCAGAAAAATGAGGAATTTTTAGACGTGCAGCAGATTGTAAAAGTCCCGCCACACAAAAACAGCGAGAGATCCCACTAGTCGGCGAGACACGTGAGCAGAGCCTCAACCACAGCTGCCACTCTGTGGGAAACGTCACAGTTTGAAAATGTGCTTGAGATATAAGGAGCAGGGAGAGGTGTAAACAGGAAGCTGACTAAATCACATGTCTGACCGCCTAACAGAAGGCAGAATATACTAAAACTAAGCTCGAGATGCAGTGGCAGGAAAGGGGGATAAATTCTAAATCTGTTTCACTTTCTCTTTTTAACTGCCATTTTCTATATGCCTTCATTTCTCTAACAGAGAGAGAGAGAGGAAAAGAGAGAGAGAGAGAGAGAGAGAGAAAAGTCAAACTATAACCACCTGAAAACCCGTTTCAGATTAGCTGATAGAAGACGGTGCTCTGCAGCAATACTGAACAGTTATCAGCGCCAGCCGTCGGAACAAAGAAAAAAAAACAAACAAAAAAAACAAAAAAACAGCACCGTTATCTCCATTTCAGTCGAGTCAAACCTACCAGCTGAAACTCCCTGCGCCGGTCGTATGCGTTCTGAATGCCCGTGTCCGCCCACAGCGCTTTGAGTGCCTTGGCGTACTGCAGGAACACCAGCATCTCCAGCTGCCCGTTTGCCATCTTGGCCGACCGGGTGTCGAAGGCCATCACCCGGTCGCCGTGCTGCTGGTTGTTCTCGTCGCCCCATGGGATGTGCAGCTTCTCCCGCGCGTCCACCAGCACACGCATACCTGGATGGGGGAGGGAGGAACGGGCAAATCAGGACCAGCGAGCACAGAGCCAAAACATTTACTATTACTAATATTATCGTCATGATAATAATAGGGGAGCACAAATTGCAGCTTTCTGGGCCGATCACCAATCAAACGATCTTTAAAAGGCGTATCCCGCCGATTCCGATTTTGGCTGATGCAGATGTTTTTGTCCCAAAACTCACTAAATACAGTTTCTAAGTTGGCAACAGTGGGGAGACTATTGTTAACCGCACACATGCAGACGTGACCTGGTGGGTGGGTCTGTCAGTCAGCTCTCTCTCTCTCTCACACAGCAGAGCAAAGAGAACAGTGGCTTATTTTCAGAACTTTGCAGAGTTAGATAGGATCAGTGGATAAGATAGGTTACACATGCAAGAATCAATGACTCGTCAATAATAAAAGGAATGGGGCCGATTTATCATCGCACCCATATTAATAAAATATTTTATTCGTGAGATGATGAAAGTATTCAACATCATCCTTACAGACCATCGAATCACTACAGGTGTTAAGTATTGTTAGATATCAAGCTGTTTTATACTATAATATTCTGCTATTATGATTAGTTATACAGAATATTATATAGCAAAGCAAGCACAAAATACAAAATGTATTTTGATGCCATTAAATCAGATGCACCAAGCAATTGGACACCAGCTATTCCTTTATTGACCTCATCAGTAACCAACAAGTTAACAATGAAATTCATGTCCTTTTCACAGCTTATTGAAAGCTAACAGGTTAGGGAAACACACTTTGCATAAGAATATTTGATTCTTACATGTTCTGCATGACATCTATGTGTTAGTCTTTAGAACAAAATATAAAACATAACTGATTAAAATTAAAGTAGGCAGAAAAACCTGAAATTATTTTGTATTTGCAGAAAGTTTGTACACCTTTATAATTTTTACTAAAATATTCTCTTATTTAGCTTTTAAAGATTTAACAATGATCAACAGAGGTGATCAGGAGGGTTTTTTTTGGGGCACGTTCAACTGGGAGGAGGCCCTGAGGCAAACTAGGAACACCCTTTAAGAACTTTATATCATTCGAGGCGTGTTGCTGGGGAGAAGGATGTCTGGATTTCCCTGCTCGACCTATTAACCCGGCAATGCTATCTTAGTTAGCCAGAAGTCAATATAAAGTATAAATATACACAAGATTTGTTCATCTGACAAAAGCCATCAATCTATTATCAAATGACAAAACAATTAAGTACTGATGTATAAGCTGCCAGATGCTGATGCTGGAGATGGTTTGAGCAAAAATACACAAGCAGTTTCAGAGACGAACCAATCAGGCTCTTCCTGAGTGATATAAATATTCTGAGGTCCGATACCCCTTTTGACCAACTCATATATTTTGTTCTGAGAATTATTGCAAGCGAAAAATAGGAAAAGATGTGATGAAAGTTCTTAGTTGAGGTGGTAGATTAGTAAAAAATGAAGAAATTGCACAAATATCCCCATTTATGTCCCTAACTGCAATCTGATTTTTATTTAACTCAAAAAAAAAACAAAAAAAAAAGAACTGTATCAAATTGATTGACCAATATGAAGATGCAAGATGCTCTTAATTTTGATTAATTTAATGTATTGGGGGATGGGGGATGTAGTTTTTTCCCCCCTTTAACTTTGCATATCACTGATGAGAGACTTCTTTTCAAACAGGTGCCTCGTAATTTCATATATTTGTAATTTTGGTCGTTTCATTCCATGGAATGAAATGACATTTTGAGACTCTTGGGCAAGCACTAATGTTGAGACTTGGGCTGTCATTTTAGAATATTTACTTTTAGCATAAATTATTTGCAAGGTGAGATTAATCAAATGCAATGTTCAGTCAATAAGCACCAAGAGTCCAAAAGATGCTGTTAAAGCGTCCTTAAGTTTGAAAACCAGTTGGATTCCACTATTCTGCTTCATAAGAAAGGGCAATCCCTGATGACAATAACTCAGGAACATGCGCTGCATTTCATTTATTACTTTAGTTGGAACTGGGATCTGGAAATGACGTCAAACTCACCGTAAGCTTGAAAACCAGTTGGATTTGTTAATTGATATGCAGTCATGGGGCTTAACTAGAGATGGTGCCAGTTCTTTACTGGTTCCATAAAATAACCAGTTTAGTTTCCAACAAATAGGAGCCAAGTCAATACGACACTTTTCCACATCACGTGAACGTTTGGTCCAAGTTTCTGAAAAGTTCACTAAAGGACGCAGTCTATAACCGTGTTCATATTAGATTCCACAAGAAACCAATAATCAAAGGTGAAAATAAATGCTGCTCACACTATGCTTTAAATGCAAAGCAGACATATTGGATGTTGAAGCTCATGAGAGACTTACATTTTGATGTTTAGGGATAAGTTTGTTGATCTTTCATCCAACTTAAAAAGTAAAAATAGAATACTTGAGTTTAACTAATTGTATTATGCAACTAATTGTGTGTTTTATTTATTTTCCCCCCCCTTTTTGGTTTTTACAGAGCAGCACATTTGTATTCATGGTAACACTTGTTAAAAACCAGTTTGAACCACTGAGCTACTCTCCTTATAGTCTTGACAGGAAGTGGGGTTAGATGACCCAAATAATAAGAATATATATGTATATATATATACACACACCAGCAGGCGATTGTTTAATGTTATTTTGGTTTGATCAGTTATAAACTGCCAACTAGTAAGGATGGAGAATAGCGGATCAAACTTTAAACAACAAAAAAGAAAATCCTTATACTCTTAATCAAATTGTGTGATATTTGAGCTTTCTTTTAGTTCTTTTTATTCCTTCTCTTTGGCTTTTGACTAAGATGAGATGTTGCCTTTGATGTTTTAATTGTTGTTTTGTTTTCATGCCCATTTTATTCGTTTTAATGCACATCACTTTGACCAACGATGTTTTAAAGTGCCTTGTTAATAAAATTGTATTGGACTTTTATAGTTAACTTTATAATTAATTTAACATATGAAACAACCAGGAGAAAAAAAATGGTGTCATTGCAATGGGTAAGTCCATGAGTAAGAACTGGTTTGTTTATGGGTATGAAACCAAAGTAGGGTGGAACAAAATGGGGCGAACTGACTCTGAGGCCAGGTAGAGTCCCAGCTCATAATAAGTCACCAGAACATGCAAGCTGGAAAGTCACTCAAATAATTTCCACCATGAAGTCTGAAGTCAAGAAATGTACAGTGCAAGTCCAAGGTCAATTTGTAATGGTAATATGTAGAGATGAACATTTAAAAAGGCCCTTGAGTAAACATGCTAAACTACTTTCCACTATTCTGGGTCAATTTACTCCTTTGCCATTTCATACCCACAAGTTGCAGTTTCATCTCTTTCTACTTTCGTTTCATTCTCAAGCCATTGCTCTATTGTGTAGTGGTGCCCAACTCCTTTTGTTAATGGACACTGCCCTGCAAATATTAGATGCATCCTTTCTCACCTGACTCAAATGGCTGAACTTCCTCCTCAGCGCATCATGCAGCTCTGCAGAGGCCTGGTAAGGAGGCGTTCATTTGATTCAGGTGTGTTGGAGAGGGCATGAATCTAAATGTTGCAGGATGTTTGTTCTCAAGGACTGAACTTGGTCACATCTGATTTGAACTAGTAATACAGATTGTTTTTGTTAAATCCTGAAAATAAATGATAATAAGAGGCTTACATCTCAGATGCAATGGAAACGTAAGCATACGTTATTTTCTAAAGACTTAATACTCCACCCTATTCCCATTGACTGTAATCCTTATCCCCATTTAAACCAGTTCATTCTTACCGATTTCCAGTTTTTGTTGAGGCTTGTTCTGCCCATTCTCATTTTGAACTATTCCTGTTTTGTTTGTTTTTTTCTTGAAAACTTTAATATATGAAGAAAAAAATGTGCTCTGTAGGCCCTTTGATTAATTAGTTGTGTTAAATTCAACTGAAAACTAATTGCAATCATTTCTCCATCAAGGATATGTCCAGATGCTATCAAATGGAGTTTTTAATGATACAAATGGAGTTCTATAATTTGATAAAAACAAAACAAAAAATATCATACAAGAATTGCAAAAATTATTTTTTGTCTATATTTAACTACATAATCACCGATCAAAGTTGATCAAGAGAAAATAGTGTGAGTCCAATCTCTACCCATTGACTGGTTTCTTCTCCTGAATAGCATCATTATGCTACATAATGCAAAGGGGTAATGACATACAAACTGGCAGTTACAGAACTACAAGTAGGTTTTTACAATTTTAATCAATGATTTTAGCGAGACATTGCAGATTGAAAATTATTTTTGTAAGTCTTAAATATATCAAAAAAAATTGAGATTTTGATACTAGATAGTTTCTACAAGAGTCAATGCAAATAAAGTTTTACCAAAGATGCACAGAATCAAGGTTTTCCTGATTGATGCCAATTTCTGTTTTGAATAATCAACTGTTTCAATATTTAAGGATTGCAAATTTTAAAAACAGAAAAAGTAAACTAAACAATAAGTTCACAGGGAATTATCACTCATTCATTACTCATTGTAAGACATGAACAGCTGAAAGCAATCAGATTTTTTTTTAAATCTCAAACATGAATAAACATAATTTGAAATCCAAGTTTGAAGTAAAACTAATGGAAATATTAAACTCAATAAATGATTAGTTGGTTTAAACTAACTATGCAACAATCAGGCTTTTCTTGACCAATACAATTTTAAAATAAAAATAAAAAACCCCATGGTATAACTCTAAAGTTGACCTAACAAGTCCTCATAATAATACATTAACACCTCCAAGATTGAAAGCATCAATTGGGGCAATTTTTTTTATTTAAAAATGATTGAAATTTTAGGGGAAGATGATATTAGGTTATACATTTAATTCAGGAAATACAACAAAAAAATATACGTTTAATTAAATCACATAGAGAAATACTTATCTACATAATTACTAATGAGCAAGTCGTTTTTATTGGTGCTATTTGGGGAGTGGACACAAACAGGAACACCTTACAGAGATTAGTACACTGGTGGGTTATCCTCCATTGAGCAACAAAACGTGGCCGTGGCTATTTGAGCCTGCTAACTCGGTTACAGCCGTGTTAAATCGGATATTTAAACTTTATGTGCCGCAAAAAAGTGTTAGAAAGCCCCATCTGAACAGAAACCCGGCTCACTGGGTGTGCCGACAGCAGATGAAGACTGTTTATGTGTGTCCTCTGAGCAGCCCCAGCGCCGCTCAACAGATGTGGAAACTTTCCCATCCGTTTTAAACGCCTTTCTGGGGCTTTTCTGTCCCAGGCGAGCGTCTCGCTTCCTCCCTCATAAAGTTACCAGTCGTAAAGCAACACAAAGTCAGGTTACCTTTGATAACATTGCTGTAGATCGTTCCTTTGAAATCCTCTCGGGCTTGCTGGTCGAAGTCCTGGCCGTGGATGATTCGCATTTGTTTGAGGAAAGTCGACTTGCCGCTCTCGCCAGCGCCCAGCAGCAGGATCTTCACCAGCCGCTTCACGTACGTTTTCTCCCGGGACAGATTTTTGTCGATCTCCTTGGACTTTCGGATCTGCTCCGCCTCGCCGGCGTTAAGCAGGCAGGGGGGCAAACAAACTTTTAACATAGACCTGGACGGCAGGAAATCCGCCATGTTCGCACTAACTTCATCGATGCTAATTTGATGCGCGTTCTCGCGAGGCGCGAGCACAGGACCAAGCCCCTTCCCTAAACTCAGGAAGTAACCGCTCCTGCTATCAATCTGAGAGCGCGCTCGGTTATGACAACAGGAAACCGCAGCTTCACATTTAAAACGACTGGTCGTATTTTCAAAATATCTATAAAAAACTATAGGAACACTCTATAAATAATTCAATGGTGAGAATAATCAGTAAACTTTCAATAAATCAATGTTTTTCAAATGATACAACACCACTCTCTGCTGGATTATGTTAGAAATTGCGGCTCATGGTTTCCGTGTAAAATAACGCATGATTCTGATTGGTTGATTCATTTTTCCTTTTACATCGGTGTGTTCAAGTGCTGTAGGCTTTCTGACCACTAGCCATACTGTCTTTTGACGTCTTTGACCTCCCATGAGCATGTTGGTGAAACTGCAGTGTCGTTGACATATTGTGAGTGGCAGTTTTATTGACTTTATAATATTATATACAAACAAAGACACCTCTTTCATTATTTACTAGGCCCTACTTTTGCTCGAGATTGATATGAGGCAGCATCAAAACCCTTTACAATATATATTTTTTGTTATTAATAGATATTTCTGAAGAATATATCCTAGATTTGTTGAAACACTTCATAAAGCATTGATAATTAACGTAGCAGATTGGGACAAATGAAACACAAGTAACTCCTTGGATATTGCATCTTTAATTATAAATTATAAGTAAAGCATCTCTACATTTTGAATAATAATAATTACAATATAGAGGAAGCACTGGAAGATATTTCTACAAAGTAACCAATCCATTGCTACACTAAAAACAATAGAAAAAAACACAACAGCAGAAGATTGTTTAGAAATGTTTTCTTTTACTCTGGCACATTTGGTTTTAAAGACAGAAGTTGTTTACATTATTAGAAATTCATCGTTAAGACAATGTAACATAAAATAACATTTTCGGTTACTTATTTATTAAGTGCATTTGCAGTTCATATTTCCTCATGTATAGAAATTAAAGATACTCTACAATACGTTCATTTAAGTAGGACAAAAAAAGATTAGACTAGATGTCTATTTCTATTCAAACAAGCGCTATGGTGAGGCATTTGAACGCATCACCAGCATCGATTACATCGATTCCCCCTCACACGGCACGGAGCTCACTGGCAACAACAGCATTAGACACAGGAGCGTGAGTGAGTGGAAATAAAAAAAAAGATGACCATTAGAAACGCTCTTCGGGATCATGGACAGAGATATCGACCTCGGATGGCTTGTCTCAAGAAGGTAGGCTTTCCTTTTTTTATTAGACATTGTGGAAATCCTTCTCTGCCCGGGCGATGACAGCACACCTGCAGATTCTCCATAATAAACAATCTAATAACCGAACTCTGATGGCCACATCTTACCTCAGACATCCTTCTGTTGATTTGTTCCTATATCACGTGAAATGTTCAACCTCCCTACAGTGTGTAAAAAGACGCAAAACAAGTTATGTGGGTGCTTATAAAGCCAAAATATATTATCAATCAAAAACAATGAAAATAATGAAAATGTATTACATGCTACATTCATTCAGTCTTATTTCTGAGTTTGAATGAACTGTAATTTCAAATAATCTAGTGAATAAAATAATTCACCAGATTATATTTCCTCTTGATACATTTGATCAATACTTATAGTTTTCTATCTTATTTTAACCTTTTCCAATGATAAGGTCATTCAGTTTAATGAGCATTAAGTATGGATCAGTATAAGTGCTCCCTGGTATAGTGAGCTGCTGCTGGGAAGAACTTAATCCAGGAGCTGTGTACTTGAAAGCAACAGCCTGGTCCTCTGGCCTGAGTACCTGATCATAAACTATTTACACCTAAATTGTAAAACATAAGTGTTTCTGTATATTTTAATGGAATATTATGCGATAGACTAACACAACCTAACATCAGCTTGTTTAGCGAAAACAAAATGACACATTTGAGAAGCTTTTTAAATACACATATGAAAAGTGTGGCATGCATATTTATTCAGCCCCACTTACCCCGATACGTATGAATAAAGATAAAATCAGCATACCAAAACTAAGTCCAAGCAAGATGACTTGGTTTTGGCATGTGTTTGGTAATAAAACACATAAAAAAAAGAAAAAAAAACAAGAAAAAGAAAAGGACTCAACGGTGGCAAATTCATGCCACAGAAAACGAGATTAAAACAATCTAATGAATTAATGAAAATGAAAAGAAGTGAGCATTCATGCATCTCCCTGGTAACTCTGGAGAAGCTGCATAGATTCATAGCTCAGGTGGTAGAATCAGCTGAAAGGACAACTATTTTTTGGGAACTTTGCAAATTTGGTCTTCTGATGGAGTGGCAAGAAGACAGTAATTGTTTATAACTACTACTGCTCCTGAAGGCATCACCTGTGCTGGTGGCAGTGAATGCTTTTCTATTGGTCAATGTTAAGACCTAAATCCAAATTTAAAAAAAAAAAAGATATTCAAATATATTCCCTATTCACTCTGAGCTTAAGTTATTATTTTTTTTTCAAAAAAGGTTTTTTAAAAATGTTTTTTAGATACTTCCAAAAGGCAAAGGAAAGCCTTTATAAAGAACAACAATTCTTCCACTTCACAATATCATGTATTGCTTTGTCTGTGCCATAAAATCTCTCCTTAAAAAGTGTAGCCCTGTGTATTTGAAAATGTAGATTAGGGTTTTCTAGTGTTTAATATTTATCACAAGAAAGCAAAAGGTTGAGGAAGTAGAAATACCAGGTAATAGCAAGTAATTTGTTTTGGTGTATTGTATATGCAGCACCCCTCTCTCCTGGGGAATGTGCACAAAATAACTTAGAGTCCTAGTCCATGAAAGCCCACTTTGGTTGGGCCCAGCTTCGGGTTTATAGCCTCTCCAGGATGACTTCAAAGCACAATGCCACTTCAAACAGACCTGAGAGTCAGCTGAACTGCTTGCTCTCACTCTCTCTCTCTCTCCCTCACACACACTCACCTTTACATAAACCGAATGGGTTATGTGCAGGATTTCTTGTTTTTCGGTACGCACACCCGAGCTGCTGGGCGTATTGGGAGCCGAGGGATCAGTTAGGATAACGGAAATTCTGTTTGGGAACGAGAGGATGACTCATTGAACGCACCCACACAAAACCCAAAGTAAAGCCATGGGATCTAGGCACAGTGTGTCGCCTCTCAGCAATTACTATTGAAGCCTCAACGTTTTTGGGCAAGACACTGAGCAGTTGTCCTGTAATATTTCACAAATTACAACAGGTGTGCTCCTAAAGTATTAGTGGAAGCCAATGCAAATGGTTAAGTCTTTCACGAATGTGCTTTACAACAGCACTATGAGTGGTTAAAATGACAATATCGAAAACCAGCAGCATTTTTGACTCATTTTGTCTTTTTGTTGTCACAAACTTCAATGTACTTTATTGGCATTTTACATAATAGTCCAACATAAAATATTGCTGAATTGTGAAGTGGTATGAAAGCAAGACATGATGTGTTAGGTGTTTTGTTGTTGTTGTTGTTGTTGTTGTTTTTTTTTTACAAAAATTTAAAGAATAGCATGCCTTTGCATCAAGCGGATCAACTCAAAACTTTGAAAAAACATCACCTTCAGTTGCAGCTTTAACTCTTTTTGTATATACCGCTACCAGCTTTTCACATCAAGATCAAGATTTGATGAAGATATTTGTGAACATCAGTTTTCAAGTCTTACCACATATTCTCTATTGGATTTAGGTATGGGCTTTGACTGGGCCAAACCAAAACCTAAATTGTAGGACTGGTGTTTATGGTTGTAGCCCTTAATGTGTTTTCTTCCAGGATTGTTGGAAGTGTGAAGACCTGTGGGTATGTGAATGTGTAAACTCGAGAGTGCAACTTCTTGTGTTGGATTTTATTTAGGGGTGTCAGATCAAAGGGTCCAAATGGACACATGTAATCCACACTAACCAGATTTACATTATTTTAAAAGCCATCTAAGCCTTCCACTCTGCAGTTGATCGGTGAGATAAAATCCTAATGATATTCACTGATGATTGTGGTTGTAAAATGGCAAAATGTGGAAAAATCTGAAATGGATTTAATTGAAAAATTTGCAATTTTTTTTTTCTCTTCTGGTGCAGCAGTTTCCTCCTCTTCTTTTCTCATCTCACTCATCTCTCACTGTGTTATTTTACAGGCGGAGAAGGTGCTGCTGGAGATGCAGGACCCCTGCACAGGAGTGAAGTCGCAGCCTCAGAGACTCGTTATCACCATCATACCCCATGCTATCACTGGTAAAAAATAAAAAAAAAGGAAGAAAAAATAATAGAACCCTCCCACATAAGCACAAAAACAGATCAATGAACTTGCATAGAAATGCACACTTGATGTAGTTATTCAGCGGCCGACTCACTGATTGTGGCTGTGTAGTGTCTCTGAGGGATACTGGAGCTATGTATGGGCTCGAGAGCTACAGATTTTATTTCCATGACAACCATGGCTGTCTCAGACTGAGTTGGAGGGGGAAAAGTAGGAGGTGAAAGAAGATGATTGAGCAGGCAGGAGGAAACGAGGAAGAGGGAGACAAAAGCAAAGATTCCTATCTTGACTTCTCCATCATTTCTTAGCTTTAAATCCCAGCAGAAAAATGGCTGAACTGAACATGCTGAGGAATTTACTTCTTCTGCTTTTCTTTGCCTCCCTCTTTTCTGCAACCATTTCCTACCCATAACTTCATCTTTGTTTTTTCATAGTCGTGATTTTTTTTCCCTTAACCTTTTATAAACTTTCGTCCTCCTCTGCAGGTGAAGATATAATTGCATGGTTAGCTGACAGATTTCAAATAGATGCTCAAGGTAAGATATGAGTCATCCAGTCTCATCCAAATGGATGCCAGTTGTTGAAATAATTTCAGGAAGGTGTTATTGTTAAATCCTTAGCACTATTACAGCTTTAATGTTTTAACCTCTCCACCTGCTGTCTCCAGAGGCCAGAAGCTTTGGCTCCATGCTGGTTGCCTTGGGATACATCTACCCTTTGCAGGACCACAAACGTTTAGTGATCAAACCAGATGCTTCTCTCTATCGCTTCCAGGTGAACACATTCTCCATTTCAGGCGGTTTACGGTTTGAAATCCAAACCGTAAACCCAAACAAGCTAGAACACTGACACCCAAAGAATCATTCCCCGTTTGTACTGCTGAATTGATGCATCCCTTGCAAAGTGGGTGGCCATGTTGTTTGTGTTGGTCCTGCATTTTCTGCATGCAAAAATGCATGGCACAGCATTTTAAAGAAATGCATTTTATCTGTTCATTTGACCTGAAATATGCAATGCATCATGATAATAATAATACATAATAATACATTTTATTTCAAAGGTGCCTTTCTGGCACTCAAGGACACCGTACAAAGAGCGAAAAGTAACAAAAACAATGAAAATGTAGCAATTAAAAATAAATAGAATAAATACACAACAATGTATCTATATGAAATCTATATATAAATCTATGTAAAAAATCTATATAAAAAATCAAGCAAACCAATGATGTCATATTGAAAAGACAGATCTATATAGGTGTGTTTTAAGTTCGGTTTTAAATTTAGGGAGTGACTTTATGTTTCTAAGGTGGGGTGGTAATGAGTTCCAGAGTTGGGGAGCAGAGCGACTGAAAGCTCTGCTCCCCATGGTGGTAAGACGGACAGAAGGGACAGACAAATGGATGGAGGAGGATGATCTGAGGGAACGAGAGGGAGTGGCAATATGAATAAGATTGGAAAGATATAGTGGGGAAAAATTGTGAAGAGCCTTAAAAGTATACAGAAGAATTTTGTATTCTATGCGGAACTTGGTAGGCAGCCAATGAAGTCTTTGCAAGATAGGAGTGATGTGGTGCATGGATGGGGTTTTAGTAATGATACGGGCAGCTGAGTTCTGGACCAGATGAAGTTTATGAAGAGATTTCTGGGTGAGACCAAACAGAAGGGAGTTGCAATAGTCCAGGCGTGATGTCACAAGACAGTGAACAAGAATGGCAGCGGAATGGGAAGTAAGGGAGGGGCGAAGACGGTTGATGTTGCGTAGATGTAAATAAGCTGAGCGGGTAATATTGTTAATATGAGACTGGAAAGAAAGGGTGCTGTCAAGAATAACACCCAGACTCTTTACCTGAGGGGAGGGGGAAACAGAACAGTTATCAATTTCAAGACTAAAGTTTTTAATTTTGGCCAGATTAGATTTAGTACCAATGAGAAGGACCTCCGTTTTATCACTATTAAGCTTAAGTAGATTAGAGGAGAACCAGGATTTAATTTCAGTCAAACAGTCAGTAAGCGAAGATGGTGGAAGGTTGGAGGCGGGCTTACTGGAAACATAAAGCTGGGTGTCATCTGCATAACAGTGAAAATCAATGTTAATGCTTACGAAAAATATTACCCAGGGGAAGGAGATAAATAATAAAAAGAATCAAGAATCATGACTCAAATTAAGTCAGATTGCACTGTAAAAATTTAGGTTTTCTTAAAAGAGAGCACACCAAAAAAATCTGTAAATGTTTTGTGTGGATTGGATATTTTATTGTGCAGTTCATGTTTTACAGGTCACATATTTGCGGTTTGTCATTTGTAGTACAGTACCTTGCGATTGTGTCAGTTTGCAAGGTACTATTGTGACACTTTGTCACACTATAATCACAAACTTCAATATATATTGCGATTATAAGTGATGTGGGCCAAAACTGCCAAACTTAAAGTATTAAATGGGCTAACATTTGTAGAAAATTAATCCATGAATGTGCTTCAATCTGAAACATTTAAAAGGTCATACACATTTTCTTTACTAAAAGACAAGCATGTAATTTCTTAGTTGTTGGGTACATTGTTTTCATTTTTTCCCGGTCTATCGTCAACAGCATTGGGATGGGGTTCCCTGTTTCGTATAAAATATTTGCAGTTGGTTTAATGATTGGATGAGCTCAGGATGATTTTGAGTAAAAGTTGGTGGACGTTTGTGCTGCTGTCTTCTCCAGTGATAATATCAAAAATAAGAGATAATTGCCCTCTGTTGTATCAAACACTTCCCGTTTTCTTTTTCTGCTTATTTTTGTAAAAAGCACATCTGTGAATATTCTCCCCTAAAAAAAAGTATCTACAAGCATTTCTGAACCTGTTGTTTATTGAATCTGAAATAATCTGACTGAACTTTAGCTTGGTTCTCTGGTGTTTCAGACGCCGTATTTCTGGCCCACACAACAGTGGCCTGTTGAGGATACAGATTATGGTGAGAATGACGCATAGGTGTTATTTACACTTCATCCCATGGTATGTTACCAACAGTCTACTGATTTATTACGCGTTTTCAACTCCTGAAGCAATCTACCTAGCAAAAAGAAACATCCGGAAGAAAGGAATCCTGGAGCTGCACGAGCAGGTAAGGAAACTTTATGAAGAATGACAAGGTTCACTTGGAGGAAGGGAAAAAAACAAACAAAATCTGAACTGAATGTTTTGAGTGGATTTTTCTTCTTTTCCATTACAGAAGAAAGGAAATATTCAGAATAACATGAAAATTATATCTTGGTGAAGCCGCTGTGTTCTTTCCAAGCAGTGTGCGTTTACAGGACGTTTCATTTGCTGAAAGTTAAATAATCTCTTTGCTTTTAAATCTTTACGTAAAGTATAGAAGTTACTCTCCAATTCACACAAGACAGCTGTCGCAGGTGTTTGTCGCAGTTCTCTGCACCATTGTCATTTTGACTTTGTTGTCATAAAAATGTAAGAACCAAAGCAAATGCTAATCCATATACTTATTTCTCCAAGTGAGCCTAATACTCTGTCATAGAGATGCAGATTAATGCCAGGTGAAATCCTTCTTTTTAAATTTGTTTACTGTGCTGGTGTTTAATGTGCTCAGGAGCAGTACAACCATCTTCACAAGTGGATGAACCACAAGTGGGACTTTGTAGTAATGCAAGCTAAAGAACAGTACAGGTAGGCAGGAAAGAAACTCGGCAACATCCCAGGTTTTGTTGTGAAGAAAGTGTTACAATTGTGTTTGTGTCTTCTTTTACTTTTAGAGCAGCAAAAGAGAGGAAGAAACCGGACCGGGTGGTGTTTGACTGCCAGGAAAGAGCCTACTGGGTTGTTCACAGACCCCCGGTTAGAAAACATTCACACAAGCTTTAACTATACACCTGTAGCTTTGATTTAACCCCAGCAAATGAACACAAAACCTTTTTGGAAGGAGCTTTGTCCTTGTAGTGTAAGCATTTAACAGATTTCAGCCCCCAAATCACAGAGTAACATTTACCCCTTTAGATATTTATTTTTAAACAATTTTTTTTATGACATTTGTAGGATCAAAACAAACATTTGCATTTTAATATCGGACTAATATAACCTGATTAAATAAATGAAAATGCAGGCCTGCAAGAGATAATTTGATCTAATTAAATCTAAAAACTGGTTGTACCCACCCACTTTTATGCAGAATTATTATACATAATGTGGGGGCATAGCTCAGTGGTAGAGCATTTGACTGCAGATCAAGAGGTCCCCAGCTCAAATCTGGGTGCCCCCTGCCCAATATCCACCTGCAAAATTCACAATGCAGCACCTTCAATAACAAGCATGCTCAATAATCTGAAATTGCAAAATAGAATGCAATATATTCCTCAAAGGCAAAGCTTTATCTGCTTCAAATCCATATTTTAAAACCTATTAAGAAACAATCTCATGAATTTAAATTCTCAACAGCCACTGTACAAATTTAAAAAATGCTCCCCATCTATTCGAACTGTGCATCACTTTGGCAAGTACAGCAAGAACGCATTCTGAAGTTAATTGTAGATGTAATGTTAACTAAAAAACAACTTGAGTTCATACATTTGCTGTTGACAAAATGTTAGGAATTTTGGGATCATAGACAAAACCATGACTAATTTATCAGATTCAGCTAATAATGGCATTTCTGAAAAATTCCTAATGGAGGATGCACCAATTTTCTGGATTTCAGCAAATTCAAAGCTCAAGTCTAAACACTTGTTAAATGCAAAATAATAGTTGCATGCATGAACTCAAATGAGTTCAAACATCCTGATCTGTAAAACAAGCTAAATCTCCACAGCATTACTTTGGGGAAATAAAATCACTTCAAGTATAACTCAATATTTTTAAAAAAGGTTAAATAGTTTACACTTTAATATATCTATGACATATAAAAGACTAGAAATTTGATAAATATCTGATTGTCATTGTGTGTGACAATAAAACACTTACATAATGTGGGGGTATAGCTCAGTGGTAGAGCATTTGACTGCAGATCAAGAGGTCCCCAGTTCAAATCTGGGTGCCCCCTATTTAATATCTGTTAGTGAAATTCCCAATGCAGCACCTTCAATAACAAGCATGCTGAAAAATGTGATTATCATAAGATAGACTACAACCTATTCAACAAAGGTAAAGTGTTATGTGCTTCAAATATAGATTTAAAAATGTACATAATCACCTACTAAGAAACATTTTCATGAATTCAAATTCTCTGACTGTATATGTTATATGACAATAAAAGACTTGC
>NW_006799946.1:1644856-1672979 GCF_000485575.1 Poecilia formosa
AAGTACATAGCAAAAAATATTTATCAGTTTTGGTAAATTCAAAAGAATATTAAAACATTTGTGTTGTTAATCTGGACACAGGGTTTTCAGATGTCTGCTCGCTAAATCTCTAGAGTTACTTTGGGGGAAAAAATTTATTTCAAGTATAACAAAACATTTTTAAATTAGGTTAAATAGCTTACACTTTAATCTATTATCTATCTATTACATATAAAGAACTAGAAATCTTAGTAAATATCTGAATTCATCATTGTATATGACAATAACAATGACACAACAGGGGGTTTTTGAGCATTATATTTAATAGTCATGTAAGATCAAACTTTGACTAGACCTCTTCAAAAAGCCTTCAATTGTTTGGGCTTATGTTTTTTGAGCAATTCAGAGATTAGCTTGTCGGTTATGTTTTGGATCATTGTCTTGTTAAATTTGACAAAAAAAAGCAAAAACAGAACAAATCTGAAACCTTTTTTTTATAGCATTGTGTTTCACAAATGTACACACTGATAATAGTCAGAAACTGAATGTTCAACGGCAGCCGACACAGAAACCTGCCGCCAAAAATTGCGAGCCTTCTCCACACTTCACAGGGCATCTCATTATCTCGACCCATGACTCCTCATTACCATTACATGTCCAGGCAACAGAAAAGGGCACGACTGTTTAATATTTAATTTCTGAGCTAGAGAATGTGTTGCAGTGTGTTGCGTCGTGGGGACATGGAGAGTCTTATGTCGTGACTCTGGTGCAGAGACCAGCCGAGTAAATCATAGCCTGTCCGTCAGTTATTTCAAATAAAGACAGATCCAGCTAGAAATCCACCAAATAAAATACATCAACCACAAATTTTCCTGTGATTTTTGGTGTTTTATGTAATATGCAGCTGCTTTAGGAAGCCTGTGTGTGCTTTAATGTATACATTCATCTGCAGTCACAGCAAAAAAAAAAAAAAAAGGATTGATTCAAAATCCACCACTTTGTCTATTGTAACAGCTTTCGACTGATTAAAAACAAGATATGCTTACTCAGTTAGTGTTGTAGGTCACCGCCCAATGTGAGTCAGGTCATGACACTAAACTTATGCTGCGGAAACGAATAGCTTCTTCTTTTAGTCTGGGATTTATTTGAATAAATAAAGAAGTTGATTTTGGAGTAGCAATTTCTTGATGAATTGTAAATCTTATAGTTCAGGTTATGCGTAAACTAAAGGTTCTCCATTTGAACAAGGAGGACAGTGAAGCAGCCAAATTCTGAGATTGTTATTGATTATTTCAACAATTATTATACATTAAACACAACATGATTATTTTGGGGTGTATTTAAAGGAGGAGCTATCAATGGTTTAAACAAGATTCTTGAGGAGCCAGGTGGCCATAAACCCTCGATTGACAGACAAATGCCATCAGCAGGAATTGCTGGCAGCAGCCGCTGAGCTCTCCAGCTTCCGATGTATACAATTATACAATATATTAAATGCCAAAGGCTCCGTGTCTGACCTTCAAGATGAGCTCTACTCCTTACCCAAAGCACAAAAGAGTCAGCTCCAGTTTTGCTCACAACTACATATAAATAAACCAACGAGCTCTGAGGGTTTCTGTTCAACAGAGTCACTAATCAAAACAGGAAATGTTCACGTCTGTGGACCAGCTGGTTGTCTGAAATAGGAAGTATGAAGCGTATTCTGAAAATAACACTAGCCCTATAGTGAAGCATGGTAGTGGCTTAATGATGCTCTGGAAAACTGCAAGATGTGGAGGGTAAAATGGATTCAGTCAAGAGTCAGGAAAATCCTGGGAGAAAATGTCACGCCATCTGCAACGCAGCTAAAGCTTTGATCTAATTACAGGACACTGATCCACCAAAACTTGATTTAAAACGAAGTTATGGGAATTACTAGAATGGCCATGGCAATCACTTGATTTGAACCGTTTTGAAAAAAAAAAGCTTGTCATAAAGGGCTTCAACAATGTCGATAACGCACTCATCATTATGGCATTTTTGGTTTAATTTTGGGAAATAACTAACATTATAACGTTACCTGTAAGAAACAATTTTTTTTGTTCCCTTTTATTTCTTGCTGCATATTTACAAAAATACATCATTTAGAGTTGTGGTTGGATAATTTTGGTTCCAATTGTTCATTATTGCCACTTCACACTTGTAACGAGCCACTTGGTGTTTCTAATGGCTAGGAAAAAAAAAAAAGAGATCATACAACATCAACTGTTCATTAGCATCAGAAACAGCCACCTGTTGTAATTAATTGGTCCCTTGCTAAGCCCACTGTGTCTAATTGCCTTTATTGTAATGTGTGTTCAGCCAGGGACTGTGAGTGCCATGGACTACGGGCTGGATCGAAGAACAGATCCCAATACAGACGAGGTAACAGGTGAGTCCCCGCATGACCAGCAGGATCATAATTCTTCTCAATCAGCTTAAGCCCAGTAAGAGGCTTTAATGCATGAATGCAGCTGCATAAAACGATGCTTGCTTTCTATTTCCAGTCTACGCTGTCTGCTTACAGTGTTGATTTGCATCTTATTTCTTGTCTTCGCTTTTGTTCTTTTCTCCTCTGCAGGCATTTTCCCATGGCTCTATTTTTTCAGCCCACTGGTTACACCACCAGTTTATACCATTAAAAAAAATCACCATAAATATATATACATATATATAAAAAAAACAATATCAAATGTCTTGTATATATTCTTGTTCTCAGACACAAACACCTGACTACTACGAGAGAATTGTAAGTAGGATTTTGCTCTCTTGTGTTTTCCTCTTGCTTGTGTTTTTGCTCAGCTAAAATTGGTACTTTGTTCTGCCTCGTCTCACCTGTTGTAGATGATCTTCACCCAGCAGTCCATCATGAGGCCCAGAGTGAAGTCATCTGTGTCCATCGGCGCGTAAGACAGCCTCAGATTTATGTTACCTGCACTCTGATGCCCGCAACAACAAATTCACCTTTTAGTTAGATGTAAAAGGTCAAAAAACATAAAAATGCCTCCTTAAAGAAGTTGAGCACAATTGTCCTTAATGTTTTCCTTGCTCTCTTTTTATGAAAACAAGATGATTTTCTTTTTTTTTTTTTAAGATAAGATTTTGAGTTAAAAATCTGCAATTTTTCTTCCATTCAATTTATTCATGCTTTACTTAGCTGCACTTCTGCGGAGCTTTCTGAGTGGTCAGACAAGTAAATTGGTGTGAACTCTTCTCAAGGGTTTAAGGAGAAATCCTCTTATGCTAAATACAAACAATAGCATAACTTAGGTTAGCAAAGTTTGACCCAAAAGGAGCACATTACCGCTGCAGCAATGTGCTTTCGACCAAAGTGGAGATGTTTGGCTGCCATGCAGCGTGTTTGGAGAAAACCACACATAGCATGTCAGCTCAAACATCTCATGCCAACTGTAGAGCACGTCAGTGGAGGTGTGATGAAATGGGCCTGTGGTTGTTTTGTAACCACAGGATCTAGGCACCTTGAAGGCACTGAATCAACAGTGAAGTTCTTTACCAGAGGATTCTAGAGTCAATATGAAGCCGTCTGTCTGTCAGATGAAGCTCTTCCTGAACAGCACAGCGATTCCAGACATAACAATAAGTCTGCATCTGCATGTGGTAAAACATTATTTGTGATCTACATCAAACAATGAATCTCATTTCCTGCACTGCAGACTGGTGAAGTACAGCGCCACCTATAGCGGTCACGACCCTTTTCTCTCCAAGTGTCTTCCCAGCAACCCGTGGCTCACTGACGACACGACATACTGGACCTTGAACATGTCTAAGTGAGTCAGCCAACAAAGACATGTTCTCTAAAAGTCAGCCTTATTCAGCAGTCTGATTTTCCTCCTCTGTGGTTTTTCAATTTGTGCCGCAGCGTGGAAATACCCACCAAGATGCGTGTAGAGAGGTGGACGTTCAGCTTCAAAGAGCTTCTCTCAGATCCTCGAGGACGAGATGATTTCAGACTCTTCTTGAAGAAAGAATTCAGTGGTATGGACTATATTGAATGAGAAAACCCCCCCAAAAAACCCAAAAAACAAAAAACGCAGTGTTGATTTGAATACTTGTGTGGTTTTCTTTTCTGGGTGTTTTTAGGTGAGAACTTGGCATTCTGGGAAGGCTGTGAAGATCTGAAGTGGGGAACTGCTGTCGCGATGAGAGAGAAAGCAGAGCAGATCTACAAGTAACGACTTTTTGGGATCTACTGATTGGATTCGAGTTTGAAAGATCTCTCTTTATTTTCCCTACTGCATGAATTTCTGTAATCTTTCAGCAGAAAATTGATTCAAACTGACCATCTCTCATCTTTTCCCAGGACATTTTTGGCACGTGGCGCCCCGCGATGGATCAATATTGATGGAAAAACAATGGAAATCACAGTGAAGGGTTTGAAGCACCCACACAGATACGTTCTGGACGCAGCCCAAACTCACATCTACATGCTGATGAAGAAGGTCAGTGAACACATCAGCAGTGGGGCCTTAGGATTGGCAGTGTTCAATGTCTGCTTGTTGGGCTCTGCAGTATGTTCACAAGACTACAGAACCTGAGATAATTATATCATTGCAACAAGTAGTTTGATATAGAAGTATGAGTTGATAAAGCAGGAGCAATACATTTGATGATTGATGTCTCATAAGGTAAATATAATTATTATATTTGAAGATAAAGAATGGGTTGGCTTTTCTTTCTGTCTTTCTTTCCTTGCAGGACTCATATGGGCGGTACCTAAAATCTCCTGTGTTTAAAGAAACCTTAAAGAAAGCCATCTGTCCCGAAGAGCACAAATTCAAGTGAGCGACATCTTTTAGACGTTCTTGCATTTGACGTCCGATACTTGAAGAATGTCGAACTTATATCCACTTAAACTTGTTTTGGAAAATCACATCCGTCACTCTCCATTGTCTCCTTTTTCCATTTCCCTCAGTGAAGTCCAGTTGGAGCAGAACGCCAGGAACAGACGGCCCAGTCTTAGCCCCATCATCATCCGGCAGCAAGAGCAGGAGCAAAGGGCCAAGATGGCCGCCAACGCCCCGGTTGACATTACACAGGTCATGAGCAAACTCAGCAAGCAGGGCAAGGAGATGGGTCCTCGTCATTCCAAGTGAAAACACCTCAAGTTCAGCGACAAACATGACTAGCGTTTATGGTTTTTTTTTTTTCCAATTTCTGCAGAGGTTTAGTTTGAGATTGAATTAGTACTTTAATAATATTCATTTCGATCCCAAACTGATGAGAAATGTGAAGTGAAGCTGTAGAGTAAATTCAATGTGACTCATGTTCAAAATGTTGTTAGTTATACAAAACCTTTATTTAAAATAGTAGAAATAGTAATATATTTTTGCTAAGCCTCCTTACTAGTGACATATACTGAGCAACAGTGAAAATGTTTTTTTGTGAGCAATCCTGTTTTAATCAAACTCAGATGAGAAGTTGCACTTGTTAAATTACGGTTTTATTATGCGTGATGAGTAACGACAAGCAGAGGACCAAAGTCTGTTGTCTTATCAGTGAAAGCTGCCATTGTTTCTCATAAAGTGTCCATCTTTTTCTGTTGTTGTTCTGTAGTGCTGCTCTCTGTCTTTCTTTGTCATCAGTCATAAGTGAATAAATCAAAATCACCTCATTTTTATTTGTTTGTGTTATTTACTGTGTTTCAATGTAATCACTTTGTTGCTATGCACGTTGTTAGGATGGGATTTATTCCTTCCTTCGTTTCTTCTCTCCTTCCTTCTGTCCTTTTTCCTTTCCTTTCTTTTCTCTTTCCTCTCTCCCTCCCTCCCTTCCTAATATCTTTCTCTCCTCTATTCTTCTTTTTTCATTCTATTTGTTGTTTCTCCCTCTTTCTTCATCTTCTTGGATGTTTTCATCTTTCTTACCCTAATCCACTGTTCTTTTTCTTTCTTTCTCTCCACTTAACGTCCCTTTGTCACTTTCTGTCTTCCCTCATATTGTACCTTCCTTCCTTCCTTCCTTCATTTGTTCAATCATTCCTTCCTTCCTTCATTTTTTCTTTAATTTCTTCCTTTCAACAACTTGACTCAGCTGCTGTACAATAAGATATTTTAAAGGTAACTAACCAGTGACCGTAATTTGTCTGTTTCATAAAATATTCAGCTGTAATAATGTTTAAAACTATCAATTAGTATCAATATCTCTCAGTTGACTCTTAGTTGGATGATTGAAATATACTGGATAGGAAAATTTTGAATTTTCCAGATCCCACACACTGACTCTTCCCAACCCAGATGCCCTCTGACTGTTGTGTCTTGCCCTCTGATCCCACAGCTGTGCCGATTTACCACTCCCGTCCCGCACCTCGCTGTCTACACTGGAATCCCTGACCCACCTTCTGTCACCGCCTCGCCCTCCCTCCCTTTCCTCGCCCACACCCCAGTCTGTCCGTCCCCAATTAGCGTGGCCTTAGACAGCACCTCGGCTTCTGAGCGGCGGATGGAGGCCAGTGACGGTGAGGGCAACACAGAAGTTCGGGCCCCTGAGGGGGGAAACTTGTCCAAGTCTCGAATGGCCCTGTCGCTGCGCCGACTGCTGAAGAGAGGCTGCAGCCCCTCCACCATGTTCGCCAGCCTGTCGCCCAAATGCCACACGGCGGCCACAACAAGTAGCCGCATTCAGCCCATCACACCAGATGAGGCCAGCCAGGCTCCACCCAGAAGAATCGGCAAGTAAGTGGTGGCAAATACAGCGCTCAGTCGAAAACACTTCGACAACGCTTTAGCTCTGGTTAACACTTTAGTTCATGTAGTGCAATCATCGAAGTGCACAATCCACAGCTATGGTGCTGTACTCATGTCAACCACAACAGAGGTGAAAATAGTGGGAAAACATTTAAGAACAAAACAGATAGGGACAAATACACACACTCTTTCTATTGCAATTTTAAGAGTAAGAACTTATCTTTAGTACCCTCCATGCTTCTTTGTATGTGTTAGAAACATTGTAATTAAACCATCTTTTATCCCACTAAGAAGCACTTCTTCAAGAGTATTAACTGTATGAAGAAAATATACAGTTAATGGCAACAAAAACTCCTTTAATGGCTTTGCTTAGAGAGACACAGCTACAGTCATATGAGAATAATGAACACCTCATTAAACACTCAGTTTATTTGGATCTGAACACCACAAAAACAGAACTGGAACGACGTACAAAATCCTCTGTTCGATATCTCTCAGCTTCTTCCAGATCAAAGTAGACATTCCTCCCGAGTGCCGGATCTACCCCATTGAGTCTGAGGACGAGGATGAGGAGAACAGGCCTGCATCTCGGGACGCGGTGGGAACAGAGGAGATCATTTGCCCCTGGGAGAGTCTTACTCGACAGAACGGGACAGGATGATTGGCTGGATTCATACAGGTGCAACGCCACAGGACTTTTAGGGTGGAACATGTAACACAAATACCAAACAACATCAAGACCTGCAAGAATCTCTCAGTCTGGGACACCGAATGACAAAAACCCTTCAGCATCTGACCGCCTGCTGCTTTGAAAGGTCGTTGCAGAGCTGTTCTATTGCTTACCCCGTTTTCTGTCAAACACCATGACAAAAGTAGCTGCGAAACAGAAATGCTGGTGAAATTTTAAAAGGTAAATTTTTGTTTTCAAAACGAAGGTTTATTGGAGTTCAGTCGCCTGGTCCTGGAGTGTTTTGTCAACTTGAAAGAGGCATTTTGTAGGGAGGCTGCAGAAGTGGAGGTGGTCAAGATCAGTCCCAAACCGTGTCCACAATCTGAACACAAAGACCAAACAGTTTTCCAGACCCAGCCAGGTCTGTCTTTTGTCCCCAATCCTATTTCTGGTGTTCATGTACTGGATGCATGACTTAGTCTCGTCTTTGCTTGTTCAAGCCAGGACCTCCAAGTCAAGAGACAGCTCCTGTATGTCTAATCCATGGGTCTCAGTAAGAAAATGATGGATTAATCTTCCAGGGCAGAGTCTGTCTATTCCTCTAGAGGCGGATGGGAGTGTTACTCTTGTCTGTTGTGGTGAGAAAACAAAAATCTCCTTTTTTATTTAATAACCATTTACATTCCAATCTAAAGCAGTTTTAAAAATAAGGTAAGAAGCTTTGTCTTTAGGGAGGAGATTAGAGCAGAGCTGCAGCTCTTCTACATTGAAAAAAAGAGTCTGTTGACGTGGTTTGGCTATCTGATTATGATTCTACCAGGACACCTCCCTTTGGCAACGTTTCAGCCATGTCCCACTGGGAGAAGACAATGGATGGATGCATTTTGCCTTTCAACAAAAGCAGAGCTAGGCAGCTCACATGGTTTAGGTCCACAAGACGTAAAAAGTCTGTCTAAAAGTGTTCCTTTAGTTACAGCCTTACCGTACAGGACTGATGTGAGCCCCAGCGGAGCTCAGGCTGGAGGATGGTTTTAACAAGAGTCACTCCAGATGGGGACAGCAGAGTTTACCAAAGTTCAAGCGCTTTCACAGCTTGAACTTTAGCTTTCATGCTGGAACCTTACTCTGCATCTCAAGATGAACTGAAGCCCAACAGAAGCCTTAAACCACATCTCAGTTTAACCTCGAAACTTTCAATAAAGCAAGACAAAGACATCCAAGGTGTTATTTTCAGAATAGCAAGGATAAAGAAGTCAAAAGCATAGAGTACAAAGATAGACATACATTCACTGACATCGTTGTGGCTGTAAAGGAACATTAATTCAACAAGTAACTAAATCTGAAACCCTCGGCGGAGAATAACCAAAGCAGACGGAGACCTGTAGACTCTGCTTCCACATGCTTGTTCGGATGTTTCTATATACTTACTAATGTAGAGACGTTTTCTTGTTCTGCAAGATAGATTTAGAAGCCCCTGTCTATTAAATTATCTATTTTGTGAAAAAACAACAACAACAACAACAAAAAACTGAGCCAAACCAGTTTGAGGTAAAGTGGGAGCACAAGGACAGCTTGTACAAAAAGATACACAAGCTGTCATATAAAAAGTTACACCCTCTTTTAATCCTAGGGTTATAAATAATCTGGTCTTCATCAGGTTTTAAAATGATAAATCTAACCTCAAGTGTATAAAAACAGACAACAGCTTCCATACTGCCACTATTTAATAAGCAAAGATCAAGTCTAAAACGGAGAAGCTGTGTGTGGAAAAATAAACAAATAGGAGTTAGATTTTCTCATTTGGTTATGGAGGAATTTTGGCCCCATTTTTCTTTGCGACATTGATTTTGTTGTTTGAAGTTTTCAGATGTTTGTATCTGCACAGGTTTCTTAGAGTATCACCACATTATTCTGCCTTACGATTCAGTATACATCAACGATTCAGTTGTAGATTTGCTGGAATGTTAAGGATCATTTTTGACTTTTGATGGCCCAGTTTATTCTAAACTTCAAACAGGTCTAATCTTTGACTCTAGACTTATTTGGTTGGAGATGAGTTTGTGTTTGACTCAGTGGTTTTGAAGCGCACAACAGGTCTAGGCCCATATTATCACACTTCAACTATGCTTGAGAGTTTTTTTATGAGAATATTGTGCATTCTGGTTTACACACATTGTATCCTCAATAGGGCCTTTCAGGTAATAGTTTCTACAAGAAAGGTTTGACCTGCAAACCCCTGTTTATGAATACTTTTGTCATTCATATAGCACAGGCTGATCTTGCAAGACAAACAGGTAGATGTTGTGTTCCAGAGCATGATGTTGGAGTTGTTGCTCAAATAATCACTTCTCCATCACCATGTATTTGATAGAAAATGAAATGAACATCTCTCACAAGATTGAGTTCTTCCACTATAGTGGAATTAGCTCCAAGTCTTTGATGTGCGATAGAATCCCTGTCTTCATCTTAGTGTTTAACTTTTAGACGAATCCCATTTGATTCAGGTGTATTCGAGAAGGGATGCATCTAGAAGTTGCAGGCGAGTAGCTCCTGTAAGTTGGACATGTCATGCTGCTTTTTTCATTCAACAATCTCAAGGAAGCTATAGATGTTCCCTTTTATTCTTGCTATTCTCTCATGAATTTTCACATTCAAAATTTTCACTGAGGCTTATATGGAGCTCTTAGGTTTTGGGCTCTTCTGCGTTTGACCAGCAACTTTTAAGATATATCTTAAAAGTTTTTTCCACTTGGGTGTAATCGCTCTCTCTTCAGAATGATGGAGTTCTTAATGTTTGGAAAAGGCTTTCTGACCCTTCCCAGACTGATGGACAGTCATTACGGATGTTTTTCTGCCTCGGCATCTGCATTGCAGAAACTCCTGCTTTTGTAGCAATTGTGGTAATCAGTAAATTTAATTGCATCTTGCTGACCCTTTTCCTTTTCACCTCCATGGACGCAGCAAAGGTGTACTTAGTTTTTCAAACACTGATTTCATTTTTGGATGCATTTGTTTCATAAATGACAATGCTGAATCTGGTGTGTCTTCTTACAACCCTAGATTTAAAAGAGGGTGCTCTTTCTTTTTACCCAGTAGGATGCAGGTTGTAGTTTTGTATTTGGCTCCACTGCTGTTTTGTACCCTCTGTGTAGCTGTTGTGTACCAAACACCAAACAGAACGAGATGTTTATGGTCTCTTCTTTTGGGGAGGGACAGCAGAACATGATCTAACTAACTGAATGTATTATCTTTATCATGTTTACAGATGCAAGAATGTGAAAAGTACCTTGAATTTGTTGTATCTGATATGTACATTCCATAGTTAGTGTCAAGTGCCTCAATAAAAAAAGTGTCTTTTCAACAGTTTGACATCTAATTTTTATTTTTTTTTCTGTCAGGGCTTCCCAGGTCCAATCCTCAAGAACTATTGTTTTGCAACATTTAGATGAATCCCAACGCACCTGAATGAAATGAATGTCTCATTATCAGGTGTCTGCATAGTTAAATGTCATGCAGCTGAGGAAATTCAGTCATTTGACTCAAGGTTTTGGAGAAAGAATGCAACTAAAGTTGCCGGATACCGGATTAAGGCATCCCTGTTTTATTTTGTTCCAACTATCATTGAGTTGTAATGATTATGTATTACCACTAGGTGGCAACATAGAGAAGAAAATAAACACATATTGTTGCAAACAAGGACAGTTCAGTTTATTCAATAAAACAGAATTATTTACAAAAATCAGTATAGTTTTTGGACATGTTCCACTTTTTTATTTACATTCTGCGAATTACCAAGATCTTCACCTTGCGCATCATTTTATTATACAGACAAAGAGATCCCAAATGTCTTAACCATTTTTTTTTTGTAAAAGTAACCTAATATCCAGACATACATAACTACGATCTTTACATATGCCTGTTTTTTGCGACCACATTACTTCTGCTGTTTCAGATGTCACCGACTGATGTGCAGAAAGAAGCACAGCTTCACTGAGGTGACTGAACAAAGACTGGAGCAAAGCTTTGATCTGCCTCTGTTTTTCATGGCGTCTCTGAGCTCAACAATCTGATTGCTCCTTTTCAACACTCACGGTGGGACATTCACACAAAGTCCACTGATGCATTAGCCCAGCAAAGAGACAGAAAAACATCCAGGTGTTCAAGTGTTAAGAAGCATTTCTGGAGATGCATTCACACCACACATTTTAAGTTGTAATATGAGGGAAAAAGAAGTATACATGCTTATAGGTAAATGTATTTGTTTATAATCTCTAAATTTATTTGAAATTATGCAAAAGGAAATAACAGAAAGGAATAATTTAAGGAATTAGTGGTAGAACAAATCATAAATCAACAAATTTCAGATTCATGGGAACAATTTGCAACAAGAACTAACAGCATTACCGTCAAATATATATTCATCAGTTGGCTCCAGTTTTTCATCCATCAAGTCCTGAGCTAAGTTGTCTGAAATCAAATTTTTATTCATTAATAAAATCTTAAAGAGTGCTGGAAAACGCATTTGTAAGCAGTTAAAAGCGGTTTATTTTATTATTTGTATTTTGTTTGCATTTGTAGGCGCATATAGCAAGATCCACATCGCAACACAGTGGGAAAGGGACACATTGTCTTTAAAGTGGACTTCCTGCAGCCCAGACAAGCATCCAGCAGCATAGGAGTTGAACACATTACACTCTCCTCTGTCACTTTGAAGAAAATATTTAATATATTTAACCTCCCTGGCTCAAATACTTACATAAGAAGATTTAGAAAACATGTGGAACACAATCCAACATTTCACCATCAACTATGAACTCTGTCGATACAGACATGATGTTCGCTCTGCGTGACCTTGCCCTGACATGATGAATGACCAAATCAGAGGTGTAATGAAACTCCAGACGTTCTCCTGCTGCTCCCCCGTGATTTTCATCTATATATGTGCGTGTGTGTGCGTGCGTGTGTGTGCGTGAGTGCCCAGAACCTCCATCAGACTCACAGGTGACCCAGTGTTTCTCCCCGAGCCTCCAGTGTTTGACGAGAACAGGTAATTATCAGTGACCTCCTGCCTTATAAAATTTAACAGCGTGAGAAAGTGATGTGAAAGGATGAGCGAGAAGCAACCTTGCAACTTTAACTTCATCTTGATGTCTCCTTACACCTTTTTTTCCCTGGATTCTTCCCTCAAGCCACCAAAGCTCTTCTTGGCCCCTTTTAATTCTGCCTCTGTGTCCCTGAGGACTTTGATCATTAAGTGAAAGTTGATGCAATTCTGCTGTAAACCTGCACCTTTCCAAATGATTTATATTCCTTAAACTTTTCCCAAATTTGTTAGGTTATAACCACTAACTTCAAAGCGGTCTTAATTCTTTAAAAGCCACTAAAGTTATTGGGGATTATTCTGAACTTTCTCAGTAGTTATGCTACTGTATGTTTGGGCCTCCAGATATCTTATAAACTACATTTCCTGAGTCTTTTCTATTAAGCCACATTTGTGCATTATTAGTGTAAACGCTGTAGCCATTCACAATTTTTTCCATACACTTTTTGCCAGTATACTACTTCCGCATACTTTGTGCTATTTCAACCATTCCACTTTTCCCATATTTGTCTCATTCAGGACATTACGACTATGTCTTTTGGTATTGATATCTTCAGTGGTTTATTAAATATTCAGCTTTTTGGGATCATCTTGGGCCCAATTGAAATGAATGGAACATCCCATAATTTATGAAAAATTCTGCTAAAAACTTTGTGCTCTTTCACATAACTGGCATTTTCAGTTAGAAATGCCATTCAAATTTTAAAATGTAGTCACATCCTTCAACTTCTTCACTTTATATAAGCTTTTATATCTTTTACAAATTTCACAAAATCTCTCTTCAAGTTTTTGCTTGCATTATGCTCAGTCTTCAGAAAACAAAAAAACATAAAACATTGGCCCACTACCTCTGAGGGTTCCCAAACTATCCTTAATTCAAAAACTTTGTGCAATTGGAATGCTCCTTTCAACCCTAATCCTAACCTACATGCCCCTTATTTCAGCATATGAACAGATTTACACTGTTCTAGATGAGCTAAAACTTTTTTCTTACTTTTTTTATTCTTCAACATATGATAAGCAGAAAGTTTTGCTTTGAACGAAGATTGCAATTTTTTTTGTGTTGCTTATTACGTTCCTTCTTTTTTTTTTCACTCTGCATGAAGTATGCTACTGTAGGTCAAGATGCTGGTCCTAATCTAGAGGCTATCATTAGTAATTCAGCTAACTTTGGCTTTTTAACAGCTTATAATCTGTTGAGATCTTAAATTTTAGCATTGTAAACTTTGTTCTGCACAAATTTCTATCGTCTTTTTTGCATTGACTGAACGTCTTCACTTCACTTCTACAGTTTTTCTATTTGCATGTTTTTAGGCTTTTGCTTTATTATCCTCCTTCTGCCTATTTCTTGCATTTCTGCAAGTCTGCTGCAGCTGACTTCAGATGCTTCACTTGAAATATTCAGTTTACAGCATTCAAACTGCATTTTCTGAAAATTGCAAGAAATGCAATTTTCCTACTGGCCTAATTTTTCTGTTCTCCTCTCTTTTCCCGTTGAGGTTACGCCTGGCCCTTCTTCCACTCATCTCCCTCAGAAATAAAAATTTCACCCCACAAAACTAAAGCAAATTCGAAACATGAACGAACGCACATAAACTCATGCAAGCCTATCGTTTGTCTCTTGAGGAACGATATTAATATCTGACACATTTCGAAATGTCAACCAAACTCAAACAAGGTGCACAAATACCTAATTTATTTATAGATCTGACACCTCTTATGTCTCTTCGGCTCTCAAGCTATTTCTGTTTTCAAAGAGTGTTTTTTCAGCGAGAGAGGGTGGATGAAGAGGGAGATGAAGACTGACAGACAGGTCAAATGCAGGGAAAGGTGTGTGGCTAAAGAGATCAGCCAGCAAAGCCCCTGAGAAGTTAGTATTTTAATCAACACTTGGGGAGGGGAAAAAAAAAAAAAATCCTTTAAGACGATTCTTCCACTAGTGACACATGAGTGTGATCAAAGACTCGTGTTGAGTGATAAAAATACCCCAAATGTGGGCTAATCACAAATCTGCATTCAGGCCTGATGGCTGCTTTCTAATATGGGCTTGTGGGGTTTAGTTTCTCCTCCTTCTCGCGTCGGCTTCCTTTGTGTTTTCAGATTCTCTCTCTGTCTCTCTGTCCTCCTGTCTTAGTATTCACCTCCTGTCATGCAAATGTTAGTTCAATCTCTAGAGCTGTTTACTCATTGAGTGATGATTGCCTGTTCAAACATCTGTCCTCGGCCGTGTATGCACCACCACACACACGCACACGCGAATGCTTCCACACACAAATGCAAATGCTTTCTAGACATTGAGTGGCATCAGTCTCAATTTAAAGTCTAAATAAACCAGAAGGGTTTGCTCATTAAGTTATTTACATAACTCTAAAACAATTTACAGCAAAGCAGTGTGCTTGACATTTAGAGTGGGTGATTTGTGAATTGCACTTCTATTTATTCTGAGAGCATCCATACCTGTTGAACCCTTTCCGCATAAGCTTCTGAATGTTTCACTGAGAGCTGTTGGAGCCATAATCTGGAAGGAGAAAGTACAGGATTTGACTACACACCATGTGCGCTCATACGATTTCTGACAAAAGCAGCCAAACTAATAACCAAAAGAATATCCCAAGAGCCGAGGAGCAGTCACAGAGGGCTTCAGAAAGACCTTGAAAAATAAAGTCGAGCTTCTCCTGTGAAAACAACACACGCTGCTTTCATCTGCACTGGTCTCAACACACATTCAATGCTGACCTCGTACAACTTAAGGAAACGTGAATGGAGAAATGTACCTTAATAAAAACGGGAAGACGAAAAAAAGTGTGGGTGTCCAAACAAGGCAGTAGTGTCCAACACAAAGCCAGTGAAGTGCTAAACTTTTAGTTTCAGAGAAAAAAGAAAGAAAAAACTTGGATTTCTAGAAAGAAAGTAAAATTACTAATATGTCCCAGTCAATCAACCGACTTGCATCCAACTCCAGATCTATTAAAAGATCTGAAGATCAGAGCGCACCAAGAGCTCCAGTACCTTCTAGACATTAAGAAGGTTTTTGTAGAAGAATGAGTCAAAATCACACCTGAGTAAGTCGTGTGACAAGTTTCTCAATACATGAGATCTTTTAATACTGTCACTAATAAAGGTGCAAACTCGAGTTAAATGGCTAAAATTAGAGTCAAACTCCTACATAAAGTCTTTAGACCAACTTGGACTTTCAGACCAATGACTTGAGACTTCACTTTGACTTGAACCCTTTTATTTGAAAAGCCCTGATATGTTACACCAGATAGAAAGTGTGTTTCTGGGCTTGTAACAATGTCACCATATCTGTCCTGCAATCCAGCTCGCTTCCTTCACCCTTTGGCCATTTTTCAATATTTCCTTATTTTGTTGCTTCAACCAGCACACTTGATCTATCTTGTTTACCTGCTTTTCTTTTACATTATGCAATGACAGCAAAGTCTCCAATGGTGCTAGAGAGGTTCTCTTTTCCAGCAGGAGGGGTGTGCGAAGTTAAACAAGAAGAAAAAAAAAAAAAAAAAAAAAATCCAATCAGCATTATCCAAAAGGCAGACTGCTTTGCAGCATATCTATATGCCATGATGCATAGTAAGTTTATAAAGTCAGACAGAAGCAAGTGTCTCAGACACATTCTTAATTGTGAGCAAAGAGGCAGTGACTTGAGGGATGTCAGCAGCTGTATTGACATTCTGTGAGAGATCCCAGAACTCCCACAAGTGTGGGGGCATTGTGTTGGGTGACGGACTAAGTGCAAAAAGCACAGAGAGCACACGGTAACGTTTTCCCTGAAGTCATAATGGAAGAGATTTTTTCTTCTGTAAGAAAAACACACACAGAATAAACAAATAAATAAATAAATAAATAAATAAATCTTGAAGGACATTAGGACGTCTTTTGGCAAATGTCAGGCAGGTCTTTGTGTTTTATTATTATTTCATCAGCAATGGCTTTTGCCAAGAACCTCTCCCATGAGTACAATTTTTACCTATAGCTGCTCACTTAACAGAGGCAAATGAGGCTTTCAGATCTTTAGATGTTGCTCTGGATTTGTTTGTGACCTCCTGGATGAGTTGTTCATTGCACTCTTTGAGTAATTTTGGTCAGGAGAACACTTCTCATGTGTTCTGATCTATTTCATTTAATCAGACAGGTTATGTTAAAGTCTGCAATGGACAGGTGGTGTACCCTGGCTCTTGCCCGGTGATTGACTGCCCCTCTTAATCCTGCTGGACGTTCCCCTTTATTGATCTGCCTGTCAGTGGCTGCCTGCAGATGGCTCGGTGTGATAGGACAATCGGCTCTTTTAATGTCGATGGTTCTTGCAAGTCCCTTACAAGCTTGATGTTGATGGAGCTTTTATATCAGCTGAAAACACCTACACACACGCACGCACGCACGCACGCACGCACGCACGCACGCACGCACGCACGCACGCACGCACAAAACAATAATTATCCTGGAAATTGATCTTTTGTAAAAAAATTTATAATACATTTTGAATTTTTTTTTTTTTCAAGGGGCGATCTTTATAATTAAACTTGAGACACGTATACTGTTCTGGGTCAAATTGACCCACTGATTAAAATCAAGACATGCAGAGAGTATTTATGTTTTCCACCACTTCTGCTGAGTGTCCACTCAGTGTGAGTGGAGTTCAAGACCATAAAAAGTTACCTTGACCAGTTAAAAGTGGGTAACCACTGTGTAAATGAAATAAAAATTCCTCATCCAATTCAACAATTACCACCGCTTTGCATTGCAGAACATCCTTTGCTCGAACGTTAGAAATTCCTAACAAAACAACAACATTCCTCACATTCCATCTGCTTTATTCTGCTCTCCACATTTGTCATTGCTTTATTCTTCTAAGGCTGAAACTTTCAGTAAAACATGCTACACTGATTTCAATCCTGCAGTCTCTTCTGCGAATGGTGAGCAGCTTCGTTGAGTCAATTCAATATTTTACAGAGAGCCAGTGAAGGGAGGATGAGTGGGTGAAACAGAAGAACTGAACCAGTAATAATGTATAAAAAAAAAACAAAAAAAAAACCTTGCATCTGTATTAGACCCAAACGTCATTCCTGAGTGGCAGCTGAGCAAAGGAGGCTATGAGTGAAACCATAAAAAAGCTATATGAGTCAAACGTAAAGAGTGCATGAGTTGCCATGTCCGTTTAGTTTAGAAAATTTTATTTACGCTTTTGATTCTGTTAAAAACCAGATCTGCATGTGTTCCCATCGTTGCTTTGTTTTGATTTCATTTTTAAAAACCTTATTAGTGATGTAAATAACACGATGCATGGACCGCCATAAGGATAACGGCAGCATTACTGCAGCTAAACGAGGATCGTAAATGAACTAAAATAAAACTGTTACAGGTGACTTTACGATCAACTGTCTTGACAAATGACTTGGCACCACCAAATTTACTTTTCGGTGAAAGTTAATGAAAAATCCAAATTTTGGCAGTGCTGCCATGAGCCTGGCTCCTTTCACTCCATTCTGCTCCCCATGGTTCAATTTATTCGGTCACATTGTTCTGCATTTACACTCTTCCTTAAGGGCACACAATTTGTGAGCTTGCTTATTTGCAGGCATAAAATTGGACCTAATTGTTATGCAGATGACATCGCAAGTGAGACTTAACGAGGCACGCTGATGCTGGTAACTTCCCTGACTCTGTAACCGGGATATTAACAGTTCGATGCCTCACAGTTGGGCTAATTTTGAAAAAAAAAAAAAAAAAAAAAGATTGACACATTTTTACCTCTGGTAGTAAAACTCTCTAAATATTCTTCATGCAATGCCTGGTTATAGAGGAGTGCAAAATATTTTCCCAATTTGTTTAAACAGATGCAGCTTAAACAACACTTTCCAATTTGGAAGACGGATGGATCATTGTTCTATGAGATGTTCTCAGTAACTTTATGTTTTGACCTGTTGACTGTGTTGTTTAGTCTTGATGATACTGTTTGTTCTCTAATGTCCTCTGAGTCATTGACAGAACAGCTGGATTTTTACTGAGATTAAATTACACACAAGTAGACTCTCTACATTTGGCAAAATCCGAAGGAATTTGATTGGACTTGGTTTTATTTTGTAGCATCACTGCAAAGGCACCTGGACATAACTGCAACCTCAAAAATTTTAATGAACAAAATCTTTTGAAAACTGTATAAACTCCTTTTATTTTATGCCATAAAATTCCAGTAGCATGCATTAAGATTTGACGGTTTTATAGGAATACTTTTGAAACCTTCTGTGTAGTTATCTAGAAATTTTGTATTCAAGAACGTTTCTCTGCCTTCTTGACCCGGCTCTGTCAGAAAAAGAAAGACAATGAATCAGAATACAGCGCTTCAAGAAAGCTAATGTCTCTGTCTGACACACTGATGACATCTTTTGCAGACATGGGGAGATTGGTGGAAAAATGACACCAGATATCCTCCTCAGTAAGAAGAATAAAGGTGATTAGAGTGATGGAGCTGATTAAATGCAACGCATACAGCTGAGATGAATGAGCAGAGTGGAGAAGCTGTGGCAGCAGTGGCAGAGTCAGATTAAAACAGGACGTTTTAGATGGTATAAGTAATTTGTTCAAATGCCTGGAAGGGCAACCACTTACATTTACATCAAAAAGACCTTGCAGCAAATATGACTTCCATTACATATCTTTAAAACGAAAATCATGCATTTAATTTCCTAAAAATCTGCCTTCCATGAAAAACAAAATTATTATTCAAATTAAAAAAAAAAAAACACTTTCATGATCCCAAAGGGAAATTAAATGTTGTAACTCATAATAATTCAAATTCTTCAAAGGGTAATTATAGATGGTGATGGCAGGAAAGACATCATGTAGCGGGCCTGTGTTACAACTAATTTGAAGAAGCCTCTGACTGAAGACACTCTGTTTTTCTAAGACTCATGAAGAGAAAATTAACCTGCAAGAAACGAAGAGAAATTGAGACATTTCCACATTGTAACCGCTCATTTGAGTAGGCTTATGAAAATGGAAGTGCTTTAACTCACGAATAATATCATACTTAGAAAATATATAATAAAAAAAAAAATGGACTGGGCACAGAATAACTCAACACACCTGTGAAACTCCTCAAGGGAATTTGATCGCTGTTGATTGGATTTGATCAAAGCCTCTCAGAGAGTTGATTCATATATGATGATTCCAAACATGTCACAACTAAAACTACTTATTTGGAAATTATTTAGGGTCTTATTTAACATGTTGCTCTTTGTTAGTTAGGAGGGACATTGTGTGTCCGTGGAGATGCACTCCTGGCTGTGATTGGTTGTTTTTCTGTATTTCTGCAGATGAAAGTAGGATCATAGTGAGAAGGCAGAGGAGCATGATGTTTTAACTGTCTCATACTATGCTGTCACGACACAGTGACAGTTTTAACAAATATGTAAAGAAAAAAAAAACAAAAAAACAAAACATTTTTTGAAGTTACATACGGAGTGGGAAGAAGAAATGTTTGAAAGTAGTTCTTCAGGAGCCTTGGATGTTAATAATACTCAATATGAAGCCACAATTAATCTAAAATTACTCATCCTGAAAAACATATTGAGACATTTATTGGTTGTGAGATTGATTGTCTTCAGCTATAAAGACAAATCATCAAACTTTACTTTTACTATGATGGTTCTTGGTGAGCTGTGCCCAGACAAAGCTTTCTTTGTGTCCCTGAATCCAAGCTCTCAGTTGGAAGGCAATCATCTGTTTGCAAGGATTAAAAAAAAAAAAGCTCAAAAAAAGCTGAAAGAAACATCAATTGTTTCAAGTATTCTTCCAAACTTGTTACCATACAGGCTGCAAACAAAACAGCTTTTCCAGATGTTTACTTCATATGTTTTAGTAGAGCATGTCTATGCAAACAACCGTCACAGCATGTCGCTCAAATTCATTTATTAATTTTTTTTGCTCCCTTCTTTCACTCACATTGCAGGACAGCTGTTCTAAGCAGCAGTGCCGTCATTTCTAATAAAAGCCTATTTTCCAAAAAGACAAGCCTTTTAACGCAGCTCTAAAAATACAGACAAGTGTTAAAATAGCATATCAGATGTGAGAAGCGTGACTGAGGTGTTTCTGTATGAGTAATAAGCAGGAAAGCGAATGAGCGATCCCACTGATGAATGCAAAGTAACAATAACAGACACGTTTTAACGGGTGGTCTCTCTCTGCGTGTCAGAAGCTGGACAGCGTGTGAACCAGCCAGATGAGAACATATGCTCTCTGCCCCGCAGCATGATCACAGACTCCCAGATTAAAAACCTACAATGTCTTGCAAACATATTCACAACCCTTTAGGGTTTCTGACCTTTTTTGGAAAAAAAATAAATAAAAATTACAAGCACAAATTTGAACATGTTTCAGAAAATAAAAACCTAAAATCACATATTACAAATAGTGAGACATGACTGTTCTGCTGGGCAGGGATGGATCTATCATCGAAACGCACTGCAGCTGTGAAGCTGTAAAACAGCACTATTTAGATTGTAGTTTTCAGTGTAGACGGTGCATGAAAAAAAAGGAGAACTTTATTGTCTTTGCCTCGTCACTGTAATCTTTACAGCTGTAGAGTCATCTAACTAGAACTCAACAGATTGTAGCTATCGCTACATGCTTGGGACACTAGAAAATATTGAAAACAGGCTGATTCAAAGATTCGCCAAGGGATTATTTTTAATCCTATTTAACCAGTTAATAACACACATTTCATGCCCCCAAATAACTCCACAGGCTCTGATCGGGAGGCAGCTGCGCTGAGTAGACGGAGTGGGTGGACAGGAGGCAGATGCGAGCTCCAGATTGGCTCCTGCTGCTCTAACATAATGGGGGCTTCTGGTGTCGTACAGGGCTTGCCCCCCATGACTTAGTAAAAAAAAATTAACCAGGATTTTGAAATTAAAGACATACAAAAACCTTGTTTTGATGGTACAGCTGATGATGGCACATGTTATCGTAATTAAAATGCTCCCATAGTTTCACTAAGCAAATGCTACATCTGTGTCTAATAGATCTTGATCTATTAGCAGCTCCGAGGGTTTAATAATAACCCCCTTAGAGGTTTCATGGTATGTAAACATTTCAATCTGGAGACTCAGACGGAGAAAGACAACGATTAAAAGGGTTTATTGAATAAAAGTTCTTTGGCGCTCGGGCCCCGGCTGAGGACGTCGAGCTGTGAATTGCAACAGCTCGGATGAGCATTCCCAATACTGATTAGGAATGTCATCCCCCGGGACCCGATACTGGTGGTGGAGGTCGGTGAAGGATGGGAGTTTGTTGAGTGGAAGTAGAGAAGGGGTGGAGGTGGGTTGAGCGCAGCTAGAAAGCGGAAGACGCCATGGATGGAGGTTCTTTACAACGGGAACTTGGTCGGTGATTGGTCATGATGTGGCTGGGTTCAGCAATGATTGCTTGACGACGATGAGCGAGACACGCCGATTGGATGATGCAGGTGGGGCAAGAGAGTCTTCCAGTTTGAATTTACGCCAAGGCTTAAATTCAAACCTTGGCATTTTGCTTTGTTCTGGGATTGTTATTTTTTATCTTTATTCTCTGCTTAACATGCAGAAGAGCAAGACCAACGGGTAGAGGTGGTGCTCTTCGTGTCATGCAGCAATGAGGAATACTTGTAGAAACACCTTATTAATGAAACAACAGCAGCAAATCACAGTCAGAATCAGATTTGCCCATCCTTCTTTGGCAAATAACTAGTGAAGGCCTCCATGAACATAAGTTTCCAGTTCCTGCTACAGATTCTCAACTTGAACTGGACTGTGGTTTGGACTTTGACTGGATCATTCTAATATATGAGCATTCCTGGATCCAAATCCCTGCAGTGTTGCCTGTGTGTTCAGGGTTGTCGTACTGCTGAATGCGACACTCTTAACAGGTTTCCTTCCAAGGTTGCTCTCTATTTATCCCCGTCCTTTTTTCTCAACAACCTGACCAGTTTTGTTATTAATATTCCTATTAATAACAACACATAAATGAGCTCAAGCTTTAACCAGAAAACTTTCCCCGGCTTGCAAATGCTCAAATTTAAAACCTACGCAGTTTTCGTGAGATTCTCTGCAACGCAAAGCTTGAGTCAGCCTAAATATATGCTTTAAAATCCCCACTTGAGAAACCTTATGAAACTGTTCTGGAGAGCTGACAGCTGGGACGTGAGATAATTGAGCTTTAGATTCATAGCAATTGTGTATTACCTCTTTAAAGGACATAGTCCAGCTCATTGTGATATTTGTTTTAGCAGTTTGTCCAAAAGCTTATGACCTGTGAGAGAATCTGTTGGTTTATTGACTTTGCTAAACTGCATACTCACCGACGTACAATAAACAGAGCGTCCGGGGCGCCTGACTGTGAAAACAAACCTGCTTGTCAGATTTGTGTTTGACCTGTTGATGCTGGGAGAGAATTGTAAAAAAGCATATAGATGTAAGTGAACAGCACAGAGTGGTTGATTGGAGAGAGGGGGAGAAAAACAAAAAAAAAAAAGAAGCAGAGATTGAAAAGATGAAGGTGAGTAACGGAGGAAACTAGAGCAAATGTGGGCCGGTAGAGGAGGAAGAGGAGGAGTTGATCTGAAGTGAAGGAGAGGGAGGAGAGAGGGGGAAAAGGGAGGCAGGCTTAAATCCTCGCACCATCATTACCAAGGCGCACATGCAGCCCCTCCTGTGATGGAGTGAGAGGGGATGGAGAGAGATGCAGGGAGAAAAAGATGGAGTTGCACAGGGAAAGGAAAGCAGGATTACTGGTGTGACAGCACAGGCAGATGAGCGTCAGCTCAGCGGAGAGGGAGAAACTCTGCTGAAGGAAGAAAAAAAAAAAGAAGAAAAAACAAATCAGTGCAACAGGATGAGGACCTGCTAGTGCACAGCCTGCCCGACCCCACAGACCTGCCATCTGTCCTGCTTTTTTCTCTCTCTGTTCCTGACGCTTCCAGCACCCTATAACATCTGGATCACCTCACATCCATATGGGAAGGAGGGCAGGAGGGGAGGAACAAACCTCAATTCGATCCTTTTCTTTTTGCTGCTAAAGCAGGACCAGAGGAGGAGCATCAGCAGCTGGGGGGCCTGATAAGTGAAGCAAAGGAGGAGGAAAACTTTCTTCAAACATGTTTAGGTTCGGACAGGATCTTTCCCCATGCGTGTGGGAAATTTTCTAACTTTCTATGGATTTTTTTTTTTTTGTCTCTCTCTCTGAGGAGGGAGAGGTAGAAAAGGAAGGAGGAGGCTCCACCGTCAGCAGTGCTGGAGTGTTACAGAGGTTTGTGCTCCTGTCATTGAGGAAGCATTTTATCACTCTCCCTCCCTCTCTGCCTCTTTCACTCCTCCTCTCATCCAAGCAGCGGGGAGCCTGACGGATACAGACAGAGAACCAAACACAGCTGCTTCACACACACACACACACACACACATACACACACACAAACACACACTCAGGCTGCTGTGCCAGGGCTCCCACACCTCCCTTTCCTTCTTTCACCCTCCGTCACTTTCCTCTCCTGTCCCGTTTTGATGCCCTGTCTTCACCTCCACGACCACTTGTGAATGTGATGCACGCAGGAAAGCAGACGGGGAGCGGAGCGCCCAGACAGTTTTTTTTTGGGGGAAAAAAAGACACACACACACACACTTGCCATCACGTTGTGAAGTCCTTCAGGAGAGTGTGTGGATATCAAAGGCTGCTTTGCACACACACACGCACGCGCGCGCACACACGCGGAGGCACTGATGAACTCACACTCTCCTGCTCTCGCTGAAAGACGTGGTCTAAATGTGGACTCCTACAGGTGCTGAGAGGGGAGAGAGGGGCAGGTGAGGAGCAGGTGAAGGCAAAAGGAGACGCTTTGAGGAGAGAAAAAGAGAGAATAATGATGGAGCAGCTGGAGTTTAAGTTGGATGAGAGCAGAAAACACAGGTAAGTGCATAAGGCAACCATTCTGTCACTATCGGAGACCTATATCCTTCACGTCTAACAAGTATGATTGGATATAAATCAATGGATACAGGCAGAGCTGGGATGCTCAGGGGCGTTCTGAGAGCCTGCTGCGAGTAGTCACACTTTCAGTTTTCGTAAGTGACGAGTTTCCTCGAGAGAAGGTGCGCATCTGTTGCTGACAGAAACGGAGCAACGGTTTTGTTAGTGGAACACCGAGATCCTGTGTGAGACTGAAGACATTTGCATTTCCCTCTCAGGGGTTTGATTCTTACCTGGCGTCTCAGTTCAACCTGTTTTAGTTGTGCTGCTGATTTGCCCCATAATCATCAGCAGCTGTCTGCTCCAGTTTTACTACTGAACGCTGAGCTGCAGCGTCACTGCTACGCAGACCTGTGGGTCCTGAGCAGGGGCTTTGGGCCCCTTCACTAAGGCTCAGAAAAGGGGTCACACAAAGATTTATTAGAGTGTTTCATCAGATAAAGGAGCAATTCTCATTTTCATTTTCATTTTGCATTGATTTATTTTTCTTCCTTACGCTGTCGTATTTCACATGATTGCTTTTCACATTTGAGTTACACGTAATTATGATAATAATTTCAATTGAGCCCATAATATTAATAAAAATAATATGCTTACATGGTATACTACATATCAAAGCTGGGCTTGGATTGATTTTCGATGCGAGTAGGATGACCTTGGGTGAAAAAGTTAGTCAAAAGGAATAATGCTAAGCATGATAAAAGCATTTATATTTAAAACAATCACTCCCATAGCTGGAAAAACATAACATATTGATTATTTCATTATTTTAATGTTGGCATGTTCATATGTTTGTGCTTTTATACATAGTTAAGCAAAAATAGTGAGCTAAACACCCATTTCATCCAATAGCAGCTTTTATATTAACAAGACTATAACACAGAATATTACATACACGAGGTTTGCAACTTTAACTAGTTCCTTCATTGGGTTTTGTGCTCTGCTAGCTAGCCTGCAATCAGCTGCTTAACAGACATGTTGCTTGTAGATTTAAAACAGTGGTAGCTTAACAAAAGAAAACTAGTTACTAGCTACTAGTTTTCAAAATACTTCCAAATGGCCAAAATTGAAAATATTTGAGGGAACATACAAGAACTGTGAACATCTTCCTTCAAATTCAGAAGACAGAAAATCACAAAATAAATGTAATAAAACACTTCAGTGATGAAAAGGAGTTGCTAGTATAAAACCAACGTCAACAGGGCATGTTAGGAAAAAGGACATAAGTTCTGAATGAAACTGTTAGGTGTATGATATTATGTGACTTAATGGGAACTAAGTGTGTGGTTCCAGATGGGCTGTTGGAGGCTGAAATAGAGAAAGGACTAAACCAAAACAAAGACAAAAGAATAGCAGAACCAGAAACTAAAACTAAAAAAGAACAGGCATCAACTCAAGAAAAGTCAAACCACAAGCAAAAAGAAAACACTAACCAAGTCTTTGACATCATGACTTCTGAAGAAACATGCCGGATAATTCATACCACTTAAACTTTTTTTGGAGTTTGTGTCATTGCAACCAAACACTATCCTTTATTAAAATTTTATATGACACCAATTGTAGCATTTCTATTCAGTACAGTTTGTTCCGACACCTCTAAATACAGTACAGCAAACCCAACTACTTTTAGAAATAATTATTCAAAACAGTTCAAATCTCAGCTTTAGTCCAGGTGTTCTGTGTTAGTGAATATTAGAGAGAAAAAAAATCAGCGTCATAAAGACAGAGGAACACAGCAGAGAGATTAGAGAAAACGTCTCGGAGAAGTTTAAAACATAATAATGATTAAAAAAAAAAAAAACAAAAAAAAACAATACCTCAATCTTTGAACATCTCAGAGATCTGTTCAGTCCTTCATCTGATTGTAACTCTGCAGCAGAATCATCTGTAAACACAAGAGCTATTAATCATGAACTCCAAGCTGACCTCTGTGGAAGACTGGCAGGAAAGTCACTGAAGTTGTTATCAGTTTGCAGTGAGCAGTGAAACATTCGGAGCCATTCGGACATTTTTGGCCAGCAATGCAGACTAACACTCCACATCACTGTGAACACAACATTTTCAAAGTAAAACATGAAAGTGGAAGCTTCATACAGTGGGAATAAATTTCTTTAGCATGGACAAGAAAGTTGGCCATCATTGATTAGAAGACACAGGGGGCCAATTGTAGACGGATACGCTGTTAAAGGCTGTATAAGACTATAATGGAAGTTCACCTTTCAGGATGAGCCTTACAGCAGGAGCTGAGAGTGGCCTAGTCAAAGTCTAAACCTAATTTTACTTCAGTATCAGTGACAAGACTTTACAACTAATATTCACAGACAGAATCTCTTCTACCTTAACTTGAGCTACTTTGCAAATCATAAAACAGCTGTGTTTCAAGAAGAGACATACTTCCAAAGACTTACAGCTGAAACTGCTTCGACACTTTGACTGAGGGAAATTCACACCGCACTTTTCAGATGTTTTTTTTAGCTGAATGTGTTATGGTGTCATGCATGTATCATCATTTTAGTGCACGGGTATGGCTATAGCCTGTCAAAATTAGAATCATCTTAAAGGACATAAAAATAATGTAAAACTATAAAAGAATCCATGTTTACATTATCTGTTCAGTTCTGTGCTATCTTGGATTGTTTTTATCGTGATTTTCTTTTCCATTGTTGCTATATAAGTAGGTAATTTATTAACAGTGCTGGATGTAATAGATATTTGTCATAAGCTACTTAAAAGGATGATACCTGGGGCTACTTCTGCACAAAAGTAACACAGAAAAGTTGCATCAACGCAGTAACAAACAGGACAAATGCAAAATGAGAAACAAACGTCTGGCCTTCTCTCAGATCTCTGGGTCCCCTCTTATTGGACAGATGTAAAGTAAACAAAGGTGTATTGAGGACATTTTCCCCCTGATATGTGGAGAGGAAATTAATTTCCGTCTCTGATTTTCACACTTCATATAGGCCACAATAATTAATAAGAATATCAAAAGATGAAAAGAACAAAGGAATGATTTCAGTTACACTCGAATTAATGGGACTGTGAAGCACATCAATCACTTCTTACCCTTAAGTCGCCATCAAATCAGTTGAGTTAATACAGTGTTGGACAGATAACACCCTATTACCCCTGAACCAGGAGCAGCAGCTCTGTCCTCATCAGTCAGCTCAACTGAGACACCATTTTCTTTCTTTTTTGCACTTTCATCCAGCCATGTGGATGACTTGATGGAGACGAGCTGACGTACAGCTCTCACAACCTCCTGCTCGCATACGTTTAACATCATTACTCAAGCTTCCAAATATAAATTAAACTCTCAAAATGAATAAATACATATGTCACGCTCAACCCCGGAGCTTATTATGAAACATATCACATAACGTCTGCCACATGAATTTATCATAATTAGGATTTTAAGTGCTAACACTGCAACCCTGTCTGTCCAGGGGGGGTTTCTCCTCTCTCACATGAAGATTTGACAGCTTTACAGGAAATCGTTCCGAGCCAGACGTTATCGTCTGGATGACTGACGTTGACAAGGTGAGAGGATTTCTAAATCGGCTTGGGCCTTCACCACTCAGATCTATAGCAATGAAAATCTCAGAGACTCCAGCCAGAAGTGTGGCTAAAACTGTCATT
>NW_006799946.1:1673048-1716277 GCF_000485575.1 Poecilia formosa
TATATATATATATATATATAGCCTTGAATTTAGTGATTATTAATAGGCCATAAATGTAAGAAGAAATAATTTTATTTTACTTGTATCGTAAGTGTAGAAGCCATTTTTTAGATATCTCAAGGGGCTCACAATTTCTTCAGACTGTCACTTTGAAAATCTCAGGAAAAAAGTAGCAAGAAAATGAAACAAGTGACTTTGTGAAACGAATTTGAATTTATTATGGTTCTATAGCTGTAGATATGGGATATTACAGTAAATTGGAAACCAGGGAATAAAGCATTCCCTTGTGTTTTGCTTACTTCTGAGTTTTGAGTGCACGTCTGTCCCTTAAGTCAGAATTGCAAGGAAAAAAAAGAAAATCTCAGACAAAAAATTAGAACAACGAGAGAAACCATTATGCCATCACGAGTCCCTATCCACATAGCTTCCTGCTTTTCAAATCTTAAGCTTGGTTCACGCAGCAAGATCTTTATGCTGATTTTTTTTGCCTTTCAGAACAAAGGTAATGGCCCTATATTTATAGTCTTATGTTTCTGCCATGTGCGGTGTGTTAAGAGTGATCTAGTTTTCTTGGAAGGATGTCAGGACCACTAGGATCTCAAATCAGTAATATTCATCATGTTGGATTGTTTACGCCTGATACTCCAGCGTTTTGGGTGCTTCCCAAGGACAAAGAATAGTGCAGCCTGTTGAATGCGATCTGTAACAAATTAGCAGGCGATCTTTGGCTCTGAACTAATGTTTCAATTCAGTAGAATTTATGAGATTTCCCTTCTGACATGTTTATGTGTGAGATCTGCTGCTTGTATCGTCCTTGGTCAACATTTCATTACTATTGATAGGGATTGGACATGGCCCAGTAAATAAAGATCTTCTTCCTTGGGTTCAAGCTCTTGCTTTGCTACAATAGACATGTTTACCTTTAAAGCTAAAAACCCATTTGGAAATAAGGTTAAAATGGAGCCAGTACTCCTCCTATTCAGAACTGAGCCAGCAGGAGGGACTGTGTCTGCCCTTTTGACATGAGGACACTTTAGGACCTCAAGAATGAGTTGAACAGTGTTGCTGTAAAAAAAGATGTCTTGGTTTCCTCCTGGATGGATAATGCAGAGCATTAAATGTGACAACTGACTTCAGGAACAGAGACAATGTGGAGAAAAATTGGTAGTTAAAAAAAACCGAGGCACCAGTGGCTCAGTGTTGGAGTGGAATCATCATACACAGAGGCTACAGTTCAATTCCCAGACCCGGACCTTTTACTGCATGTGCTCGTCTCTCTGTCTGCCCTTCTTCCTGCCAAGCTGCTGATAAATAAAGGTCAGTAGGGCCAAAAAACCTTTAAAAAAGTTAAACAAATTTAGTGCAATCGCCCAGAGCTAATTACATCATAAACTGATGAGTCAGTGATTGACAAAGTGACTAACTTGGGAGACAGCTGTGACTTCTTGATAAAGACCAATCAGATGAGTCTGTGGTTGTGTTTGGAGAACACTATCATGTTGTATAAAATTGATCTCTTGTATGAAACTATTTTGAACTTTAAAACTCCTAATCATGAGGGATGCATAGTTTACAGCGTGAAGAAGTTCAGTCACCTGACGAGATCGAAAACTGCACGGCACGACTTCGCCCAAGGATTGTAAGAAGGGCAGCCACAGAATAAATGCTCTCACTGGGACTTCTTAGACCTAAAATCTGCATAAATCATTTTCAGAGATTTCTGATGTTTCATGCAGCTGACAGTGCTGTGGCAGCAGCACGCTGATGGGAAGACGGCAGTGTGTCACGTTAGTCTGAGCCTACAAGTTCATTCTTCCCAATTAATGTATTCAAATCAGAAGCAAGAAAAAGAAAAAGAAAAACCAAGGTTCGAGGCAGACGTAGATTATTCTCTGATGATGCTCATCCCTTTAGCTACATCCTCTCTGCTCATTTCAGGATGACTCCTATGAGTTTACAGACTGATCATGGGAGTGTGTAAACATGGGAGTTTTTTCTTAGTTAAGAAAGAAAAAAGAAACAAAGATATTTTAAGAAGCCTGCAGATTTTTAACAGATTTTAGACTAATCTTGATTTTGCAGCTGCACAGATTGTATACATCATTCCGTTTTAAGGGTGAGTCTCAATTTTTGTAATCTTGTTGATGCCAGTGCAGGTATAGATTTAGGATTATCCTGCATGATTAAGCTGCTTGAGCTCCATAAGAACAGGAAATATGACAGACGCAGTTTGCTGACACCACTGTAGATGCTGATAACTTCAAGACATGTGGAAATCAAACATCTGCATGTCTTTAAATTGGCAAATTGGTGTGTGTGTCGGTGTTTCCTGCATGTTTCGCATACTAGCCTAACCTTAAAAATGGAAAATTTTCAAGCTGTGCAGTTTGTGTGGATTTCATGTCTTGTAAGATGTTGTAACTGCAAGCAATCTGGAGCAAATTTCTACTTTCTACACTCGCCATCCACACACAGTGCTTATCTGTGACCCCGTTATGTTGCACTATGCAATCAGATTACACAGCGAAATGAACACTTGACCTGATATCCAGTCAAATGATCCACCCAGTAAACACTTTTCTGCTTTCTCACCTCCCCTCTGTGTTTTTGCCATAGCTTTGTCTTTTCATAAGCATCATTTGTTCCTTTCGATTTCATCAGCTGTACTTAAGAATCTGTGTATGATAGCCACTTTCTGAATATTCAAATAATATTCAAAATTAACTGTGGTGATTTTCATATTCATGTCACTGAGTTGATGTAGTTTTTTTTTTTTTAATTGTCATCCAAATATAAGGTTGTTTTTATACTTTTGTAACTGAAAAATGAGCAGCGGTTCAGTAGGATTGTGTATCTGTGGTTTGTGTCGGATGCGATTCATGTCTCGATTCATTTTTGTGTTTCATACGCAGAAGAAAAAAACAATAAGATTCACTAATTTCAGGATGAAATGACAGTAATTTGATGTGAATCGCTATGCTTAAGTCTTACTTTAAATAGAGCTTGCTTGAGCAGGTATTTTGTTTTATCATCAGTATAATTAGCTGTATGCTTTTAGTCATTACACTTTCTTTCTTTTTTCTTTGGTATTTTGAATTAGACGAGTTAGAGTCAGCACGCAGCTTCAGTTGTTACAACTAGAAACTAGAGATCAGGCTCAAAATCTGAGTGTAGATTTCGAAGTGTTGTGGCCAGGGTTCAATAAGCTTGTTTGTGCAATGCAAAAATATGAAAAATTGAGATTTTTGTTTGTTCTATAAACAGTATTGTTAGGCTAAACAGATAAGATCAAAACTAAACTTTATTTTAATATAGAAAGGGAGATGTGTAAAGTTGCATTTATTGCTGCAAGACAGATCCCCTTTTGCTTTTGGGCTGACATAATTTGATTCATCTCCTCTTCAGGCAACGACTTAAAAACTAGTGCAGCCATTTGTATTAGTTTTGGGAGATCTTTACAAAAGCATACTCCATCCTGTCTAGTTTAAAGTCCATCTATGTGCATCGAAGGCAGTGACTGTTTAAATCCTTTACTGTATGTTCTTTTTTTTTTTTAACTCAACAGGGATTTGATGTGGTTCATTCGTTCCCGTTCATTGGCCTGATTGGTTGATATTCGCTTATTACAGATGGTGGGAGACAGATGGTTCATCCAATCATTTAATGTCCTTGTCCTTTTGCAAACACTTTTCATGAACCTCTTCCCCACTGCTCTTTTATGACAAATCCTCTCACATGCCAGGTTAAGGATTTCCTACTGTAATCCCCCTGTCTTTACTGAATCAATGACACAAATCAAAAGATCAAAAATTGTTTTGCATGTTGCAGTAGTCAAAACAAAAATATGCTTTTCAGTTTCATACTAAAGTATTCAAACCGCCTACAGGCCTAATTTACATCTCCTAGTCCACTCTGCTGTCCATTTAACAGCAAATCCTGACATCATTTTCATCCTCCCATCCAATCCACTAGGTTTTCTTACTCTCTGTCGATGTCTACATACAGATCTCTGTGCGTATGATGTCTGAACTGTCTGCCGCTCATATTATTTGTGGAATGAGGAAAAACAACGAAAGGTTTGTTTTAAAAGAATTTCAGGTGGGAGAAGATCTTCTGTCTTTCTATTGTAGATCAGTTCTGTCAGGAACTACAGAGATGCAAAAACTACATTGATGATTTGGTGAAAAATGACTTCATGCTTAGATTTTCTTCCTTCTCCTTTCCTCTTCTGAGTTGACACTGACCAGTGCATTATTGTCCCCTAAAAGCTCTTCCGTAAACCGCACCTCTACATAGAGCACGGTTTTTTCGGCTGAGCTAAAATTATGTGTTTGTGCTTATCTGTCCATAAGAGCTAAACAACTTGAGAGGCCTTTTTCATATTTTACCACAATGACAAATGACAATGTGTATTGGGGATTTTATATAAGGATCCAACAAAAAGTTGTGCATAAAATGATACATGTTGTAGCTCCTTCACGGTGACAATGGGTGTCTTGGTTGCTTCTCTAATTAAACCCATGTTTTTAAAGACTTGCAGATGTGCAGCTGGTGGACTGAAAGTTGATTGCTTTTTGAGATGTTCGTAGCTGGGAAAATAATTTGCATCCCAATCTTTTAAATTTCCCCTCATCTTGCTGCTTGTTCACTAATATTTTCTAGCAAATCTCCAAAGTTTTCACAGAAGAGTTGGATTTACACTGAGAATAAATTGCACACAACTCTATTTACCAATTAGGTGACTTGTAAAGGAAACTGGCTGCATTATATTTCATTCATGAGCCCAAATGTCCATCACATTTAGGCTCATGAACTTGTTTTAAAAAGTTTAAACAATTTGAAATGTGTATTTTTACTTCCACTTTACAATCATGTGCTAGTTATTACTTTATGCCACGTAAAGTTCTGATTAAATTTTGGATTGTGTTGAGGCAAAGTGTGAAAAAGTTTAAAACATCAATTTCAGATGCCCTTTGTAAACTTTTCTCAAATTAGGCAATCTTTGACCGTTGACTTGCTGCTTACATCCGGCTGTTTCTGATAACAACGGATTGCTTCTAGGTTTCAAATTGTATCTTTCTTCATATGAACTCCAAAATCCCAGGAGCTGAAAACCTTATTAAGATGAATGATTGGTGTGCCAGGTTGGTGAAGAGAGTTAAAGGAGGTGGTGCACGTTTAACTCTGTGTTGCTTTGAATCAAAGCTGGGAGCTGCTGTTCATTAGCAGAGAGTCTCTGATGGCCACCGACTCACTGTTTATCCCGTTCTACCTATTAAATATGCCTGTGTACCTGAAGATCTCCCTTATTTCTTGCCATCCTTTGCTGTATGAAAGCCCTCCTGTTTTTACCAAAGGTTCAAAGGTTCTACTCCAACGGAGGGGTCGATCTTCAAACAGCAAACGTTCGAATAAAAGGAGCCTAATTCATATGCAGATTCCGAAGGCGTGAATTGTTAAGGAAATTAATATGGAAATGATGATTACAAAACTGACCAACTTCACCAAACAATCCTGTACTTTCAACAGATTTTTAAGAAAAAAAAAAACTTCTTGTTGCTTTTTTTGTTTTCCGTTTGTCCTCTGGTTTTGGACCATATTATAAACACTTTCTTTGTTATTCTAATCATGTTTATATTTTAGTTTGGACGCCTAATTCTTTTGTATGACCTTTGTATAACAAGTGTAAAAGGTAAAACATTTAGGTTACTCAATGGTTAGAATTACTATCAGATCCAATCCTGTGTGTTGCCTCAGAAAATTTAGCTTTTAATTTTGATCTGGAACAGAGATCAGACAAGGGAGTGAATAAATGATCTAAAACAAGCATGATTTTTCTTTTTATATCATATAAACTGTATAAAAAAAAATAATCCAAACCCTAATCCTTCCCTACACCAACTAGAAAAAGTAGCAAAATATCTACATAAAAACACGCCCACATACAGCACTATTTATGTCTCTTCAACGTTGACGACCAAGCAGGAATTAGGATGATGTTATTGTAGAGGCATAAAGTCCACACTAGGATTATGTCAGAATGAATAGATGGGTGAAAATCCCACATGCTGACATTCGGCATCTGTGGCATCACAGAATTGAGTCATGTTGAACTGAACAGTGGTAGTTCCCTAACTAAGGCCAAGAAAGGCGGTGAAGGTCATCAAGATAAAGTAACAGTTGCTCAATAAATTATTTTCTACAGAACAAAAATTGTACAAATGTTGTCAAAGGCTATCTGTCAACTTATATATGCCCGGTGGTTAATAGGGGAAGTTGTCATCAATCAAACCAAAATAGAGGAATAACAGAAACTCAATCAAGCATGGACTTACTCACTCCTTAGGAAAGGAAACATAGCATTAGTTATTTTTGGCCTATGGGATTAACCCAGAGAAAACCCAATGCTGCAGGAAAACATGCAAACGCCACACAGAAAAGCTCCAATCTGGATCCAAACTCTTCTTGCTGTCGCTAAAATTAAAGCATGGAAGAGCCTGCACTTGAAAATTTTGTGATTATAGACTGTTGATAGTGTAAATATAATTCATTAAACATTCAGAGAATCAAAAGAAACAACAAAAACGAACAACAACAACAACAACAACAAAAACAACAAAAACACGGATTAACCAAACCCCCACAGTATGCTTCAGTTTGTGACAAAGTTCTGAGGTGAAAATCACTGCAGGGAAGAAGTGCAAGTTTGCTGTTCCTGATAATAATAACAATAATATTAATAATAATAAAATCAATTTAATGGATGCATCGATGCATGTGTTTCTAACATGTATCTTCCATCCATTCATCCATCCATCAGCATCACCTGCTGATCCTTGTACTGTGATGAAGGGGCCGGTGCCCATTTCCAGCAGTCTATGCGTGAAAAGGTTGGTTACAACCTAGACGTGTTGCCAGTCCATTCCATGCAGCACAGACAACCATGCACACACAGTCACACCTAAAAACAAGTTAGCTAGCTCAATTAGCCAAACAGTCATGTTTTCCTTCCTCTAAATAGAAGTGGTTTGGAAAAAAGACAGAAAGAAAGCCTTCACCTACTGCCCATTGTTTGATAATCCTACTGCCGTAAAAGTCCAAATAAATCCAGCCGGCCTATTTAGAATTTTGGTCGTACAAGAATTAATCGTTTTACTGTGGCAATATGATGCAGTAACTGGACCCATTTCCTGCTAAAGATATTTTTGGACCAACTTAATGAAAAACAGTTCTTGACCACATTCATAAACATGAGCCAAAATGCTCTCAAAATTGATTAAAGTCGTTTAACGCAGCCAGACGTTGTCTAAGGAGGCTCTGAATGTACTTGTTTGAGTCATGTTGTCACTTTGAGTGCTTCTGATGGCAGACTGATGAAATCACACCATGTGGAGAGATTCTGTCTGAAGTATCGTAATGTAATGTAATCTCAGTGATGAGGATTGAGAACCTGTGCAATAATTCTGGCATCCTGTCTTTATGTGTGCGCGCGCTGAATCAGAGATGTGTAGAGATGAAGAGGTGATTACAGTCATGACACTGGGGGTTGGATTATGGAGGATTACATGCACACTGACTCTGACACACATACATGCGCAGATTTCATGATGACACAAGAGTCTAAATTCAAGGCTAATACTGTCATACAAAAGGGTCAAACAGGGGAGAGAAATAAGGGTTGGATGTATAGGGACGGATTAGGATTCATGTCAGATACATGAGAAATGTAACGCAGCTTGAATGTGTGACCGTTGCTCTTTTTGCTTCCCTCCCTCTTCCTCTCCTTTCCAGGCAGTAGGCTGGCAACATGGCCATACCCAGGAGACCTCCTCCTCCTCACTCTCCTTGGCCTCCAGTGTTCCTGCTTGTCCTGCTCTTGCCCCCACTGCAGGCTCGGCCACTGCTTGTCCACTCGTCCATTAACGTGGCGGTAGTGTTCAGCGGCTCCAGCTATCAGAGCGAGGTCAGGGGTCGCCTCAGTGGGGAGAACTTTGTCGATCTGCCAGTGGTAGTTAGCCCTGTGACCGTGCTCGTCAACGACACCAACCCCCGGGACCTGCTGACACATCTCTGCGACACGATGGCAACGGAGAAGCTGCATGGGGTGGTGTTTGAGGACGATGTGGGCTCAGGTGCAGATGCTCAGGTGAAAGCCTTTTTTTTTTCCCTATTATATCTAACTTTACCATAGAGTGCTAAATCAATCAATCAATCAATCAATCGATTGATAAATAAGGTATAACACACACAATTGCCAAGCAACATAAATCTACAGAGGGAACCTGCCACTGACTGCCAGAATGCCAACACACACCCATGACCCACCCTTACGCACAGGCCCTGCGGCATGGTATGTAGGAATGACAGAGAGTGGCCGACTCTCTGTTATTCCTATATCGATTTGATACAATAGGGGCTTCCGCACTTCCAATATTAGCGCCTTCTGTCACTTTTTTCAGCCATTAAAACTGTTTAATTGTTGCTAACACGTCGTAACGTGTTTCTCCGAGCCGCCTTTAAACGCAACATGAGCGCTAAGACACTCGCGCTGGGTTTACACCTGTGCGGCAGCGAAGGAGACCCGCTGTTGCTGTGCAGAGCTTCGCAGGTGTGTTAGAATCATGGCAGCAAACCAGCAAAACACAAAGAACTTTGCACAGTTTTCCTCCCAAACTAACCGACTGAGCTGAGTAAAGCTGTTGGATGCAGGTAATGTTAGCTAAATGATGACTAGCTAATACAGCACCTTAAGCATTTTAACTAGTAGCCTGTAGGCTACTGATGTTGTTTATCTTCAAAAGTGTGCACTTTTTATATTGAGTAACCTTTTTTGGAAAAAGGTACTTATTTGAGTAGTTTTACTGCACTGACTGTACCTTTTTCTTTTACTTGAGTAATATTTTTATTGCTATTCATTTTGCCCCCCCAAAATAATCTGATGCCCCCCCTGTTAAACTCGTCTGGAGCCCGGACTGCTTACACATCAACAACTAAGAGACTGCAATCACATTGGACCTAAAACCTACACTTTGTCAAAGGCCCTGAGTAAACAGTGAACCCAGATTCAATTAAGAAAACCCTTGGGATAACTCCTGAACTCCAATCACTACCTCAACAAGAAAAGTGGTGAAGATTCCCTCTAACACAAGCTAGAGGAAGCTTTGTACAGCAAAAAAAAAAAAAAAAAAAAAAAAAAGAAAAAGAAAAAAAGGGGGGTGTTATCTAGTCTAAAACATGGATAAACTCAGCTATTATACTCAAAAGACAAAACCCACAGATTATTTTTCTTTTTAACAATAAGCAGTTTTCTAACTCAAAAGTTAGGCACTGATTTTTTTTTAATTTTTATATGAAGATCATAATAAATTCCTGCCACTGCCATGAGACCAACTGCTTTCTTTTTCTTGCGACAACCAGCTTATTTATGGTGTGGACCATAGGTGTCTCAAAGTTGGAACAAGTGGAACAACTTCTTTCTTTAAAAATACAAATGTGTTGTTTTGCAACCCCATTTTTTCAGTCAAATAAATCTGACCACTTCCTGCAGACAAACTCATGTAAATTCTCTATGTACTTTTGTAAAAAAAAAAAAAAAAAGAAAAAAAGATAAAATCTACTTTTAACAATTAATGAAAGGCTAATGTGTCATGGCTACTCTTGCTCAAGAAAATGAATGCCACTAAAAATAAAAAGTAATTGTGTTGAGGTTTGTAGTTTAAAAAAGAGTTTAACTTATAAAAATAACTGACATATTCTCTGGGTTGATGTCAAACAAATTCCCTATGCATGTAAATGTTATTTTTGTTGTAGAAACACTTGTTCAATGCAAACAATCAGACCAACCACAACCCAACTACAGCAAAGCACTTATAGGAAGCTATTTTCTCTGGTCATGATGTAATTAAGGATCTATGGAGGTCAAGTTGAGGTCTGAAGCTTTTCAGACGAAAATGCTTATAGGATTCCTAGAAATGCCAACCAAAGCCTCCATTTAACTCCATTCAAGAAGATTTACTTCCCTTAAATGGTGACGTACTGCTGGAAAAAAAAATAAATAAAAGTGTTTTGTTGAGTCAGATGTAGGAAAGACTTTCAGGTGTGATCGCCACAAATTCAGCCTCGGTTTGCAAACTTTAAAAAGAATATAGAAGTCGAATCCATACATGTAGAGCCTGGGAATTACGTTGATCTCCCTGTTAGGGATATATATTTGTGTAGCTCTGTGCATAAAGGAAGAAGAATATGGTACAAAAATAATTATTGATCCTTTATTCATCTCATTATCCACAAAACTAGATGCACAAAATAGAAATATAGACCAAAATCTCTAAAAACAAGCTAACTGACAATTATATGCCATAAAAGTATAAAAGATATAACATGTCTTAATGAGGATATTGCAATAAATTGATGCCATGCCTTTATTCTCAGGACTGACTCAATATAATACCTTGTAAAAGTATTTTTTTAAGGGTAAAGAATTAACCCTTAAAAGAATGAACTGATTTCTACTTAATCTTGTTCAATTGTTGTACCTATAACAAACTGAGAAGTAAACTGGAGACTCTTCAACTTAGCAAATTTTCACATTAACTGTGTGGCCAGGGTCGAAAAAAAAAACAAACAAACAAAAAAACATACACATCTAAGTCCATCCCATTTTTCTGCTCTTAATATTATAAAGGGCTGGTGTGACAACTGTTACCAACACATTTTATCATATGATAGCACATTCAGAAATAACCTCAAATGCATAGATTAATAGTGCTCTTTAATTTGACATACTGCAAGAGATAATTCAGACTAACACGAGCTATCTCAGCAATTCATCTTATTGTCATTTTTAAAAATGAGTAGTAGAGGACATAAGCACTTAATGGAGCATTAAGAGAAGAAAAATCGCCATGGCCCAGTTTTGGAACCAGTAAAGAACTTGAGGGCACCCACACAGCTTCCCAAAGTGTGTACCTCCTCACATGCTTGGCAGTGGCAAAATGCAAGCACCTAAACCTCCATTCAAGCATTTGATTAAATTCTTTGAAGGCAACCTTCTGCTGGTAGAAGTTCTTCATTGAAGTCACTTAAAATTTACTTAGAATGGGCCATGAGTAGACCATAAGTATATAAGTAGGTTACTGAAATACACATTAAATGGTTGATGGATTAGGGTTAGGGTTTAGGTTATGATGGGTGGGACTTGACAATCAGTATAAAACGATGCCTGGCAGACGACTCCTTCTTGTAGCATGCCTACCATCATGGAAAAGCTGGGCACAAAACAATCAATACTACAAATGTGTAAAATGGTGAAACTATCTATAAAGCATCATCAAGTCTATTTCATTTTTTAGTGAGTGTAAAATTTCACAACTTGTTCTTATGATTTTGAGACATCCACCAATTTTCTATCGCAGGCCATACAGAGCTGTTTCGCCTTGGTAATTAACATCAGAATCACCCGGTTTGATGCAAGCTCAAATGTGACCTCCATCAAACTTTATGAAGTATCGGTAATGTTCTGTTAGGCATATTTGTCCATTCTCTGATTTATCATCCCATTTTGCTCAATTCTATGCTTTGTCTGAACAAAATGTCCCATGGCAGATGTCACCTTTGGTTGATTTGTACTCAACTTGTTTAGAAAGGAAACAACCTAAACCACAAAGATATAAAAATGGAGGAATGGAAAAAATGACCAGCACCCACCTACAAGGCACAAGCACCAAATTCCAGTTTGTTTCTTTTGGTTGCGAGTGTATGATTGGATTCCTGACTGTTAATCGATTTAGCTAATCACACATTTTCTTAATCTGCTCGCTGGGAGTCAATGAGCAAGAGCTGGGGTGCAGCCCGAGCAGTTTACCAGTTCATTTCAGGATACCACAGAGACACAACCGTTCTCATGCCTACAGTCAGTTCACAGTAATCTTTTTGCACTGTGGGAGGAAATCAAATTATCTCGAGAACATGGAAACTCCACACAGAAAATCCCCAGTCAGGTGTTGACCCCAAATCCCTCTAGCTTCAAGGCAACAATGGAACAACTGTGCAGCTCTAGTTTTAACCATTTCGCAAGAGATTAAAAGTCTCCCATGAAGATGTGTTACGGCTCATTTTCTAAATGTTGATGCCACCTTTACTTTTTTACGATTCCTGGGTTCCGTGTGTGTTTCTTCATCCTACCTAAAATGATTTTAAAACTGCTTACACTAGTTTCAAATATCTCTGGACTTTTTTTTTTTTTTTTTTACTTTTAAAAATGTTTCAGTTTCTCTTTCAGCAGTCTTAAAGCTGATTTCCATCTGTTTCCTCAGGTGGCAGAAGTGGCACAAATCTTGGACTTCCTCTCCACACAGACAGCTCTGCCAATTGTGGGCATCAGTGGCGGCTCCGCAGTTGTTATTCCATACAAGGTACTGTCAGTGCACCGACATGATGTCTGTGAATGATCTTTCAGCAGTGAAGCCAGCTATTCAAGCTGGCTCCACTGCTGATGTTGTTTTAAAAGAGCATGCAGAAATGGTAAATATATATGGTGTGTTTGTGTTTTGGTGTAATATGTAAACACGTCAGAAGCTGTGCTTGCTCTTCACAGACTCCTGTCTTACGTAGAATCTCTTTGCATTGACATTGTTCACTTTAGAACAACGTATGTAGGTCAGAGCGGTGAAAACTACTTTGGCAAGAAACTTGCTGCATGCAAATATTTGGATATGAGCAATACAGACGTGTGAAGGAACAGCCTTCGACCCTCGTTAGCTCGTTTAATCCCTGCCTGGGAAAAAGTCTGAGTTGTTGGCAACGAAACTTTGCATAGACAGACGACTTTAAGAGGCGATCTTGCCTTCAATCAATCATCCCGATGTACAAGGAGAGCGGCAGGTTTTTTTTCTGCCTATATGTAGCTTGTATCTCCTTGATGAATAGAGATGCAAAGCACTGAGCTGTGTAGTTATCGTAAAGAAAAGATTGATGACACCAGATGGATTTTTAATCTCCGTTTTGTCTCTACTTTGAATCAGGAAAATGGATTCATCCCTTCTTCTCCCACTTTCCGCTCATCTGACCTTTTTCCTTAGTTGCTTGAACTGCCACATTTGAGCACCTCGTATTTATAGAACCGACTCTCACATAGTGAAGCACATGCAAATAAACCCTGTCACACATGAGAAGACACACACACACGCAGGCAGAGAGGCAAGGCGAAGTATTCTTTCTCACACCTATCCACCAGCGAGGGTTCCACACTGAGCCGAAGTGTAGCTGTGCGACTGTAAATAATGGATTCCACATTTTTTAAACTGTGTTGCATTCACCAGCTTCCTGTTAATCAAAAGTTATCCACAGATGTCAAGTTATATATGGGTATTAAACAGGAGGCATCAGAGCTGCAGGGGGCTGATTGATTTACTGTATTCTGATGGCAAAGTGAGAAAGGCAGAGTGAGTGAGAGAGTGGGTTAGAGGCTGAGAGAGGAGAAAGATGCTCCGATGAAGCTTGGCTGACAGCTGCCTGCAGGCAGCGTTTTACTGTCTCACTGATAAGTCTCCCTCCTCTCTTTTGTGAGGGGAAACAATCATCCTCATTCTCACACTTCTTTTATGCTTTCTATTTCAGTTTTGTTCACCTCCCCTCTTAATTTGTGTCATTTGAATTTGCATATTTTTTATTCTTGTAAAAAGTCTTTGACAAATGTAGATTTAACCCTTGTGCGTGCGAGGAATGAGGCAAACGTAGAGGACTACCGCAAATGATACAAGTTTTACGTGTGTGGGGTCGGTTGGACCCCATTTCTACATACAAGGGTTAAGTAAGTTCATCCTTATGCAGCTGCTAAACTCTTTAAGGCGTGCCCTGGAAATATGCCGGAGGCCGACACTCCTCTGTGATCCCTTGAAAATCGGGAATTGCAAAACATTTGCTGATGAGGAGTCTGCAGTCTCTCTGTTCATTCAGTCTGCCATCTTTGGTTGCATCTTCTCTGTGTCCAATGAAAAATAAAGTTTCAGTAACTGTCATTACAGTTCTGTAAAAAAAACAAAAATCTCAAGACACACTTGGACTAAAGCAACTTTAACAGAAATTACTATTACTATGAAGTTGAGATCTGGACTTTGAAAAGTTGGTTGCAATTGCAACTCCTTGACTCATTTCTTTTATATTTAAACTGTCATATATTTGTAGCTCTTTTTTTTGCAATGATTGCCCATAATTTTACATTTGACTTCAGAATACTTTAATATATGACGTCACAGTGGTCCAGTTAGTATCAGTGTTGCTTTACAGCAAGAAGGTCCTGAGTTTGAATCCAGACCTGGCCTCTTCCTGCAGGTTCTCCCTGTGCATTTTCATGACATCACGCCCGGGTCGACGACTCTGACAGAGCTCAGTGCAAAGTGTTATGTTATTGATCAGAAGTTTGCTGCCATGTTTAATCCAAACATGGACTAGTACATCAGTGTTAACATTTGTCTTCAAGTAGTTCTCTTCCACTATCCAGGTTTTGTCTGTGCAGGAAACAGAAATACTTTTGTGGAGCGTTTATATGTGTGATTCTTCACTAAATAACTACCAAGAGCTCTGGTAAATTTTAGCCATTTTAGTCAAATGGCTAAAATCTCCTGGTTGGAAATATCAGCACAGTTGCCCACTGGGGAGGCTGTTTGCAGAAAAGCGCAGCCCCCTCCCCGTGACTGCATTGTAGAAACAAAATAGAAGATGCAGGAAGGGAGGGAGAACACTGGCAGGTAGCGCTGTGACATATACAGAAGTAGGAGGTGTGTCCGTCAGGTGATCTACACTGTGTCAGAGTACAAGTGACCAAGAAGCATGTGACTGTGTGTTGACTGTTTGACTTCGAATGAAGTATGTGGGACGGAGCATTAATTGATATACTGATGTCACACCGTTGCAATCTACCGTTGTGGGAGCCAGACACAGTGCCAGAGAGAAAATAACTCTCTGGCATGATGTGGAACCATACAACAACAGATTAAGTATGAATATCTCATCTTTCTAAAGGACAGTCCTTCCAAACAAGGCATACTTGTCAAATTTGTTTAAGTTCTGTCAACAGCTTTGACATCTAGCAAGCTATAAAAATGGCTTTAGAGCCCTCCCAGGTTAATGGGCATCAGCAGCTGATTCTTTGCATTATTGCCAATGTATATCCTGCTTTGCATTGTACTACTGACACACATTTGAATGCTCCTTACTAGCAAAACCAAAACTCCTACTTTGAAGTTTTCTTACTGGTGATCAAATCCATTTGATCACTGGCTGATGGTTTTTTTTTTGTTTTTTTTTTTCACTTGGTCTTTGTGATCTGTGATCCTGGATACCTGGGTCAACATGTAGCATTACTTTCTTCCCCGGTTCTCAATATTTTTATCTACCGTAGTTTGTCACTCCTATATAATGTCTGCCATGTTTTTATAAGTATTATTTTGGGACTCGTTCAAGTCTTGACCATTTATTGATTCTCTGTAAGTGAGAGCAGCAGCAAACAGACACACGGTTTATCCAAGGCCCTGGTGATACTATTTTTCTTAAGATGTCACAGTGTTTAGTGACAGCTCTCTGTGTAGCACCTCACTCCTCCCTGCACACTCTCACCTTTACTGTATTTTCCTTCCTTGAACGTTGGTTTGTTGTCAATAGGAAGACAAAAGCTTATCAGCAGTGTCTTTCTCAATGGGGCAGGTGGATTGGATGAAGAAAGATGCATGCATGAGCGCACGATTCTCTTAAGGGATAAAAGAGCTCAATGCTACTTAATTATCAATAGCCTGATGATGATGATGATGATGATGATGATGAAAGCCTTTGATGATGGTTTAAAAAGAAGCGGCAGCCGCCCGGGCCGCCTGTTTATGGTTGCTGTCTCAATGATCTCTTTCTATTGCGAACAACAAGGAAGGAGGGAAAGAGACAAAGATGAAAAGATTGAAGGGAGGAGAGGAAGTGTGTCCTTTGTCATCCGGTACATACATCAAGCAGGAGCGAGGAGGAGGAAATGAGAAAGCGTGAGGAATGGCTGAGAAAAAGGCATAAAGACTGTTCAATGGACCCTGCGAGGGAAGAGGAAAAAACACGCACCTCTCGAAGGAGTTGGAAATCATAGCCTGGATAAGTTTCCTCGTTCAGTTTCTCTGCTCTTAGCTGCTGGCAGTCCTGGTAGCGTGTTGGGTGATCCTTAGAGGGTGCTGCCTCCAGATGTGTGGTCAGTTATGGAGAAAACAACAAGAAACCTCAGCACGTAAAACAAAACTTTCAGTTAACTGCAAAAATATTCCACAGTTGGATAAATTATGGCAACACTCTTCAAACAGTCCCAGGTAGACCCTTTCGGTCCTAAACAAAGTAGGGGATAATGGAAAACAAGCATAATCTATAAAGGTATCAAAGATGAGCTTTTCCACATTTACTCTATTGACTATAGGTCTCTACTTTGACTGGGACATTGTTATAAATGAGCATGCTTTACTTTGAATATCTGGTTGTATGTTTATGATTTATATTCTGCTGGAAGGGCAACGAACCACCACCCCAATCCTGAATTTTGCAGCCTGTAAAAGGTTTTCAAGAATTGCCCTGATGGTTGCTCCATCTGCTTTCTACTATCAAAAAAAACAACCACAAAGTGTGACGCTGCCACCACCACGTTTCACTATAGGGACTATGTCATAAGTGTGCAGTGATGATTTTCTACCACACAGTATTTCACAGGGCAGTTGAAAACGTTTGTATTGGTTTTATTTCACTGGATCATTTCATTTTTACATGCTTGTTTTGTCCCCTGATTCGCTTGAGGCAAGTTGAAAATGGGCCTCATAGTTTATTCGTTTCAAGAACGGCTTTTCTGTTGCTTTCTCTCCATGAAGGCCAGATTTGTTGAGCGCACAACTAGTTGTCCTGTCAATAAATTCCAAATCCTGAGCTTTGGATCTCTGCAGCTCCTCTATAATTATCATGGGCATCTTGACTGTATCTGTGATAATTTCTCTATGATCTGGCCAGTCATTTTAGATGAATGGATAAAATGCAACACGGCTTTAGCCCTCATCTTTATTATTTTTACAAAAAGAAAGATCAACCTTTGCTGTTCACCACATTTTAAAATAAAGAAGCATCTGTGCTTTAGCAAAAGCTACTAAAATGTACTTCTTGTTGTGATTATAAAACTGAGAATAAACAAAGCGACTATTACTACTGTATCTACTAACAAAGTGGATGATGTAGTTGCTTCAGGGACAAATGTAAGCCCTGGGAGCTAGCTACATTTGAAGGTCACACTGAACTTGAGATGTTGGATTGCACTGGTTCAAGGAGCTAGATGTCTCTAACTGGATTGTGGTGTTTGTTTCTTTTTTGAGGGGGTTGTTGGTTTGCTTATGTGGTCAAACTGACCTGCTTTCTCTGTTTAACCTTCTGTTCTTGAGTGTCTTCAATTCAACCCCCCCACCACCGTTCATTTTGGCTCTTCCTTGCCCTCATAATTCAGAAAGCAGAGGCTTCATAAAGAGGTCATGAAAAAAAATCGGAGCCGCTGCACAGCGTTCCCACTGGAAGCTGGAAACTACGGTAATGGCCAAGTCACCCCTAAGCTTGACAGCTGGCCTCTCGTAAGTTTAATGAAGTTGTCAGTCATACTGGTAATGTAACAGCGTATGCATGGAGTCAGGCATTGTGGTTTTGTATATTTAAAAGGTCAGGTGTCAAAAGTCACTTAAATACATATCCCACCATTTTTAATCAGTCACAGCCAAATTTGTATCAGTTTGATGCTTAAGCATTTCAAGAAACTATAACCTGATGCTTTTGAAACTAATCTGGCAAGAATTAGAAATGACTTACTGTTATTATTGCATGAAAAGGCGCAATAATATCTTGGAAGGGTGCTGAGCTTCAAAAACACTGAAGCGCAGCACCTTTCAGAAAAATGTCGCAAAATGTCTTTAAAACTTTCCCTCCACTACTTTGTCTATTGTAAAAAAAAAAAGAAAAGAAAAATACAAAGACATACCAAAAATACCAGAAAAATACATTTATGTTTGTGGTTGAAATGTAACAAAAAGTCCAAGTAATATGATTATGTGTGTATTCTTAAAGGGGTGACCTGGAGTATAATATACGGTGTTTTCCAGGTACATAGTGTAATTTTTAGCACAATCAATTAACCATGTCACCTTCAGTTGTTAAGGAAAAGCTGGACATATCAAACTTAGCTTAAACAAAATTCGACTTCACAATTTGACACCTTGAAATTGGGTGTCTGTCTCTTTAAGGAGCTCCTGCTCCATCTTCAGAATGTCATCACAACAGCGTTCCTTTACAATGCCGTTTACAACTCTTCTTTGGAGCGTTGCACTGAGAAGTAGTTCGTATTATAGGCTTTTGCAGACTCACAGTTCCACCAGGAGTTTGCAAATTGCAGCACCCATTAAGTTTTCCACATTTACATAAGGAATGTTTTTATTTAAGATTAACTACATGATGATAATTCATAAAACTATTTCCAGTTTCTAATTTAATTGCATAATCAATTGATAGTTTCACCGGCAATATTCGAATTGAAACAATCCATTCAAACCATTGTATTTACTGTGTGCTCCAGGCTGTATATTGGCAAAAGAACTACAGTCAGAAGTCTGAGTAAAGTGATGTGGAGAGAAAATGTGTAAACTTAGCTAGAGAAACATACTCTGTGGTAAATTACAACTTCTACAGATGAAACAGATAAATCTGGATAAAAACAAAAAAAGCACAAAATATCATGCTGAGTCTGGCAAAGACTTTTCGTAATGGTTATTGTAAAACCCTGCTTCTCTATCAACGAAGCGAAGCTTCTTGAAATGTCTGTGACCCAGTTTACCGAAAACAATCACAGTTTTATTCCTTGAAAATCACAAACGGATCAATGCAGTCAATTGCGAAAAAAGATCCGCCTGAAGTTCGACAGCACAAAGCTACCCCCCCCTGGGAGGGAAGGAGTATGCAAGCAGCCACCATGTCCACGGTCTTCCTGTCACATTACCATACGCTCCTGCAGTAAGACTGCTAATTACGCCTGCGTGTGACAGCCGCGCTGCCAAGGTGGCGGCAACGTGACGGCTGGGAGGGATAGATGAGAGGAGGTGAGGGCGAACTCTTGTTTCTTCATGTGGATGTGCTCCTGTGAGAGGCAGATGTGGAAAAGAAGGTCACTTTGTTGTAATTCCTATTAGAATCCACAACCGGCTGAGTGAAAGCGAAAATCCTGGAATAAGTCTGATTTTCGCTTTAATTAGACAGACATAAAAGCGAGCAGACCAAAGGTTTTATCAGATTAATAGTTTGTGTAAAAGCTCAAACATGTCTAATAGCCATTAAAATGATGCACCTCAGCAGTTTTCTCATATGTCAGCTGAAGTAGGGCACTACGGTGAACTCCAGCTGCCAGTCCATTTTTTATTTATTTAGTAACAGCCTGATATGCCTGTGTTCTGCTACTTTTTTTTTATGAGCTATTCTGATGCAAAGTCCAGCCAGTGGTCTGGTTGCCACTTTGTCTGCGAAGGTGAGCCTCAAAACAAGCTCAGACAGAGATAAAGCTTGTGGAAATTCAGCGAGGAAGAGTCTCGCTCTGATATTCCTGCGGTAGTCCTCAGGCTGCGGCGCTCTCTTGGGCTTTGCAGAAGCTCTCAACTGTGGGAAAGAGAAAAATCAACAGAAGGGAGCGATGACAGGTAGTCTCATAGGTGACTACCTATGAGACACGAAGAGACAGAAAAGATCTGAGACCTCGCCCCTAGGGGTGCTCCATGGCTTAACTCCTTCTCCAACGCATTCTTTCTTAAATGTACGTTTACGACTTCTTCACATATTCCTATATTTGACTCACAGAACAAACACATGTTCAGAATGATTAAGAAGACTGATGTTACGCCTGATGTTCATCTTCTTACACCAGCTGCCTGTTAACAAATCAAATTCAGAAAATGAAAACTTGTCAAAGCCCTGCATGCTCTCTTACACCTTGTTACATCACAGACCTGCTCGTTCTGCAGCAACATTAGCCTGCTTAGATCCCCAAACTATGTTAACTTTGAGGCTGGGATAGACCGTCTAGACCAGTGTTTCTCAATTCCGGTCCTCAGGCCCCCCTGTCCTGCATGTTTTAGGTGTTTCCCTTCTGCTACACACCTGGATTGAATCTGTGGGTGATTAACAGGCTTCTGCAGTACTTGATGGGCATGCAATCATCTGAATCAACTGTTCTGGAATAGAGCCACATCTAAAACATGCAGACCAGGGGGGCCTGAGGACTGGAATTGAGAAGCACTGGTCTAGACAGTGAGGCATATTTATTTTTAGATAATTCAAAGTTTTCTAAATGTCACTTTTAATTCTGTGTTACTGTAATATTAAAACACGCAAAAGAGAACAGAGCAAGAAAAAACAAACAAACAAAAAAAAACTCATTGAGAATATTTTTATAAATTTATTGAAATTAACACAAAATCATTTTCTCATAAGTGTCCGGACTCTTTGCAATAACCCTGAACACAGCTGAACGTATTTATTTCCCCTAATCTTGAATCCTTGAACTTTATTATGTTTTGTCATGTTACAACTATAGACTAAATTGTGTTTTATAGAGATTTTATGTGAAAGTTGAAAGGAAATAGCACATCATTTTCAAATGTTTTTACAATTAAAGAGTTGAAAAGTGTGGTGTGCATTTGTAATCAGCCCCTCCTTGCTGTGCTGCCTACATCGTTACTTTTATTTTTCTCCTCCTTCCCTTTCTTTCCCATCTCCACAACACAAAAAATAGATTCCTCATTGATACCTCATAGTTAATTGGCAAACTTCTTCACTGTCGCTTCATCCAGTTACACCCCACCACCCCGCTTCTTCATTAGGTCAGTGTGTCTGAAGGTGAAAAGGTCATTGCTGAGAAATAACCTTTATCCTGAATCCTCATATGAAGCACAGACTTTGGATACTTCTATATCTTTACATCGGTTTTGCCAATACGCTCAGATAGCTGTGGCCTTATTCACTGCATGTCTAAGTGCATTTTTGAAGGGCATGTTCCAACATGAATGACTTTCCACACTACAGAATGCACTGAATCAAGCAGATGTGTTTTTCTACAGCTCTGATGTGATAATCAGCCTGGTCAGAGTACGGAGGAAATGGACTAAAAATTATGCCGCCAGAAAATATACAGCTGGCTGTGAGACAACTCTAACAAAGTCAGGCAGTGACCCAAGTCTCTCTGAATGGGGCTTTAAAATAGATGTTCACTGATACTCCAAATCTGAATGCCATATCTGCACAAAACAGAACAAACTCCCAGAGAAAAGAGGTCAAATAATTTCAGCATGAGAAAGACTTGAGGATGTAGCTTTTTATTTAAATAGGTTTCAACCAAATGAAGTTTGTTTACTTTGTTGCCTTAATTCAAATTCACTATACCCATTTCAGCTTTTGCAAATTGTTTGAATATTTGATAATCTTATTGCATATAATTCTGAATTTTCAGGAGCAATAAAAATAGTATGTCTACTTTATATTTACATACAGTGTACACAGTTGTAGTTTTTTTTATTTGTACTATCTGATGGGATTTCCTTCTAAATGATTCTGAAAAAATTCAAGATGTAAAATCCTTTGAGAGATTCAAAACATTTCATCAGCACCGCCTGCTTTGAAATCTTGACATGATTTGGTTAATTCTTGTTTGCACTATGACAACACGTCTGTTCAAACAATAATTACAAGTGACCTAATGTTTTGTGAAAGGTGAAATTCTGATTAATTACGACTCGGTTTTATGTTCTTCCTTTACGTGACAAAATGATTCTTCTTATTTGCTTGTCCTCTTAACACCATACCTGCATAATATTTTCTGAATAAATAGGAATGCAACATTTCTTAGATTGATAGACTGCAGGAAGATTATTTTATTGGCTCCTCTGGAGGTTTATGTCTTGACCTATAAAGGACCGTTGAGCCAGCGATGTCCACAAAACAAATATAAAATGTACATAAAAGTACATTTTTGGATTTATTTTAAAGCCTCACCCCTCAGTGTTGTTTGTGATCTGTCTGCTGTGTTCCTGGGGCTTCAATAATACTATTAACCCAATATGAACTACTAATATTTTTTGTCAGAGCCTGTATGTGATAAACAGTTATTCATACTATAATATTAAGCACTTCAAAACACATCATAAATATATTTAAAAAAAGTTAATTGAATCTTTTGGTGAGCCACCAGCGGCTCCATCTGGCACCCTCTTTAGAAAACTTTCTAGAAGCACCCCTGTTTGTCAAAGTGTCTTCGGTTCTGACGGCTGGATGACAAGAATACACATGATTCATGCTTCATGATTCGTCCTTGTCATGTTTCCACTTTGTCATTTATTTCTCCTCCCCTCACTCTTGTTGCCATTTTTACGCTGAAGCTTGTTAAATGTGTTTAACAAGCCCTCCCCTGTCAATGCACTCTGAGTCGGTATGCAAATGTATGCAAACACGCGGACACGAACAACGTTGGACCTCCCCTTTTTGACAGAAAGAGAGCAGCGGGACTGAGTGTTTGCACTTTGAACACACTTGCACAAGACTGAGGCAGAAAATGAAAAATCCCAGGCTTCTGTAAAAAGAATGCATCAATAAATATGCAAAATGTAAAATTTATATTCAGAGCAAAAGTTCATCATGTAAAGCATCTCTTGTACTTGTATCACTATTGCTGGAGGGCACGTGCTGCAGCAGATGTTTATTGCCTATAAGTCGATAGTTAGAAGTTTATTGTTTGTAATGTTTAGAACATTGTTCGATTACTGACCCAATTCATCAAAAATCAACATTTAAAATATGGTTCAGATTCATTCATGGTATTTTATTGAACTTTTGTCAACCTCTTTATTCTGGACATAATACAAGGCAGTCAAAATTACTCACTGTAGCCTTACGATGGAGTCCAGTCAAAAGAACATGAGAAATGATAGCATTCGTGATAACTCATAGAATTGTGTCAGTACATTTTGTTTGTTTTTTACAGGCTGAAGGATCCTCCTTTCTACAGATGGGAGCTTCTTTGGAGCAGCAGGTCATCTGCATGTTCAAGGTACGGAAATCAATCAGCCAAATCTCTTTTCTGCCCTTGAGAAAGAAAAGGGTTATCATAACAATTAATTAAAGGGTCAATCATGACTCCTGAGGCCTTCGTAGGCCGATTAACACCATGAAGGGACATCCCAAGAGCCTGTGGGGAATCCCTGATTTGAAGTCCTGGCCCAATTTCCACAAACCAGTCCAATCTGGATTCATGGCAGATTGTAAATGTTCTCATGGGACTGGATAACATCGTTGTAAAACATGTTTCCTAGTCAATCGGACAATCCTGGTAAAATCTGTCAGACCCTAATTTCACCTCGTTGACATTTGCAGAATATTTTCAACAACTTTTGTTATATTGACACTTACGGAAAGTCATGCAGGGCATAATAATTTGTCGAGTTGTAGCTCATTTTGACAAACTTGAAAGCAGATCAGTTAGGAAATTATGGAACAATTTAGTAATTCTGGAGCATGTAAAAAAAAACGAGATCCCACAATTTGGTCCAAAAGAAACAATTACAGTGCCTTGCAAACGTAGTCATATGTACAGATGTCCTGCTAATCTAACTGAGGTTGATCTATTTCATAAAGAATAATTGGGGGTAGGGGATGGGGAGTGGGGTAATTCAGACACTAGACTGCAAATCATATTTGTAATTTTCTGCCTTTTCATGTCTTTGTCAGGTCTTGGAGGAGTATGACTGGGCAGAGTTTGCTGTAATCACCAGCTTGATGCCGGGCTACGACACCTTTGTGGATCTAGTTCAGTCCTACACAGACACATCCTACTTTCTCTGGAATCTGCAGGATATCATGTCTCTGGAAATGTCAGTTGGTGCCAATGATTTGAAGACCAAGCGCATCCTGCAGCAGGTAAAGTGAAGCAGCAGTTTGCATATTTTCCTCAACATTAACTACACTGTATGGAAATAGGAAAGCAGATGAATATCATAGTTTCTTTTCTTCTTGTTCTTAAGCATGGAGCAAACTCATCATTTTCCAGTCTATAATTGCTATGCAAAATCTAAAGAAATTCAAGATTAGATGGGAAAATAAAAGATTGACAACTATCAAAGATACAGAACCAATTTCTAAGATTTTAAGACTTTGTTGAACCACGAGAGCCATTGTAACACCAAGGTGGTGGACCTTTGATATATCTTTTGCCAACAATACATCTTGATTTTTGTGTCAACAAATGTTTTTGAGTTGAAACATTTTGGATGTAACAACAACAGAGCAATCTGGGAGAAGGAAAGTGTTTTTTCCTTTTTATAGCACTGTCCATACTAGTGACACAACTTTTAATGTTTTCTCACCACAAAATCAGTCCGTTTGATTTAGAAATTTCTGAACTCAACTAGACTCAATTAGGCTGAAGGCCACACAGCGCACAAGAAACGTTGGCGTTATTGTGGATTCAGACCTGTATTTTAACATTGTCACTATCTGTAAAACATTGTCACAATAATGATTTTCTAGAACAATAGGACAAAAAAAAGTGTGCATGCTTTTATTTTCACTGGGTTAGTCGGCTTCTGTGGAAGCAATCAATGAGGTTTCACCGATTCCCTCCTGGTTTCTAAAAGTGAACGAAACAAAGGGAGGGTTTTGTTGATTCTCAGCTCTGGAAAACCTGAAACATGGAGAAACTGTTGGCACCTTTAAATCAAACTGAAAACGTTTCCAATTACTGCAGCTTATCTATAAAAAAATCAAAGATTGATTTCTCTACCAGTTCATATGAATCATGTATCTGAAATATGTTTTTTTTTTCTTTATCTCTGTTTTATGTTTCAACTGATTACTATGAAATACAGTGCATAAATGGTGCTATATAAATAAATCTCTTTTCTTAAAAGCTAAGTGTCTTTTATTTATTTATTTATTTATTTATTTATTTATTTATTTATTTATTTATTTATTTATTTATTTTATAGAAATAAAAATAAATAAATAAATTATAGTGTCAAAATTCAAACATTTACAAAGGAAACAATTTTCCAAAAAGTGTTGTAAAGGTTCTGAGCTGAAATCTTTTAGGGTTGAACAGCTTATAATATCCCTACAAACCGTGCTTTTAAAACTTTGAACTATTTGTTTTGAAGAGCTTGTCCACCACCATTTAATAATAATAATAATAATAATAATAATAATAATAATAATAATAATAATAATTTACAGAAATTATCAGCAGATATGAAATCAATTATTCTTCCCAAAAAACAAAGTCCAAAGCTCTTTTGTAAATAAAATCAGGACTTGATCAATACAAAAGCAGCTCACATGATATAATTGTTAGAACTAAGTTTGTAGTGAAAATTAGAGGATTTTCTCTTTCCTTCTCTTTAAGTGTCAGATCTCTGTAAAATCCAAAAACCCTTTGGATATTGTATCATGTAGTAAAGGGAAACATTTATAGGTTTTATATTTCAAAACCTGAATTGTCCATTTGTTAAAACATCCAGAACACTGCGATATTACTGACTTGACAGAACCAGAAGAAGTTCATAAATCTGATACCGCATCCTGCATATTTAATAAACAGCAGATTTCTCGTCTTTTTGCAGTTGGACTCGCAGGTCCTGTTGGCGTACTGCTCCCACGAGGAAGCTCAGTACCTGTTTCGTCTAGCAGGCGAGTTGGGTCTGCTGGGGCCCGGCTACATCTGGATCCTCCCCAGCCTTGCCGTAGGCAACCCCAACAGCCCTCCACCTGCCACTTTCCCTGTAGGTGTGATCGGTGTGATCACGGACCAGTGGAGGAAAAGCTTGCGGCAGAGAGTAAGGGAGGGCGTCGCCATCGTAGCCAAAGGGGCAGAGAGTTTCAAGAAGGTTTATGGTTTCATTCCCGAAGGACATGGAGATTGCAGTAAACCAGCAAAACAGTCAGAGAACAACACCCTGTTCAGGTGGGGCATGTTTAATTCATCACTTCTTCATTTTTTTTTTTTAACAGCATGACTTTTTAATCACCTCTCCCTATGTCTTACATCGGATGATATAAATATTGTTAAGTTTGCGCCATGATATAAAATGATGCTCAAATTTGCCCAAAAAAGTCACAGTACAGACCAAAACTATTGAGCCAAGATACAAAAAGAATACCGGTCATAGTTATTATATACAGAGCCACTTATATGACTCTTCGAGTTTGACTTGTCTAATTATGTTATTTTTTTTAACAAAAGATGATCAAATGCAGCCCAGATCCATTTGAATAAAACCTTGAAATTGCCCTTTAATTGGGTGCCGATGGGAAGCTCCAAAGTAGATTCAGGCTGCAGCATTGTTACCTGCTGAGCTGCTGTATTCTCACAGCGCTCACAAATTGCTTGTGTCCAGTCTGTGATTACTTTGCATAAATGGTGGATTCTTACTGGCCTTTGTCTTGTGATACCTCTATACACATTTAAAGAGATTACAATTATGTTTTACCGATAAACAGTCACTAGCAGCCTTTTCTTGAAAAGTGAAAGTTTGAGTACATTTTCTGATTCGTTATACGTGATAAACAGTGAGTAAAACAGAAGCAGAAAATATAGCACAAAATAGTCAGATGCAGATAAATGTACTTTTTCTCTCCATGGCTGTCTGACAGACCAAGTTTAGATTAAACGACTGTCAGTCACAAATTTGACTGTGATTCACCGCTTGACTTGGACTTGGACTTAATAGGATTTTGTAGAAATGTTTTAAATCTGTCAGAACAACAGGGGTTTTTACCCATCTGCGACTCTTTAAGTACATTTTGTCAAAGCAAACAGTACTTCCTTTTATACTTTAAAATAAATTTTTAACATAGATAGTACAGAGTTTCAAAATTGAAGCATTGGTGCTGCATTTCACTCACGTCTTTGCAGTTTTGACCTCAAGAAACAAGATAATATACGATTTCAGCAATAGTATTAGAAATCTAAGAATCCACGGTTGTGTGTTTTGTAATGGTAATTTCACAGACAAGCTTTTTAACGCTTTTTTAAAGGCACTTCAATCAGTAGATTGAATCTCCAGTTTTTTTTTTTGTTTTTTTTTTATTGAGGCAAAAAGTATCATGTATCCGTGTATTGGGGTACGTTTATTCGTACCAGTCTGGGGGGAATTTTGTACTTGCGTTAACAACTGGAGATTTTAAAAGTGTCTATTACAGGTAAATGTATTTTACCAGTAAATTTTTTGACAGACCCATAAGAGCACTTTCACACATTGAGTCACATTCACTCAGCCATGCTTACGTTCCTCACTCATTTATACACAGATCAAGGAGCAACAGATCTGATGGGTTGAGTGCCATCAACATGTTGTGGAAAGTTGGAATCCACTCCAAATCTCCTGATTTCCAGACAACTGCTTGTATTACAGCCACTCTAAACACGGCCTTATTACTAGACTGGTTCTGGCCAATCAGAACCAAAATGAATGAAAATTAGGTGTCATGGAAAATAATATGCGAATAACTTAAATTACATGTGAGATTGGGCAGGTTTTTCCATACCCATCTCTTAAGTTATATTAAAAAATGCTTAACTACTAAGAAAAATAACTGTTTTACTTAAAAAAAATACAATTTTAAGTGAATATGTGAAACTGGTTGGTTTATGAGAACAAAATGAAGGGAAGAAAAGAGGAAATAGCAAACCGCAGGGGCAAATTAATAGGTAAATAGTCAACGTCATGCACACACTGTGTGTAATAGTAGCCATAATAACAACATGCAGTCACTTCATCACATGAATACACATGCTGAGAGCAACTGGATCACACATCCTGGGACAGTTTTCATTCAAACAAAACATTGTGGAGTTCTGAACATCAGATCTCATTAGAGATCTCCTTCCGCTCCGCTAAACAGTGATTGTTGCCTCCATGTTTGCAGATGAGGACAGTTTATGAAATCCTCAGAGCATGGCGTGGAGTAAATGTTGTTGAAAAGACATTGTTTGTACCTCTTTTACATTTGTTGTAAATTTTAAATCAGCCTGCGGATTAATTGTTCAAAACTCAGTCTGTCCTGAAATTAGACCTTAAAAAGTATCAAGACCATTTAGTAGTATCATCCTGACATTCAACCAATCAACTAAGATGAGCTGCTTCCCGTCCAAGACATTAAATTAAACCCTCTGAGGAAAGCTTTAGGCTTGATTAGAATCAGGTTGTTGTGAGTGTGTGTTGGTTTAAATGAATATGGAACATCCAGTGCGTGGAATGCTAAAGCTACGCCCTTTGATTGCTTACTTTTTGTGCTTTTATCTCTGTTGGACATGTAGGCACATGCTGAATGTAACGTGGGAACAAAAAGACCTGTCATTCAACAATCAAGGCTTTCTATCCAACCCTTCTATGGTCATCATTGCTTTGGACCGGGAGAGACTGTGGGACAAGGTAAACAGTCTACAAGAAAGTTTAATGAAAACTTGTCTGTTCTGTGGCACCAAAATTCAGATTTAAGAACCTTGTTCTCCATGGTGTTGGTGCATAATAAAAATCTGCATCAGATATATATAACTGTTGTGCAAGAAATTGATATTTGCATTCCCCAACATTACAGATTTCTTTTTTTTTTTTTACTTTAATGTTCAAATTAGATGCAAGTGAAAAAAAAAACTCCTTTTAGGGAGCAATTTCAAATTAGATTCATTTTATTGTTATTACAGAATATAAAAGGCTAAATATAGATGTGCCATCACCCTGAGCCATTTGGCCCTGAGAGCATCTCTTTGTCCACGTTTCTGCTTGCTGATGCCTGTGCCTGTCTGTAATCCAGCTACTACTGAAAACATTTTCTAAATTATTTTACCTACAGGTTTAAAAATGTTAAAAACCAGCCTCAGCTTTAGCAAATAAAATACAGACTTTGCAATACAAACACACACCCTTGCTTAAAGTGTAGCACGCTTCCCTCATCACGATGCTTTGAGCTCTAAAACCTCCTAGTGTCAAGTCATTTGGAACATCAATTAAAGCAAAGATAGAGTCTCCAAATTTATTTTCTAATTCATCTAGAGAATTTGGAGAGATAGATTGAAAAAAATGTCTTTCCCTTTAATTTAATTTTCAGTCATTGAATTATAACAGTAGAACTCATACAATGGGTTGAGTGTCACTCAGTAGAGTGTAAAACCCCTGTTAACATGCTGGACAGGCAACAAACTCTGGAGACCCTTCAATAGGTTAAAAAGTCCATTTAAGAGATTATAGATTCACAGAATAGTGAAAAAATAACCACAACCAAGTATGAGTGCTTAAACTACAGAACACTGACGTGTTTTTAATTGAATTCCTGACATTTTAAACTAAATTTCTAATTCATTGCGGTGCACTTGTGTCTTTAAGAGGACACAAAATTCAATATTCAAATGCCTTTTTGATTTGCGGAGGAGACATCTCTTTCTTGTTATTCACAACCTTACCATGCACTCTACAGTGTTTTTACTCCCTTTCACACACTGCAGCACACACACACACACACGGTTGGAGCCTGAGGGTGTATTGGAAAAACTGCGACTAACCAGAAAGGTCTGAATGTAATCTCACTGCTGCGGTTGAACTCATTTATTTCTGTCCTGGGAAGACTAACCCACTTTGTCAATGTCACTTCCTGGCAGAACTGTATGTTTTAATGTGTGTACAAACCTGGATGTGTAATTGTGCTGTAAATGTGCAAAACTCTCAAATGATCTCGGGTCACGTTGTGTCTTCATGTTCCCATGAGAGTCAAAGTTGGCAGGCAACAAAACAGGCCTCATGTTAAGTTGGAAATTGGTCTCATCTCATCACTTTCTGATACTCTATCCTACCTCTCTCCGTCACATTGTGCACCTTGTCTGTTATAATAACATGTCACAGTGCTCTTTTGAAGCTTTTTTACCTCAACTGTGACTACACGGCTGTTTAAGTTGTTGCAGATTATTTTTAATATCTGTTTGGTGCTTTTAAGGGACAATTTGTATTGGCAAAATCATATTTGTTTCTTCAGTAGAAATGATCTTCATTTTGTTTTTATTGTTTGATCTTATTTGCTCTACACTTACATTCTAGGTATTGAGCATCCCTTTAACTTTCAACATGTTTTCTTTCATTATAATCACAATCTTAAATGCCCTGCCACATCTCGGTGGATTTGCATATTTACTATTTGCTTCGTTATTTAATGAAGGTGTGAAAAGTACTCCTTGAAATATTTTTTTCACAACTTAAATTTTCTTCAAACTTCTCCAGAATTGTATCTGTCTGGTATGTTTCCGTCCAATGGCGCCGTTTGATCTCAGACATTGTCACTGGAACTGTCCACATAAATGAAGTATAACTTTTAATTAATCAGAAAGATTATTAACTGAAGTATTAGTAAAAAAAAAAATAAAAAAAATAAAAATCAACACATAACGAAGACAACTCATAATGAGCTATATTATAAATGTGGTGCTGTAGCTGTAGGTGTTTGTCACTTCCTTTGTGCAGAATCTGTTAATAAACTCGACTCTACTCTCCTTTTATGTTCCAGTGCCCAGGTCAGCACATGCAAATGCTGTTAAATAATTTAATAAATTCACCCATGCCTGTGGGGAATGGCATGTGAAATAGAAAAAGGTTGACATGAAGGTCGTTTCAGATGCGAACTGGAATGTTCGCGTTACCAATGAGCTCTGCCCCCCCCTCCCGCGTTTACCATTTCAGGTGGGCACGTTTGCTCGCGGCATCCTTCAGGTTCGCTACCCCATCTGGCCGCGGTACGGCAGCTTCCTGGAGCACTTATCTGATGACCGCCACCTGACGGTGGCCACCCTCGAGGAGCATCCCTTTGTCATGGTCGAGAACGTGGACCCGGGAACCGGCACATGTGTCCGCAACACTGTGCCCTGCAGGCGTCAGTCCAATCACACAGACAGGTACACGCAAGGATACAAACTTCCTGCATGTTCATACAAATGACCTTCATAATCATATACACAAACATATAGATTTTGACCCGGAAACAGTTAGTCGTTGATCTCTGAGAAATAAAAAAAATGTAATGTGTGAAATCTATGAACAGAAACATTTTGAGTATGCCTCCCTGTCCTTAGCTTTTCCTATAAAAAACAATGTAAGTTCAAATATAATTCTAGGCCCACAGAGCTAGACTTTCCAATAAGAGCCAGACATCTGCCCCCTCCCTTTTTTGTCTGCTCTAGTTAAGTTCATTGCAAACCTCCACAGTTCATTTAACGCAGAGTAATTGTGTCTGCTTGAAACTGTTTAAAAACACACCTTTGGTGTCAAACACAGATTGGTGCATGGCAGAAAACAGACATTAAACAGCTATTACCGCCAGGTGCTTCCACACCATCAGCGGGATGCAGCTTCTTCATTATGTTCAAACCAGTACAAACATCGGAGAGGATGTTCTAGCACACGCCTTCATTTTTTATCTTCACAGTTTCCGACTCGACAACAGAATCAGCGTCCTGCACAAGCGTTCATACCTTTTGAACTTTTGCATATTTTGTCAGATTGTATGTGTATTTTGTTTGGTAGAAATGTGGTATGCTAAAGTGGAACACATGCATTGAAGATATATATATATATTTTTAACCGTTTCATGGACATTCATTATGGAAAGAGATACGTACCGGCTGTTCTTGGGTGCAACCAAACAGTGACTGCCAGTAAAGAAGATTTATCTGTCCAACACTGGGACATCTGTCAAAGCATGGGACAACGTAGCCTCTTTCTGGTTCTCTTTCACTATTTCGCTCTGTCCCATTTGGACTGATACCAACAAACAGGAAGCAGGAGAGCGGACTGCTGCTATATAAATCTCATAATCTTTCTGTGGCACTCTGAGAAGCTTCACCGTACAGCAGATGTTTAGCATGATTAAAACTTTTTGTCTTGCTCATTAAGCCCCCTTCCTTGGACAGATGATAGCTTCCTTTGCCAGGGGGCTGAGCCCACCTCTCTGTGCTGATTAAGAGCATAAATTCATCCCTAAATTCCAGCTTCTGTCTATCTGATGTATTATAGTGTGGCGAATTATGCACTGACCAGATGCCAATTTAATGTGGGTTATGAAGTAGTTGCCCACAATTCGATTAGGTGTTTGACAGAAAGTTGCTTGGCTTTCACTACCAGGTTTGGTATTTTTGTCCAGTTTTGGCTAATTTAAGAATTTTCTTCTTGTCAGAGTTTTATCCAGCTGTCCCCCAACTTCTGACCAAAGTAAAATTGAGGCACACCAAGTGGGCATATCATTATGACCACCTCTTTAACATTGTGTTGGTCACTGGTTGATGTCCATTCCTTCATTTTGATTGATGTGCTGAGACCCACTTGTTGAATTTTCACAATTTAGACCTTGCCAAACTTACTCAGATCCTGACACTTTTTCCTTTAGCCTGTTTCAAGCACATAATCGGTGAGTAAATAAGTGTCCACTTGCAGCCGGTGTAAAAATCCTATGCAGAATTGTGACTTATGAGGATTTTTTTTTTTTTTTTACGTTTAGGAATGACTTATTTTGAGGATGACAAAATCTAATGATAAGAAAAAATATGAAGTACTCGCTTCCTGTAGCGACTGTCAGTTCATTCATCATCTTTAATGCCTTATTCTCCATTTCAAGACATTTTATCCAAAGATGTTCAGTTAGTTGGTGCATGCAGCAGATTCATCAGATAAGAAAGCCTATTTGAGATCCAGGCCAGATGCTTTCGCTGGAAGGCTGATTTTACAGTAGTTGAAATGGCATATCGCTGATCTGTCACTGGTAGTCGTGTCCTATAAAATATAAGTACAAAATTATTAGGGAAAGATTTGATGCATTTGTGTAAATATTTATTACTAAGCATCAGTGTTTGACCTTGTGAAAAGTGGAGTCTCTTATAGACAGCTGAGGTTATGAAGTCTTTTCCACCAGCTACAGTAGGTTCCTGCAATGGATATTTTTACCATTTTTTAAAGACTTTATGTACAGTGAAAAGAAAAACATTAATTCAAACCTTATGGTTTTCAGGCAATCTATTTCTTTGTATCTCTCTTTCACTATTCACCATTTCAATCAAGTTGAGGTGTGGACTTCTATTGGTCCATTCCAACAACTTTATTTCATCCTTATTTTAAGCCATATTCTCATGGATTTACTATTGTGCTTTAGATTATTATCCTACTTTATGACTATGACTTTTTCTGTGATTGCAACATTTTTACTTGCAGTTTTCTTCTTTGTTGCATCATTCATGTGTTCTCAGCTCGTTTTACTGATTGCTCTGGTATTGCAGCTGGTGACCACTGTAGTTTTTATGACCTAAGGCTGATTTTAAAACCTATTGCATCTCCATTACTGTAAACCTCACCTGCATTTTTTGGTCTTCATGATCTTGTTTGTTCTCTAATGTTCTCTAACACACCTTAACAGAACAGTTAGACACAGGGATGGACTTTCTTCACTTATTTGGTGACTTCTGAAGGGATTTATTTCAGGTTAGCTGATAGTAAAAGATGCCGCATTGGTGAGAGGGGTGTTGCTTACCTCCAGCAGTCATTTGAATGGAAACGACTCCAGCAGCCATCTGGCAAGACGTGGGGTAAACATTCTAAATTAATATTAAAAAAAGATTTTTTTTTTGCTATTATTCCAGTTAATATTTGTCAACAGCTATAACTAGAACAGTTATATAAAAAATGCTTGTATCATTGATTCTTTCAGACAAGTTGAAAAAACAGATCATATTTGAATCATATCCTACTTATTTATATATCACAACTTCTAGTGCTGCATAACTTATATACTATAATGTATTTTTAAAAAGTACTGGTAATCCTCCCCACTTCTGTGTGGTACTCCATTTTTGTTTGTATATTTCAGGCTTTAAATAGAACATTAGAAAATTAAGTCTCTGCTTTCTGAAATATACATAATAGATACTAGATTTTTTTTTTTGCTGCATGCAAATATAACACCTAAAGATTCTTAAAAAAAAAAGACAAAAGCTGTGTACAGCTGTTCCTGCTATGATTAATTTAGATGTGATTTTCTCTGAACCTACAAATCTTATTTGCTTGAGAGAAACAAACTTTTGTTTTCTCAACATAAGCTGATAATGGTGTGAAAATAGGTGGCTCTCGTGTTTACATCCAGTTTCATCATTCAGTATCACAGCTATGATCCTGCTTGTCGAAAATGGATGATCCTTCATGTGACATTTTCATCGCGAGTCAGCCAGCATCCATGACAAACATGTGCTCCTGTCATACGTATAAAAATATAGTTTTAGTTGTCATGTAGATCACTATTAAACCCTTTTGATTTAAAAGAACAGTTTTATTGTTATGAGGTAAAAAAATATATATACCTCATATCCTGCAAGCAAAAAGTTTGCAGCATTTTCTGTCCTTGTTTCGTTGATTACAGAACATAAACTTCTCTGTTTTATTATCATTTGATTTTGAGCTCTGAATAAGTAGTAGTCAGAAAGAAAATTTAATCAGATACGATCTAATTTAGCCTATTTATGAAGTGCATTTCTGTTTAATAATACATGCTTTCCAATTGATCCTACTTATCAAATGGTGCATTAATTTCAGGTCTTTACTCAAACTGATTTAAGAAGTTTTCTTTCTAAAGAAACTGGGACCAGAAAATGGCCCTGGCATTTGTGGCTAAAGTGGCTCAATGTGATTATTTATATGATATGCAAAAGGAACGTGACATATCAGGATATTTGTGTACACAATGTGCTTTCCACTCAAAATGTAGGAAAAACGTCTAGTTAAAAGTGCAACAAAACAGCACTTTCTATCAATATTCAAAGATTATTGACTTAAAACAAGTTCCTGTATTTTGCAGAAAAGTTGTTTGTAAATCAGTTTTGTCTTATTTCAAGTGCACCAAGATATTTGCACCAGGAACTAGACAAAAATACTTGGTAAGATTTTGTGTTTTTTGCAGTTTGTCCCCCCCTTTAATTTCCCATTAAAAGGCATTTTGCTTTTTTTTTTTTTTTTATTTTTTTTTTATGAAAGCAGTTATCGGTTAAATTAGAAGCTTTAGTAAAATTAGGTTCTTGATTATGTGAGGAAAATAACTGCTGTGATCATCTGTAGCTCAGGGACTGGAATAACTTAACCCTGTTTTACTTTTCAGTTTCTGTACGAACCGAGAAGTCACAAACTCATCTCTTGCTTCATCTTCTCCTCTTGTCCTCTTTTCCTCTTGCCCTCCTTTCCCACCAAACGGAGCCGCTGCCCTGTGCGACTTGTCAGCCGTTTACCCTTTCCCTTCCTCTTTCTTGGTCCAGCTGCCTCATGCTCTCCTCCGCACTGTGGCCACTTTCTGTGCATTTTTTTGTTGTCTTCATCCGGTGACCACACACTGCAACATAAACACATAACTGTCACAAATTCCCAGATGAAAGTGAGCTGCATGTGAACATGTGTTTGTGTGTTCGCGGCCCAGTTTCAGACTGTTTGTGAGGAGAATGGCAGTCAGAGTGTGGTTAATGATGACAGGTGGCCGGCTCCTACAGCAGTTAATTAACACTCTAATTTTCTGAGTTAGTCTCATGAAGGCAGCAAAACCTCGTGAAGCTATGTTATCCACAATAAACATTCTGGAAAACAATCAGCAATAATCTTAATTGCTCACTTGACTTTTTTCTTTGTTTATGCGTGGCTCATTTATTCCCCCCCAACCCTGCCGACAGGTTGTCTTTATCATTTTTCAACGTTTATGTTCACTTGCTGACATGCTGAACGGATCCTTCAGTTAATAAGGTCACAAACACGCACAGTCCTTAATAGATTTTTGGCAGGAATTGTAGCTGCTGTTTCATCTGTTGACCTAATTTCCCATCTAACTTAGAAATAAACATTTTTTCTTTGCGTTCGATTACATTTTGCCTATATTTACGAGGACTTTCTCGTCTTATTTTTCACCTCAGTAAGTAGCAAGGTTACACAGAGGAAGCTGGAAAAACAACAGACCGTAATAGATGTTGATTGGAGGCCATCGGAGTCACGCAACCCTTCACTAAGGCCTCTGTGGGACTGTGTGAAAGTGGATTTGTGTAGCTTTTGTGGCATCCCTTCCAAGTCTTTGAAATACACCTTTTAACCGCCATTGATTTTAGCTAATGAACCTTAGCGCTCCTGTCCTTCACTTTGCCGCAGCTGACAATGGTTGCTGTCAGCATGAGAGTCTGGAAGTATTTAGCACTCACTCTGCGAAACGAGTACAACCGCTTTGATGCCTTAAGCCAAATATAGCAACGGAGAGAGTCTTTGATTATCAGATTAGAAAATGTAAAAATAAAATATGTTGTAATATGTCTGACAGCATTTTCTCTTTATTTTATCTCATTTTTCTACAAGCAGTGCCCAATCCGAGTCCTACACCAAACTGTGCTGCAAAGGTTTCTGCATAGATATCCTCAAGAAGCTATCCAAAACAATTAAGTTCTCCTTCGATCTCTACCTGGTCACCAACGGAAAGCACGGCAAACTGGTGCATGGGATTTGGAACGGGATGATTGGGGAGGTAAGGCTGAATGCTGACGCAGTTTTACACTTACAGGTTAGTAAACAGTGTCCCTCCAACAAAGACTTAAAATTGACTTAAAATTGATCAATACACGTTGATCCTTCATGTGTATTGCTCAAAAATGCTCATCAGTTATCCAGTATCTGCAACCTGCAGCTTTAGAACCGCATATGGATTTTCATATCTTCAGCTGTGACTTCAAATAAATGTAACTAAAAATGCTAAAAAAAAAGAAAAATTAGCAGAAGAAAGGTAATTTAAATAATACAAGCTTTTGCACTATTCCCCAGAGCGTCTTCATTCAGTTATATATTTTAACATTTTCACAAAGAATGACACTTAATATCACAGGAGTATAATTTTCATTAAGTATTTCTTCAAACAGTTAGTGACCAAGTTTCTCCATTTCTGATGTCATTTTTGTAAAAAAGTAAAATAAAAATAAATAATTGAAAGTCCCATTAAGGAAGCATAATAAACCTATATAAAAAAAAAATCTTTAATCTAGAAATCTAAGCAAATTTTCAATAACGATGATAATAATTACAGGGACATTTACAAAATTTCTAACCTTAATTTAACTTTAAAAACACATCGTCATCACTTTTGCTTAAATTATATGAAGCTTTCATTGTTAGTCTGAGTTCATCCCAATTGCTGTTTCACATAGTTTAAGTAAAAGGTTCTGACTATAATGCTACATGACTCACCGAGACCGAATGAATCTCTCTTCAGTTTAGAGACTGTGTACCTGCCAAACTACATCAAACTGAGCACCAGCCAAATGTAAAACATTCTGAACAGATGTTCTGCAGCGGAGCCTTCACGCTTGTGTTTCTGTGCCCGAGGGTATTCAGCAAGTGTTACAGTATAATTCTGTTTGTGTGCAACATTTATAAAGCCACCTTGGATTTGAGCGATCTCGAGACAGAGCATTCAGCTCCTCCTTCATGCTCAAATAATGAGACAGAGATGTTTCCCTTCAGACAGCTGCTTTTCAGGTGCTAACGCACAATTGCACTCTAATCCTTAGTCACATGAAGAATATAAAACTCGGCCGGCTGCATGAGTGAAATTTGGGAACCTTCCTGGAACGAGATAGCAAAATGACACTTTGTCTCCCTAAGTAAAGACTGGTCATAAAATTTAAAATAGTGCTTGTTTTAGGTACAAGAAATGCAGCTGGTCAGTTTCTCTCGTGTTCTTCCTCCAGTGGTTTTATTATGTTTTCTTTGGCTGCTTTTCCTCATCAGGTTTTCTACAGGCGTGCTGACATGGCCATCGGCTCGCTTACTATCAACGAGGAGCGCTCTGAAATCATTGACTTCTCTGTGCCGTTTGTGGAGACGGGAATAAGTGTCATGGTAGCGCGTAGCAACGGCACAGTATCGCCGTCTGCCTTTCTTGGTGAGAAATAGGTCTTCAACGTTTGTATTGCATGCTCCCCTGTTAACACCATCTTTCTGAGTCTTTTTTTTTCCAAGAATGTCCTAGTTACACTTGTTCTGTCTCTACAAGCCTCTCAGGAAACTTCCCATTAAGATTTAATCCCACCTGTAGCTGCAATCTTGAACTAAATCTCCTTGCATACCAGCCAATCACCTCAACAGCCTTTCTAAATGTGTCCAACATAAAGTATCCCAGATCCTTTAAATAATATTCATTGTTTTGCACTCAACTGATTTCAAAAAGCAACATGAGTAGCTTGCATTTTAGCAATCTCTTATTTAATTCTTGTTTGAAAATCAAAGTGTGTGATTTTATTTTTTTCTTTTCTCTTAGAGCCCTACAGTCCAGCAGTTTGGGTCATGATGTTTGTGATGTGCCTGACCGTTGTGGCTGTGACTGTGTTTGTGTTTGAATATTTCAGCCCAGTGGGCTACAACCGCAGTCTGGTAAGCGCCAAAGGTGAGTTGTATTTACTTATTATTTTTGTTTCACATGTACAGTGCCTTCGAAGAGAATAAAATGCCACTTTTTTGTATTTTTGTTTTTTTAGAATCACAATAATTTTATTTTTTTTTCCCCACAAATAAAGGCCTTGACAAAAGTCTGCGACTCTTGTATGATCAGTCGAATATTCAATACTTTGTTGAAACACTTTTTTGTGTATGTCTTGTGTTTTTTCCTACAAAAAACATAGGAAGTTGTATTTCCATTTGTGCAAATGAGAAGTCAAGTATAATTTTTCCTCTCAGTTTGTATTTATAGACCACTCTGTGTTGGTCCATCATATAAAAGTTAGGGCTTCAATATTAAAAATGTAAGCAAGTTTCAGAGGGTGTAAGTAGTTTTACAAGATGGATGAATAATAGAAAAGCAAGTTTTCATAATAAAATCCCAATACTGTCTTCTATTATCCCCCACTCATGGGTTTACATTTTGCCATTTCTATACATTTTTCTAGAAATACCCACCAAATACCTCAAAGCTTCTCAGTTTCCATCACACCACGTATGACACAGTAAGCCTGCCTAAATCCAGTGCAGTCTGCATGTCCTGCAATGGGTAGAGTTCCCAAACAAGATTTTTGTGAGAGACCCAATAAATCCCAGAATGGAGCACTGGCAGATCGTGCCCGTATCCAGGTCCGAAAGGTCATTTCCTTGTTTCAATTAGCAATCTTGGCTGCACTAATTGAAGTGTGATTGATGAAGGTGGCAACCTCTGTTGCTGTGCTTGAACAACAGTGGCAACACTGAAAATGGACTGAGGCAGTGAAATTCCTCTCTTTTGTGGGGTTTTAAACAAGGGCATGAAAAGGTTCAGGATTATTTACACAGCGCAGCGGACAACAACGACGAGGGAAAGTAACTAAAATACAATGTTATCACTTCTACAATGAATCATTGTGAAAATGGACAAAATTCCACTTAAGGATTCAGGGAATATACACAATGCGATTTTTTTAATTTTTTTTTTATTATTTTTTTTTTTAGATATGATTTGCTCAAGTTCTTTTCTTTAATGTATATTTTGAGAGACATGCAGTGTTTTGTGTCACAAAAACTTATTTTTAATTGTTGAAAAAGAATTAAAAATATTGTTGAGAATGTATAAATGGGTGCCTCCTGATGATAATCTCATTTTATCTTACTTATGGGGTTAATTTTCTTTCATCTTAGCCAAAAGCAAACATTGATCATCTTCAAATGGCACAAACTGCTGCAGCTTTACACCTCAACCATAACACTTGTGGCTTGTATTTAATTGTTTCTCCATTAATTAGCTGCTGCTTATCTTGACATATTTAGTTAAATTTTTTTGCACCATCAGGACCTTATTGTTATTTGAATTTACAAAAACAAATCCACTTTCAGGTCACTTTAGAAATTAATAAGTCTCAGAATTAAAAACCCTTTTACAGACTCCTTTTTTTCCTAAAATATTTGAATTTATGTAAAGCATTTTTGAGTCTGTTTTCACAATGTTTATTATATTTTTATTTTAAGAAGTATTCATGGTTTTCATATGAGGAGCCCAAGAGAAACATCTGTATGGACATTCCAGATTTATTATTCAAACACTGACTCTCCACAATTTCCTTCCTCAGCTCCAGGTGGGCCGACGTTCACGATAGGGAAATCAGTGTGGCTGCTGTGGGGAATCGTCTTCAACAACTCCGTCCCCATTGAAAACCCCAAAGGAACCACCAGTAAAATCATGGTCCTAGTCTGGGCCTTCTTTGCTGTCATCTTCCTGGCTTCTTACACCGCCAACCTGGCTGCTTTTATGATCCAGGAGCAATATATTGACACCGTGTCTGGCCTTTCTGACAAGAAGGTAAGGAACAGAACACGCAACAGTTCAATAGTAGCAATTAGAACAATGGCAGTAATGCAAGTGGGGCGTGTTTGTAAGGCTTTTGAGACATAGTGAAAACATCTTGGCCTTTATCTACAGCTCATGCTGATGCGTTGCGTCCTCTCCATTGCGTTTAAAATCCATCGCCTAATAGGCCGTGTCCACAACTGAGCCAGCTGACTCACAGAAATCCTCCGAGATGGAATCCAGCAAAAGGATTTTGTCATGAAAGCCTCTGTCCTTTGCCTTTCAGTGGGAAGCCCAGTGGTGTGAATGACTAATCAATTACTGCCGTCTGTCAATATGGATGCTGTCTGAGTCTTAACTTGTTCTGTCAGTATTTTGGGTCTGTCCATCAATATTCCCCACTATGTGGTCTCCGTCTGCAGTGTATCTCACACTGTTGGAACAAGATTGTAAAATGTCAAATGATTTTTGAAAAATAGTAAGCCAAATAGAAGAGCAAGTCTCAGACACATTCTTCATGGCTTGAATGTTTTCACACAAACATTCAACCTGGGAAAAGGTTCTAAAAGCTCTAACAAATAAAATCCTAGGTGAATAGGTGCTATTTAAAGCCGAGATACAACACAGCAAAGAGTGAGGTTTAGATTACATCTCTCTGCTTTAAAGTACTATATAATCTCTTTCTTATATACATACATTTTTTATCATCAATAAATGTGTGTTGATAAAAAAAAATATGTATATAGGAAAGAGAACTATCCTTTATATAGTACTTTAAAGCAGAGAGATGCAATCTAAACACACATTTATCATCAATAAATGTGTGTCATCTCCTTTAGATTTAGACTCATTTAAATAACACAGGCACAATATGACAACACAAACAAAATTAATTACTAGCCAATACAAGCTGATATAGTTCCAGTACACAGAATACACATAATGTGCTGTATGTAGTGTTTAGCTATTACAGATTTTTTTTGTCTACATTTGATAATGTAGAATCACAACATTTTCAGATGTCCAAGTCTGCTAAAACTACTACAATTTATACATAACACGTTAAGACAATAGCGTAGTAATCATACTAAATGACACACAAATAAAACAAACAAAATCCTCCAGAAAAAGAAATATATTAAAAACAAAACAATTAGAGAAACCAGACACCCCAAAGGTAATTTTTCACTTGGATATTTTACAATTACCAACCATCATATTATAAAAATATTTATGAAAGATTACTTTTGCTGTAATATCTTAACACAGGGTAGCCATGAGATGGTGTAATCTAAATTCCCCAAAACAATTTGTTTATTTTTTATAAAAAATTACCCGACAATATTTTTACTAGCTGTACAGGCAGTTTTTTCTTCTTGTCAGCACAAACTGTGAGCCTCCGATTGGTCTTCTGTGTAGCATTTTAGTTGACTCTATTGGTGTTCCATCTGAAGAGTGATTATATATATTTAACACACATACCGACTCACAAACTCCCTGGTTGATTGGATCTATTCATTTTACTCAGCTCAAAAGGTCAGTGCAGTTACTAAGATGAATAGCTTCTTTCTGTTTACTGTCTCATTAAGTTCCAACGAACATATTCCTGCTTCACTATGCTGAATGTCATGAAATATGAACTTCAGCTGGATCAGTTATTCTAACAAATACACAGTGGCTGCTGTCAGGTTTAATCAAATTGAGACAAGTGAGAGCTTAACAGTCCATTTGTAATGATGTGGTGCTTATCCAACTGGTTTTTGATGCAAAATTTATTTTGTTCAAAAAAGGAAAAAAAAAAACGTCTTTTGTTTCCCTCCATCTCATATTTTTGGTTAAGTCTTCTCTTTTTACTGTGAATGTTTTTTCTTTCTTTGTATTTCATCCTCTTTCCTCACCTACAATCTTATCTACGTTGTTAATTTTCATTTCTTTCACTGTCTACTTTTGTCTTTTTTCTTTTATTCCCCAAACTCTTTTTTCCTGATACATCTTAAACATTTCTTTATTAAACCATTTTAGCTTACAATATGTTTTGCTGTCTTCTTCATCTTCATCTGTCTTCATTTGCTCTGCTCTGGATACTTTCCAAAAATGTGTAAAACTAAAGACAGAAAAAAATTCAGGATGCACCGATATGAAAATTGGCTAAATGAAGATACCATTATGTTAAAAAATGACTAATATTGGTCAATGCTGACGCCAACATATCACGCATCCTTAATGACAACAATACATCAATTTTCCACTTCACTGTTATGTACTACGTTGCAATGGTCGAACAATTTAAAAACCATCGACATACCTTGCAGTTTCTGGTTGTAATCTGATTACATGTGGAACAGTTAGAGACGTATGAATCCTGTTTTTTTTTTTCTATTCTTTTCCTTTTCAATAATCTTCTTCCACCTCTCCCCTCATCTGCTGTGTCTCTGCAGTTTCAAAAACCACAGGAGCATTATCCTCCTTTTCGCTTCGGGACGGTTCCAAATGGGAGCACAGAGAGGAACATTCGCAGCAACTATCCTGATATGCACACACACATGATGAAATATAACCAGAAAGGGGTGGAAGAAGCTCTGGAGAGCCTCAAAACCGGGTAAAGATTTGCTCACACTATAAACATAATTACTGACTGGAAGCTATATTTAACTGATTCTTGTGACAGAAAAGGCATCAGATGACAAGGCGGCAATGATCATAATTTTGGTGACACGGCAGATGTGCTTTGTATTTTACAACCTATTTTTGTTTTAAGCCAGTGTGATGGTTGTATTTTTAGATGCAGTCATATCTATTGTTATTTAATTTGTTGACTATAAAAA
>NW_006799946.1:1716287-1789175 GCF_000485575.1 Poecilia formosa
TGATATATCTTTTGCCAACAATACATCTTGATTTTTGTGTCAACAAATGTTTTTGAGTTGAAACATTTTGGATGTAACAACAACAGAGCAATCTGTGAGAAGGAAAGTGTTTTTTTTCAACTGATTACTATGAAATACAGTGCATAAATGGTGCTATATAAATAAATCTCTTTTCTTAAAAGCTAATTGCCATTTATTTATTTATTTATTTATTTATTTTATAGAAATAAAATTAAATAGATAAATTATAGTATCAAAATTCAAACATTTACAAAGAAAACAATTTTCCAAAAAGTGTTGTAAAGGTTCTGAGCTGAAATCTTTTAGGATTGACCAGCTTATAATATCCCTACAAACCCTGCTTATAAAACTTTGAACTATTTGTTTTGAAGAGCTTGTCCACCACCATTTAATAATAATAATAATAATAATAATAATAATAATTTACATAAATTCTCAGCAGATACGAAATCAATTATTCTTCCCAAAAAACAAAGTCCAAAGCTCTTTTGTAAATAAAATCAGGACTTGATCAATACAAAAGCAGCTCACATGATATAATTGTTAGAACTAAGTTTGTAGTGAAAATTAGAGGATTTTCTCTTTCCTTCTCTTTAAGTGTCAGATCTCTGTAAAATCCAAAAACCCTTTGGATATTGTATCATGTAGTAAAGGGAAACATTTATAGGTTTTATATTTCAAAACCTGAATTGTCCATTTGTTAAAACATCCAGAACACTGCGATATTACTGACTTGACAGAACCAGAAGAAGTTCATAAATCTGATACCGCATCCTGCATATTTAATAAACAGCAGATTTCTCGTCTTTTTGCAGTTGGACTCGCAGGTCCTGTTGGCATACTGCTCCCACGAGGAAGCTCAGTACCTGTTTCGTCTAGCAGGCGAGTTGGGTCTGCTGGGGCCCGGCTACATCTGGATCCTCCCCAGCCTTGCCGTAGGCAACCCCAACAGCCCTCCACCTGCCACTTTCCCTGTAGGTGTGATCGGTGTGATCACGGACCAGTGGAGGAAAAGCTTGCGGCAGAGAGTAAGGGAGGGCGTCGCCATCGTAGCCAAAGGGGCAGAGAGTTTCAAGAAGGTTTATGGTTTCATTCCCGAAGGACATGGAGATTGCAGTAAACCAGCAAAACAGTCAGAGAACAACACCCTGTTCAGGTGGGGCATGTTTAATTCATCACTTCTTCATTTTTTTTTTTTAACAGCATGACTTTTTAATCACCTCTCCCTATGTCTTACATCGGATGATATAAATATTGTTAAGTTTGCGCCATGATATAAAATGATGCTCAAATTTGCCCAAAAAAGTCACAGTACAGACCAAAACTATTGAGCCAAGATACAAAAAGAATACCGGTCATAGTTATTATATACAGAGCCACTTATATGACCCTTCGAGTTTGACTTGTTTAATTATGTTATTTTTTTTTAACAAAAGATGATCAAATGCAGCCCAGATCCATTTGAATAAAACCTTGAAATTGCCCTTTAATTGGGTGCCGATGGGAAGCTCCAAAGTAGATTCAGGCTGCAGCATTGTTACCTGCTGAGCTGCTGTATTCTCACAGCGCTCACAAATTGCTTGTGTCCAGTCTGTGATTACTTTGCATAAATGGTGGATTCTTACTGGCCTTTGTCTTGTGATACCTCTATACACATTTAAAGAGATTACAATTATGTTTTACCGATAAACAGTCACTAGCAGCCTTTTCTTGAAAAGTGAAAGTTTGAGTACATTTTCTGATTCGTTATACGTGATAAACAGTGAGTAAAACAGAAGCAGAAAATATAGCACAAAATAGTCAGATGCAGATAAATGTACTTTTTCTCTCCATGGCTGTCTGACAGACCAAGTTTAGATTAAACGACTGTCAGTCACAAATTTGACTGTGATTCACCGCTTGACTTGGACTTGGACTTAATAGGATTTTGTAGAAATGTTTTAAATCTGTCAGAACAACAGGGGTTTTTACCCATCTGCGACTCTTTAAGTACATTTTGTCAAAGCAAACAGTACTTCCTTTTATACTTCAAAATAAATTTTAAACATAGATAGTACAGAGATTCAAAATTGAAGCATTGGTGCTGCATTTCACTCACGTCTTTGCAGTTTTGACCTCAAGAAACAAGATAATATACGATTTCAGCAATAGTATTAGAAATCTAAGAATCCACGGTTGTGTGTTTTGTAATGGTAATTTCACAGACAAGCTTTTTAATGCTTTTTTAAAGGCACTTCAATCAGTAGATTGAATCTCCAGTTTTTTTTTTTGTTTTTTTTTTATTGAGGCAAAAAGTATCATGTATCCGTGTATTGGGGTACGTTTATTCGTACCAGTCTGGGGGGAATTTTGTACTTGCGTTAACAACTGGAGATTTTAAAAGTGTCTATTACAGGTAAATGTATTTTACCAGTAAATTTTTTGACAGACCCATAAGAGCACTTTCACACATTGAGTCACATTCACTCAGCCATGCTTACGTTCCTCACTCATTTATACACAGATCAAGGAGCAACAGATCTGATGGGTTGAGTGCCATCAACATGTTGTGGAAAGTTGGAATCCACTCCAAATCTCCTGATTTCCAGACAACTGCTTGTATTACAGCCACTCTAAACACGGCCTTATTACTAGACTGGTTCTGGCCAATCAGAACCAAAATGAATGAAAATTAGGTGTCATGGAAAATAATATGCGAATAACTTAAATTACATGTGAGATTGGGCAGGTTTTTCCATACCCATCTCTTAAGTTATATTAAAAAATGCTTAACTACTAAGAAAAATAACTGTTTTACTTAAAAAAAATACAATTTTAAGTGAATATGTGAAACTGGTTGGTTTATGAGAACAAAATGAAGGGAAGAAAAGAGGAAATAGCAAACCGCAGGGGCAAATTAATAGGTAAATAGTCAACGTCATGCACACACTGTGTGTAATAGTAGCCATAATAACAACATGCAGTCACTTCATCACATGAATACACATGCTGAGAGCAACTGGATCACACATCCTGGGACAGTTTTCATTCAAACAAAACATTGTGGAGTTCTGAACATCAGATCTCATTAGAGATCTCCTTCCGCTCCGCTAAACAGTGATTGTTGCCTCCATGTTTGCAGATGAGGACAGTTTATGAAATCCTCAGAGCATGGCGTGGAGTAAATGTTGTTGAAAAGACATTGTTTGTACCTCTTTTACATTTGTTGTAAATTTTAAATCAGCCTGCGGATTAATTGTTCAAAACTCAGTCTGTCCTGAAATTAGACCTTAAAAAGTATCAAGACCATTTAGTAGTATCATCCTGACATTCAACCAATCAACTAAGATGAGCTGCTTCCCGTCCAAGACATTAAATTAAACCCTCTGAGGAAAGCTTTAGGCTTGATTAGAATCAGGTTGTTGTGAGTGTGTGTTGGTTTAAATGAATATGGAACATCCAGTGCGTGGAATGCTAAAGCTACGCCCTTTGATTGCTTACTTTTTGTGCTTTTATCTCTGTTGGACATGTAGGCACATGCTGAATGTAACGTGGGAACAAAAAGACCTGTCATTCAACAATCAAGGCTTTCTATCCAACCCTTCTATGGTCATCATTGCTTTGGACCGGGAGAGACTGTGGGACAAGGTAAACAGTCTACAAGAAAGTTTAATGAAAACTTGTCTGTTCTGTGGCACCAAAATTCAGATTTAAGAACCTTGTTCTCCATGGTGTTGGTGCATAATAAAAATCTGCATCAGATATGTAACTGTTGTGCAAGAAATTGATATTTGCATTCCCCAACATTACAGATTTCTTTTTTTTTTTTTACTTTAATGTTCAAATTAGATGCAAGTGAAAAAAAAAAAAAAAAAAACTCCTTTTAGGGAGCAATTTCAAATTAGATTCATTTTATTGTTATTACAGAATATAAAAGGCTAAATATAGATGTGCCATCACCCTGAGCCATATGGCCCTGAGAGCATCTCTTTGTCCACGTTTCTGCTTGCTGATGCCTGTGCCTGTCTGTAATCCAGCTACTACTGAAAACATTTTCTAAATTATTTTACCTACAGGTTTAAAAATGTTAAAAACCAGCCTCAGCTTTAGCAAATAAAATACAGACTTTGCAATACAAACACACACCCTTGCTTAAAGTGTAGCACGCTTCCCTCATCACGATGCTTTGAGCTCTAAAACCTTTTAATGTCAGTCATTTGGAACATCAATTAAAGCAAAGATAGAGTCTCCAAATTTATTTTCTAATTCATCTAGAGAATTTGGAGAGATAGATTGAAAAAAATGTCTTTCCCTTTAATTTAATTTTCAGTCATTGAATTATAACAGTAGAACTCATACAATGGGTTGAGTGTCACTCAGTAGAGTGTAAAACCCCTGTTAACATGCTGGACAGGCAACAAACCCCGGAGACCCTTCAATAGGTTAAAAAGTCCATTTAAGAGATTATAGATTCACAGAATAGTGAAAAAATAACCACAACCAAGTATGAGTGCTTAAACTACAGAACACTGACGTGTTTTTAATTGAATTCCTGACATTTTAAACTAAATTTCTAATTCATTGCGGTGCACTTGTGTCTTTAAGAGGACACAAAATTCAATATTCAAATGCCTTTTTGATTTGCGGAGGAGACATCTCTTTCTTGTTATTCACAACCTTACCATGCACTCTACAGTGTTTTTACTCCCTTTCACACACTGCAGCACACACACACACACACGGTTGGAGCCTGAGGGTGTATTGGAAAAACTGCGACTAACCAGAAAGGTCTGAATGTAATCTCACTGCTGCGGTTGAACTCATTTATTTCTGTCCTGGGAAGACTAACCCACTTTGTCAATGTCACTTCCTGGCAGAACTGTATGTTTTAATGTGTGTACAAACCTGGATGTGTAATTGTGCTGTAAATGTGCAAAACTCTCAAATGATCTCGGGTCACGTTGTGTCTTCATGTTCCCATGAGAGTCAAAGTTGGCAGGCAACAAAACAGGCCTCATGTTAAGTTGGAAATTGGTCTCATCTCATCACTTTCTGATACTCTATCCTACCTCTCTCCGTCACATTGTGCACCTTGTCTGTTATAATAACATGTCACAGTGCTCTTTTGAAGCTTTTTTACCTCAACTGTGACTACACGGCTGTTTAAGTTGTTGCAGATTATTTTTAATATCTGTTTGGTGCTTTTAAGGGACAATTTGTATTGGCAAAATCATATTTGTTTCTTCAGTAGAAATGATCTTCATTTTGTTTTTATTGTTTGATCTTATTTGCTCTACACTTACATTCTAGGTATTGAGCATCCCTTTAACTTTCAACATGTTTTCTTTCATTATAATCACAATCTTAAATGCCCTGCCACATCTCGGTGGATTTGCATATTTACTATTTGCTTCGTTATTTAATGAAGGTGTGAAAAGTACTCCTTGAAATATTTTTTTCACAACTTAAATTTTCTTCAAACTTCTCCAGAATTGTATCTGTCTGGTATGTTTCCGTCCAATGGCGCCGTTTGATCTCAGACATTGTCACTGGAACTGTCCACATAAATGAAGTATAACTTTTAATTAATCAGAAAGATTATTAACTGAAGTATTAGTAAAAAAAAAAATAAAAAAAATAAAAATCAACACATAACGAAGACAACTCATAATGAGCTATATTATAAATGTGGTGCTGTAGCTGTAGGTGTTTGTCACTTCCTTTGTGCAGAATCTGTTAATAAACTCGACTCTACTCTCCTTTTATGTTCCAGTGCCCAGGTCAGCACATGCAAATGCTGTTAAATAATTTAATAAATTCACCCATGCCTGTGGGGAATGGCATGTGAAATAGAAAAAGGTTGACATGAAGGTCGTTTCAGATGCGAACTGGAATGTTCGCGTTACCAATGAGCTCTGCCCCCCCCTCCCGCGTTTACCATTTCAGGTGGGCACGTTTGCTCGCGGCATCCTTCAGGTTCGCTACCCCATCTGGCCGCGGTACGGCAGCTTCCTGGAGCACTTATCTGATGACCGCCACCTGACGGTGGCCACCCTCGAGGAGCATCCCTTTGTCATGGTCGAGAACGTGGACCCGGGAACCGGCACATGCGTCCGCAACACTGTGCCCTGCAGGCGTCAGTCCAATCACACAGACAGGTACACGCAAGGATACAAACTTCCTGCATGTTCATACAAATGACCTTCATAATCATATACACAAACATATAGATTTTGACCCGGAAACAGTTAGTCGTTGATCTCTGAGAAATAAAAAAAATGTAATGTGTGAAATCTATGAACAGAAACATTTTGAGTATGCCTCCCTGTCCTTAGCTTTTCCTATAAAAAACAATAATGTAAGTTCAAATATAATTCTAGGCCCACAGAGCTAGACTTTCCAATAAGAGCCAGACATCTGCCCCCTCCCTTTTTTGTCTGCTCTAGTTAAGTTCATTGCAAACCTCCACAGTTCATTTAACGCAGAGTAATTGTGTCTGCTTGAAACTGTTTAAAAACACACCTTTGGTGTCAAACACAGATTGGTGCATGGCAGAAAACAGACATTAAACAGCTATTACCGCCAGGTGCTTCCACACCATCAGCGGGATGCAGCTTCTTCATTATGTTCAAACCAGTACAAACATCGGAGAGGATGTTCTAGCACACGCCTTCATTTTTTATCTTCACAGTTTCCGACTCGACAACAGAATCAGCGTCCTGCACAAGCGTTCATACCTTTTGAACTTTTGCATATTTTGTCAGATTGTATGTGTATTTTGTTTGGTAGAAATGTGGTATGCTAAAGTGGAACACATGCATTGAAGATATATATATATATTTTTAACCGTTTCATGGACATTCATTATGGAAAGAGATACGTACCGGCTGTTCTTGGGTGCAACCAAACAGTGACTGCCAGTAAAGAAGATTTATCTGTCCAACACTGGGACATCTGTCAAAGCATGGGACAACGTAGCCTCTTTCTGGTTCTCTTTCACTATTTCGCTCTGTCCCATTTGGACTGATACCAACAAACAGGAAGCAGGAGAGCGGACTGCTGCTATATAAATCTCATAATCTTTCTGTGGCACTCTGAGAAGCTTCACCGTACAGCAGATGTTTAGCATGATTAAAACTTTTTGTCTTGCTCATTAAGCCCCCTTCCTTGGACAGATGATAGCTTCCTTTGCCAGGGGGCTGAGCCCACCTCTCTGTGCTGATTAAGAGCATAAATTCATCCCTAAATTCCAGCTTCTGTCTATCTGATGTATTATAGTGTGGCGAATTATGCACTGACCAGATGCCAATTATGAAGTAGTTGCCCACAATTCGATTAGGTGTTTGACAGAAAGTTGCTTGGCTTTCACTACCAGGTTTGGTATTTTTGTCCAGTTTTGGCTAATTTAAGAATTTTCTTCTTGTCAGAGTTTTATCCAGCTGTCCCCCAACTTCTGACCAAAGTAAAATTGAGGCACACCAAGTGGGCATATCATTATGACCACCTCTTTAACATTGTGTTGGTCACTGGTTGATGTCCATTCCTTCATTTTGATTGATGTGCTGAGACCCACTTGTTGAATTTTCACAATTTAGACCTTGCCAAACTTACTCAGATCCTGACACTTTTTCCTTTAGCCTGTTTCAAGCACATAATCGGTGAGTAAATAAGTGTCCACTTGCAGCCGGTGTAAAAATCCTATGCAGAATTGTGACTTATGAGGATTTTTTTTTTTTTTTTACGTTTAGGAATGACTAATTTTGAGGATGACAAAATCTAATGATAAGAAAAAATATGAAGTACTCGCTTCCTGTAGCGACTGTCAGTTCATTCATCATCTTTAATGCCTTATTCTCCATTTCAAGACATTTTATCCAAAGATGTTCAGTTAGTTGGTGCATGCAGCAGATTCATCAGATAAGAAAGCCTATTTGAGATCCAGGCCAGATGCTTTCGCTGGAAGGCTGATTTTACAGTAGTTGAAATGGCATATCGCTGATCTGTCACTGGTAGTTGTGTCCTATAAAATATAAGTACAAAATTATTAGGGAAAGATTTGATGCATTTGTGTAAATATTTATGACTAAGCATCAGTGTTTGACCTTGTGAAAAGTGGAGTCTCTTATAGACAGCTGAGGTTATGAAGTCTTTTCCACCAGCTACAGTAGGTTCCTGCAATGGATATTTTTACCATTTTTTAAAGACTTTATGTACAGTGAAAAGAAAAACATTAATTCAAACCTTATGGTTTTCAGGCAATCTATTTCTTTGTATCTCTCTTTCACTATTCACCATTTCAATCAAGTTGAGGTGTGGACTTCTATTGGTCCATTCCAACAACTTTATTTCATCCTTATTTTAAGCCATATTCTCATGGATTTACTATTGTGCTTTAGATTATTATCCTACTTTATGACTATGACTTTTTCTGTGATTGCAACATTTTTACTTGCAGTTTTCTTCTTTGTTGCATCATTCATGTGTTCTCAGCTCGTTTTACTGATTGCTCTGGTATTGCAGCTGGTGACCACTGTAGTTTTTATGACCTAAGGCTGATTTTAAAACCTATTGCATCTCCATTACTGTAAACCTCACCTGCATTTTTTGGTCTTCATGATCTTGTGTGTTCTCTAATGTTCTCTAACACACCTTAACAGAACAGTTAGACACAGGGATGGACTTTCTTCACTTATTTGGTGACTTCTGAAGGGATTTATTTCAGGTTAGCTGATAGTAAAAGATGCCGCATTGGTGAGAGGGGTGTTGCTTACCTCCAGCAGTCATTTGAATGGAAACGACTCCAGCAGCCATCTGGCAAGACGTGGGGTAAACATTCTAAATTAATATTAAAAAAAGATTTTTTTTTTGCTATTATTCCAGTTAATATTTGTCAACAGCTATAACTAGAACAGTTATATAAAAAATGCTTGTATCATTGATTCTTTCAGACAAGTTGAAAAAACAGATCATATTTGAATCATATCCTACTTATTTATATATCACAACTTCTAGTGCTGCATAACTTATATACTATAACGTATTTTTAAAAAGTACTGGTAATCCTCCCCACTTCTGTGTGGTACTCCATTTTTGTTTGTATATTTCAGGCTTTAAATAGAACATTAGAAAATTAAGTCTCTGCTTTCTGAAATATACATAATAGATACTAGATTTTTTTTTTTGCTGCATGCAAATATAACACCTAAAGATTCTTAAAAAAAAAAGACAAAAGCTGTGTACAGCTGTTCCTGCTATGATTAATTTAGATGTGATTTTCTCTGAACCTACAAATCTTATTTGCTTGAGAGAAACAAACTTTTGTTTTCTCAACATAAGCTGATAATGGTGTGAAAATAGGTGGCTCTCGTGTTTACATCCAGTTTCATCATTCAGTATCACAGCTATGATTCTGCTTGTCGAAGATGGATGATCCTTCATGTGACATTTTCATCGCGAGTCAGCCAGCATCCATGACAAACATGTGCTCCTGTCATACGTATAAAAATATAGTTTTAGTTGTCATGTAGATCACTATTAAACCCTTTTGATTTAAAAGAACAGTTTTATTGTTATGAGGTAAAAAAAAATATACCTCATATCCTTCAAGCAAAAAGTTTGCAGCATTTTCTGTCCTTGTTTCGTTGATTACAGAACATAAACTTCTCTGTTTTATTATCATTTGATTTTGAGCTCTGAATAAGTAGTAGTCAGAAAGAAAATTTAATCAGATACGATCTAATTTAGCCTATTTATGAAGTGCATTTCTGTTTAATAATACATGCTTTCCAATTGATCCTACTTATCAAATGGTGCATTAATTTCAGGTCTTTACTCAAACTGATTTAAGAAGTTTTCTTTCTAAAGAAACTGGGACCAGAAAATGGCCCTGGCAATTGTAGCTAAAGTGGCTCAATGTGATTATTTATATGATATGCGAAAGGAACGTGACATATCAGGATATTTGTGTACACAATGTGCTTTCCACTCAAAATGTAGGAAAAACGTCTAGTTAAAAGTGCAAAAAAACAGCACTTCCTATCAACATTCAAAGATTATTGACTTAAAACAAGTTCCTGTATTTTGCAGAAAAGTTGCTTGTAAATCAGTTTTGCCTTATTTCAAGTGCACCAAGATATTTGCACCAGGAACTAGACAAAAATACTTGGTAAGATTTTGTCTTTTTTGCAGCCAAGCCAAAAAATAAAATCAAAAAGAAAAACAAATTGAACTTAATTAATTTATTTATTTATTTTTAATGAAAGCAGTTATCGGTTAAATTAGAAGCTTTAGTAAAATTAGGTTCTTGATTATGTGAGGAAAATAACTGCTGTGATCATCTGTAGCTCAGGGACTGGAATAACTTAACCCTGTTTTACTTTTCGGTTTCTGTACGAACCGAGAAGTCACAAACTCATCTCTTGCTTCATCTTCTCCTCTTGTCCTCTTTTCCTCTTGCCCTCCTTTCCCACCAAACGGAGCCGCTGCCCTGTGCGACTTGTCAGCCGTTTACCCTTTCCCTTCCTCTTTCTTGGTCCAGCTGCCTCATGCTCTCCTCCGCACTGTGGCCACTTTCTGTGCATTTTTTTGTTGTCTTCATCCGGTGACCACACACTGCAACATAAACACATAACTGTCACAAATTCCCAGGTGAAAGTGAGCTGCATGTGTTTGTGTGCTCGTGGCCCAGTTTCAGACTGTTTGTGAGGAGAATGGCAGTCAGAGTGTGGTTAATGATGACAGGTGGCCGGCTCCTACAGCAGTTAATTAACACTCTAATTTTCTGAGTTAGTCTCATGAAGGCAGCAAAACCTCGTGAAGCTATGTTATCCACAATAAACATTCTGGAAAACAATCAGCAATAATCTTAATTGCTCACTTGACTTTTTTCTTTGTTTATGCGTGGCTCATTTATTCCTCCGACCCCCGCCGACAGGTTGTCTTTATCATTTTTCAACGTTTATGTTCACTTGCTGACATGCTGAAAGGATCCTTCAGTTAATAAGGTCACAAACACGCACAGTCCTTAATAGATTTTTGGCAGGAATTGTAGCTGCTGTTTCATCTGTTGACCTAATTTTGAATCTAACTTAGAAATAAACATTTTTTCTTTGCGTTCGATTACATTTTGCCTATATTTACGAGGACTTTCTCGTCTTATTTTTCACCTCAGTAAGTAGCAAGGTTACACAGAGGAAGCTGGAAAAACAACAGACCGTAATAGATGTTGATTGGAGGCCATTGGAGTCACGCAACCCTTCACCAAGGCCTCTGTGGGACTGTGTGAAAGTGGATTTGTGTAGCTTTTGTGGCATCCCTTCCAAGTCTTTGAAATACACCTTTTAACCGCCATTGATTTTAGCTAATGAACCTTAGCGCTCCTGTCCTTCACTTTGCCGCAGCTGACAATGGTTGCTGTCAGCATGAGAGTCTGGAAGTATTTAGCACTCACTCTGCGAAACGAGTACAACCGCTTTGATGCCTTAAGCCAAATATAGCAACGGAGAGAGTCTTTCATTATCAGATTAGAAAATGTAAAAATAAAATATGTTGTAATACGTCTGACAGCATTTTCTCTTTATTTTATCTCATTTTTCTACAAGCAGTGCCCAATCCGAGTCCTACACCAAACTGTGCTGCAAAGGTTTCTGCATAGATATCCTCAAGAAGCTATCCAAAACAATTAAGTTCTCCTTCGATCTCTACCTGGTCACCAACGGAAAGCACGGCAAACTGGTGCATGGGATTTGGAACGGGATGATTGGGGAGGTAAGGCTGAATGCTGACGCAGTTTTACACTTACAGGTTAGTAAACAGTGTCCCTCCAACAAAGACTTAAAATTGACTTAAAATTGATCAATACACGTTGATCCTTCATGTGTATTGCTCAAAAATGCTCATCAGTTATCCAGTATCTGCAACCTGCAGCTTTAGAACCGCATATGGATTTTCATATCTTCAGCTGTGACTTCAAATAAATTTAACTAAAAATGCTAAAAAAAAGAAAAATTAGCAGAAGAAAGGTAATTTAAATAATACAAGCTTTTGCACTATTCCCCAGAGCGTCTTCATTCAGTTATATATTTTAACATTTTCACAAAGAATGACACTAAATATCAAAGGAGTATAATTTTCATTAAGTATTTCTTCAAACAGTAAGTGACCAAGTTTCTCCATTTCTGATGTCATTTTTGTAAAAAAGTAAAATAAAAATAAATAATTGAAAGTCCCATTAAGGAAGCATAATAAACCTATATAAAAAAAAAATCTTTAATCTAGAAATCTAAGCAAATTTTCAATAACGATGATAATAATTACAGGGACATTTACAAAATTTCTAACCTTAATTTAACTTTAAAAACACATCGTCATCACTTTTGCTTAAATTATATGAAGCTTTCATTGTTAGTCTGAGTTCATCCCAATTGCTGTTTCACATAGTTTAAGTAAAAGGTTCTGACTATAATGCTACATGACTCACCGAGACCGAATGAATCTCTCTTCAGTTTAGAGACTGTGTACCTGCCAAACTACATCAAACTGAGCACCAGCCAAATGTAAAACATTCTGAACAGATGTTCTGCAGCGGAGCCTTCACGCTTGTGTTTCTGTGCCCGAGGGTATTCAGCAAGTGTTACAGTATAATTCTGTTTGTGTGCAACATTTATAAAGCCACCTTGGATTTGAGCGATCTCGAGACAGAGCATTCAGCTCCTCCTTCATGCTCAAATAATGAGACAGAGATGTTTCCCTTCAGACAGCTGCTTTTCAGGTGGTAACGCACAATTGCACTCTAATCCTTAGTCACATGAAGAATCTAAAACTCGGCCGGCTGTATGAGTGAAATTTGGGAACCTTCCTGGAACGAGATAGCAAAATGACACTTTGTCTCCCTAAGTAAAGACTGGTCATAAAATTTAAAATAGTGCTTGTTTTAGGTACAAGAAATGCAGCTGGTCAGTTTCTCTCGTGTTCTTCCTCCAGTGGTTTTATTATGTTTTCTTTGGCTGCTTTTCCTCATCAGGTTTTCTACAGGCGTGCTGACATGGCCATTGGCTCGCTTACTATCAACGAGGAGCGCTCTGAAATCATTGACTTCTCTGTGCCGTTTGTGGAGACGGGAATAAGTGTCATGGTAGCGCGTAGCAACGGCACAGTATCGCCGTCTGCCTTTCTTGGTGAGAAATAGGTCTTCAACGTTTGTATTGCATGCTCCCCTGTTAACACCATCTTTCTGAGTCTTTTTTTTTCCAAGAATGTCCTAGTTACACTTGTTCTGTCTCTACAAGCCTCTCAGGAAACTTCCCATTAAGATTTAATCCCACCTGTAGCTGCAATCTTGAACTAAATCTCCTTGCATACCAGCCAATCACCTCAACAGCCTTTCTAAATGTGTCCAACATAAAGTATCCCAGATCCTTTAAATAATATTCATTGTTTTGCACTCAACTGATTTCAAAAAGCAACATGAGTAGCTTGCATTTTAGCAATCTCTTATTTAATTCTTGTTTGAAAATCAAAGTGTGTGGTTTTATTTTATTTTTTTTTTCTTTTCTCTTAGAGCCCTACAGTCCAGCAGTTTGGGTCATGATGTTTGTGATGTGCCTGACCGTTGTGGCTGTGACTGTGTTTGTGTTTGAATATTTCAGCCCAGTGGGCTACAACCGGAGTCTGGTAAGCGCCAAAGGTGAGTTGTATTTACTTATTATTTTTGTTTCACATGTACAGTGCCTTCGAAGAGAATAAAATGCCACTTTTTTGTATTTTTGTTTTTTTAGAATCACAATAATTTTATTTTTTTCCCCCACAAATAAAGGCCTTGACAAAAGCCTGCGACTCTTGTATGATCAGTCGAATATTCAATACTTTGTTGAAACACTTTTTTGTGTATGTCTTGTGTTTTTTCCTACAAAAAACATAGGAAGTTGTATTTCCATTTGTGCAAATGAGAAGTCAAGTATAATTTTTCCTCTCAGTTTGTATTTATAGACCACTCTGTGTTGGTCCATCATATAAAAGTTAGGGCTTCAATATTAAAAATGTAAGCAAGTTTCAGAGGGTGTAAGTAGTTTTACAAGATGGATGAATAATAGAAAAGCAAGTTTTCATAATAAAATCCCAATACTGTCTTCTATTATCCCCCACTCATGGGTTTACATTTTGCCATTTCTATACATTTTTCTAGAAATACCCACCAAATACCTCAAAGCTTCTCAGTTTCCATCACACCACGTATGACACAGTAAGCCTGCCTAAATCCAGTGCAGTCTGCATGTCCTGCAATGGGTAGAGTTCCCAAACAAGATTTTTGTGAGAGACCCAATCAATCCCAGAATGGAGCACTGGCAGATCGTGCCCGTATGCAGGTCCGAAAGGTCATTTCCTTGTTTCAATTAGCAATCTTGGCTGCACTAATTGAAGTGTGATTGATGAAGGTGGCAACCTCTGTTGCTGTGCTTGAACAACAGTGGCAACACTGAAAATGGACTGAGGCAGTGAAATTCCTCTCTTTTGTGGGGTTTTAAACAAGGGCATGAAAAGGTTCAGGATTATTTACACAGCGCAGCGGACAACAACGACGAGGGAGAGTAACTAAAATACAATGTTATCACTTCTACAATGAATCATTGTGAAAATGGACAAAATTCCACTTAAGGATTCAGGGAATATACACAATGCGATTTTTTTAATTTTTTTTTTATTATTTTTTTTTTTAGATATGATTTGCTCAAGTTCTTTTCTTTAATGTATATTTTGAGAGACATGCAGTGTTTTGTGTCACAAAAACTTATTTTTAATTGTTGAAAAAGAATTAAAAATATTGTTGAGAATGTATAAATGGGTGCCTCCTGATGATAATCTCATTTTATCTTACTTATGGGGTTAATTTTCTTTCATCTTAGCCAAAAGCAAATATTGATCATCTTCAAATGGCACAAACTGCTGCAGCTTTACACCTCAACCATAACACTTGTGGCTTGTATTTAATTGTTTCTCCATTAATTAGCTGCTGCTTATCTTGACATATTTAGTAATTTTTTTTTGCACTGTCAAGGACCTTATTGTTATTTGAATTTACAAAAACAAATCCACTTTCAGGTCACTTTAGAAATTAATAAGTCTCAGAATTAAAAACCCTTTTACAGACTCCTTTTTTTCCTAAAATATTTGAATTTATGTAAAGCATTTTTGAGTCTGTTTTCACAATGTTTATTATATTTTTATTTTAAGAAGTATTCATGGTTTTCATATGAGGAGCCTAAGAGAAACATCTGTATGGACATTCCAGATTTATTAGTCAAACACTGACTCTCCACAATTTCCTTCCTCAGCTCCAGGTGGGCCGACGTTCACGATAGGGAAATCAGTGTGGCTGCTGTGGGGAATCGTCTTCAACAACTCCGTCCCCATTGAAAACCCCAAAGGAACCACCAGTAAAATCATGGTCCTAGTCTGGGCCTTCTTCGCCGTCATCTTCCTGGCTTCTTACACCGCCAACCTGGCTGCTTTTATGATCCAGGAGCAATATATTGACACCGTGTCTGGCCTTTCTGACAAGAAGGTAAGGAACAGAACACGCAACAGTTCAATAGTAGCAATTAGAACAATGGCAGTAATGCAAGTGGGGCGTGTTTGTAAGGCTTTTGAGACATAGTGAAAACATCTTGGCCTTTATCTACAGCTCATGCTGATGCGTTGCGTCCTCTCCATTGCGTTTAAAATCCATCGCCTAATAGGCCGTGTCCACAACTGAGCCAGCTGACTCACAGAAATCCTCCGAGATGGAATCCAGCAAAAGGATTTTGTCATGAAAGCCTCTGTCCTTTGCCTTTCAGTGGGAAGCCCAGTGGTGTGAATGACTAATCAATTACTGCCGTCTGTCAATATGGATGCTGTCTGAGTCTTAACTTGTTCTGTCAGTATTTTGGGTCTGTCCATCAATATTCCCCACTATGTGGTCTCCGTCTGCAGTGTATCTCACACTGTTGGAACAAGATTGTAAAATGTCAAATGATTTTTGAAAAATAGTAAGCCAAATAGAAGAGCAAGTCTCAGACACATTCTTCATGGCTTGAATGTTTTCACACAAACATTCAACCTGGAAAAAGGTTCTAAAAGCTCTAACAAATAAAATCCTAGGTGAATAGGTGCTATTTAAAGCCGAGATACAACACAGCAAAGAGTGAGGTTTAGATTATATCTCTCTGCTTTAAAGTACTATATAATCTCTTTCTTATATACATACATTTTTTATCATCAATAAATGTGTGTTGATAAAAAAAAATATGTATATAGGAAAGAGAACTATCCTTTATAAAGTAATTTAAAGCAGAGAGATGCAATCTAAACACACATTTATCATCAATAAATGTGTGTCATCTCCTTTAGATTTAGACTCATTTAAATAACACAGGCACAATATGACAACACAAACAAAATTAATTACTAGCCAATACAAGCTGATATAGTTCCAGTACACAGAATACACATAATGTGCTGTATGTAGTGTTTAGCTATTACAGATTTTTTTTGTCTACATTTGATAATGTAGAATCACAACATTTTCAGATGTCCAAGTCTGCTAAAACTACTACAATTTATACATAACACGTTAAGACAATAGCGTAGTAATCATACTAAATGACACACAAATAAAACAAACAAAATCCTCCAGAAAAAGAAATATATTAAAAACAAAACAATTAGAGAAACCAGACACCCCAAAGGTAATTTTTCACTTGGATATTTTACAATTACCAACCATCATATGATAAAAATATTTATGAAAGATTACTTTTGCTGTAATATCTTAACACAGGGTAGCCATGAGATGGTGTAATCTAAATTCCCCAAAACAATTTGTTTATTTTTTATAAAAAATTACCCGACAATATTTTTACTAGCTGTACAGGCAGTTTTTTCTTCTTGTCAGCACAAACTGTGAGCCTCCGATTGGTCTTCTGTGTAGCATTTTAGTTGACTCTATTGGCGTTCCATCTGAAGAGTGATTATATATATTTAACACACATACCGACTCACAAACTCCCTGGTTGATTGGATCTATTCATTTTACTCAGCTCAAAAGGTCAGTGCAGTTACTAAGATGAATAGCTTCTTTCTGTTTACTGTCTCATTAAGTTCCAACGAACATATTCCTGCTTCACTATGCTGAATGTCATGAAATATGAACTTCAGCTGGATCAGTTATTCTAACAAATACACAGTGGCTGCTGTCAGGTTTAATCAAATTGAGACGAGTGAGAGCTTAACAGTCCATTTGTAATGATGTGGTGCTTATCCAACTGGTTTTTGATGCAAAATTTATTTTGTTCAAAAAAGGAAAAAAAAAACGTTTTTTGTTTCCCTCCATCTCATATTTTTGGTTAAGTCTTCTCTTTTTACTGTGAATGTTTTTTCTTTCTTTGTATTTCATCCTCTTTCCTCACCTACAATCTTATCTACGTTGTTAATTTTCATTTCTTTCACTGTCTACTTTTGTCTTTTTTCTTTTATTCCCCAAACTCTTTTTTCCTGATACATCTTAAACATTTCTTTATTAAACCATTTTAGCTTACAATATGTTTTGCTGTCTTCTTCATCTTCATCTGTCTTCATTTGCTCTGCTCTGGATACTTTCCAAAAATGTGTAAAACTAAAGACAGAAAAAAATTCAGGATGCACCGATATGAAAATTGGCTAAATGAAGATACCATTATGTTAAAAAATGACTAATATTGGTCAATGCTGACGCCAACATATCACGCATCCCTAATGACAACAATATGTCAATTTTCCACTTCACTGTTATGTACTACGTTGCAATGGTCGAACAATTTAAAAACCATCGACATACCTTGCAGTTTCTGGTTGTAATCTGATTACATGTGGAACAGTTAGAGACGTATGAATCCTGTTTTTTTTTTTCTATTCTTTTCCTTTTCAATAATCTTCTTCCACCTCTCCCCTCATCTGCTGTGTCTCTGCAGTTTCAAAAACCACAGGAGCATTATCCTCCTTTTCGCTTCGGGACGGTTCCAAATGGGAGCACAGAGAGGAACATTCGCAGCAACTATCCTGATATGCACACACACATGATGAAATATAACCAGAAAGGGGTGGAAGAAGCTCTGGAGAGCCTCAAAACCGGGTAAAGATTTGCTCACACTATAAACATAATTACTGACTGGAAGCTATATTTAACTGATTCTTGTGACAGAAAAGGCATCAGATGACAAGGCGGCAATGATCATAATTTTGGTGACACGGCAGATGTGCTTTGTATTTTACAACCTATTTTTGTTTTAGGCCAGTGTGAGGGCTGTATTTTTAGATGCAGTCATATCTATTGTTATTTAATTTGTTGACTATAAAAAGCATTGTCAAACACTTGATATCTCATTTTGAAAAAAGCTCTTAGATTTAGGATTCTTTGAGCTTTTCTATACACACACATATATATAATATAATATATATATATATATATATATATATATATATATATATATATATATATATATATATATATATATATATATATATATATATATACACATATATATGTAGATTGGGAAAACAAGGAAGAGTATTTGAAGATCACCAATTCAAGATGTTGCGCATTTTAATGAAGCCCTACTTTAAAAGTATTTATTTCCGAGTGATTACAATTATGCAATCAAGCCATTTTCTTTGTACTTTTTCTCCTACAAACATGTTTGTCAACAAATGTTGCTGCAGTTTTGAAACCATCTGTTTTTTTTTTATGTTTTTTTTTTTTTTACACTATACAACCTCAATATGTTAAGAGTGTGTTGCACACTTTTGAGATATAAGAGCTACTTTTGATCTATTTCTCTGCAGGAAACTAGATGCCTTCATCTATGATGCTGCTGTCTTGAACTACATGGCTGGTAAAGATGAGGGTTGTAAACTGGTGACCATTGGCAGTGGGAAAGTATTTGCCACCACAGGATATGGCATTGCTTTGGAGAAAGATTCCCGCTGGAAACGACCAATTGACTTGGCATTGCTACAGTTTCTTGGAGATGGTAAGCTCCTTTCTAAGCAAACTAGATATATTTTATATCTATCAAGAAGTAAAACTACCCCTACAACTCTAGACAGAATCTCAGCTCTCCCGTTTTGACCATAACCATACGATCTCATATAATCTCAGCGTATAATTAGAAATTGTGCAGTGCTTGAATTCAAAGTCATATCCAACTGACTAGCCCTTCTTCTCAAGGATCACCACCTCTTGATGAGTTGGATCTAAAGAATTATCCATCAACCAAATAGACTTTGGTGCAAGGTGCACAAAGTCTTGCCACTTCAAGACAATTCTTGACAATTTAATCTATGTATTATTCATTGTACAATCATTCCCTGGGGGGAGTATCCCTATGTCAAGACAGATACATTTCTATTTCAAAGTCTCAAGCCTTGAAGAAGCTCTACTTTGCACATCTTATATATAATAAAGTAGTACAGGGGCAAAAGGACAAGTTAATATGAGGTACCATCTGTGGTGCTGCTTTTATTTCCCAAAAATGTCTTCCTTAAAACAAAGTATTTCAAGTCAGGTAAAGTAACCAATTCAATTCTAAATCACAAACTTTAAATAACGTAAGCTGTAAGGTGGAGCCTCAATAAATAAAACTTGTCCAGCACTTTTCTATGCTTCATTGTTCTGAACTCTAGGAAATATGCCTACCAGACTGACACCTCAAACACACTCAAACCATGTTTGCATACTGGCAGGTTGCATTATCCTGCTGAAAGAAACCACATCCAACAGCAAATACTATCTTTATGAAAGGGTGAACATGGTCAGCAAAACTACATAGCTAAGTGGTACATTTCAAAGTAACATCCACATGGAGGTTGGGACCCAAGGTTCAGTTCTGATGCTCATTTTCCTATTGTTGGTGTTTTCAGCGGTTGGGAGAGGTCAGCAAAGGGTTCCTGACTGGGTTGCAGTTATGTAGCCTTATGCAAACTGTGATGCACTATGCATTATGTCACTTTTGTATTAGAACCAGTATGAAGTTCTTTAACAATTTGGCATACAGCAGTTTGTGTTGTTTTCTACCATTTGTTAAATGGTTGACTTTTGATGGGAATACCCATTCTGATCTGGAGATTGGGAAATATGCTGACTCAATTATTCGCCATCGTCATTTGGTTCTTGTCAAGCTCACTCAAATCCTCACTCTTGTACATTTTCCTTCTTCTGACACAACAAGCTTCAGAACAAAATATTCACTTACTGTCCTATATGTCCCATTTACTAACGGATGCCTTGATTAATCGCTTTACTGGTTGAAAAGTTATTGTTGATTGATGTATAAATAATGTGGTAGTTACCAGTTTATATATATAAAAAAAACCGTAATCTAAACTCAAATGGACAACTCCAAACAAAGCATACATATCATGTCACTAATTTTACCTCAACTAGAAGAGTTAATATTTGAAAACAGCAGGAAGTGCCCACAGTAGGATTGTCACCTTCTTAAACATTCACAAAATCTGCATTTCCTTTCTCCACTCAGAACCAAACGTAAGCCTACACAATCACTGCCACATTGGGGGTCTTTTCACTAAACCTGTCCCAGTGCTAAACTGGTGCTACTGCTTGCTTAGCATCTGATCTATTTCCACCACCAACACTTGCTACAGAAAACTGATGATGTCTTACGACTAAGTCTTAGTTGGGTTAGAAAAAATAACAGCTAGCAAGGTAGAAAAGCCTTTTGGAGAAACATCATCAAAACAATTCCTAAGTTAGTTTCCTGTGTAATTTTAATGATAGCAATGGAGATGCTCATAACCTGACTAGATCTGAACAGCACATTAAAACTGACTAGAGCGAGACTTGACAATGAAGAAGGGGCTTTAGGTGCTTTTCTCTAAAAGAAACTATGAGAGAAAAACATAGTTTTGCAAGAAAACGTGCATAAAAAATTGCTTTTGGCAATCTTCAACCATTGATTTAAAACAAACATCCACAGTAATGAAATACTGTGAAATATAGGGGAAGAAATTGTTATGTAAAAATATAGCTGTGCAGTAAAGAAAGGGCAATCCCTTGACTTCTTTGTAGGTTATTTCCTTTGCCCCTTTGCTCCTGTGCTCTGTGACGTGTGAAAGATAAGGGCAGTTGAGTATCCTCCGTTCAGTGGGATCAAGAAATGTTCTAGATAATCCTCTGCTAAATTAACCTCTTTCTTCCGCCAACAAACCTCCTACAAAGAGAGGGATAACACCAAAGCTAACTTTACTTTTTCATCCAATTCAAAGGATCTTCAAGATCTCTGAAAGGTTTTAATTTATCTCAGTTTCAGTTTTAGAGGAGTTTGAATTGAGATTTTGCAATTCTAGTGCAACACCATCTAAAAAGCATTATATTTACCTTTCAAACAAATAATATCTAAATATCCTAAATATAATTTGTGACTGTTGTTTATGCCCTGTTTTAGTCTTACTACCTTCATGTCAAATCCGAACCTGACAAATGTATAAAAAAAAAAGTTACTTACAGAAATCTCTGTATGATATTTGTTATCTCTGTTATTATCATTATGCATTATCTTTTGTAGAAAATTTTGTTTTCTCAAGATAGTAAAATTGCTAATTTCCCTCAAAGAACCAGAATGTGTTTAATTGGGACTTGGTGTGATAGAACAACACAGAGTACTCCATAATTTAGAAGTAGAAAAGAAATGGACAGTAGATGTTCAACATTTTGTTTGACAATCATTTATTTGCCCAAGCCACAACATGCATGTCACCGCAGGGCCACCCCCAAAACAGCACACAAATATCGAACACATGCTCTGGCCCCCAGGGCGTGGGGAAGAGCAGCAGGAAGAAGCAGTAGAGGAAGGGCGGTCCAGCGCACCAAAGACAGGGCACCCTACCAAACCCACATCACAAACCCAGAGGCGTCCAAGCATGCCAGGAGTACACACACACTCTCACAACACACGCACACACCCATTGGAGGGCCGGTTCACCCCTCTTCCCTCCCACCAATATTAAAATCAATAGTACTAGGCCTTTCCCATCTTCTGTATAAATGTATCACACCAGCAAAACTGGTTTATTTTCTATGCTCAAGAAGAAATATCCCCATTATAGACAAACAGGAATGCAAATTCTGGATTAATACTGTTGTGTCTGGGCTAGATAGATTATTTTTGAATAAAAACTATGTTGGAATGATGTCTTCACACCTTTGGTTCCGCACATTCAATGCATATTTAATAACAGACATTAGTAACTTTCAGTCATCAGACTTTGGGATGAGGATATCATCATCATCATCATCATCATCATCACTTTCTGAAAGTTCTGACTGTCCCTTTGTTCTCATTTCTAATCCTTTAGGAGACACAGAACGCCTGGAGACGGTTTGGCTTTCTGGTATCTGCCAGAACGAGAAAAACGAGGTGATGAGCAGCAAGCTGGACATTGACAACATGGCTGGTGTCTTCTACATGCTTCTGGTAGCTATGGGCCTCAGTCTGCTGGTCTTCGCCTGGGAACACCTGCTGTATTGGAAGTTGCGGCACTCTCTCCACAAGTCTCATAAACTTGACTTCCTGTTGGCCATAAGCAGGGTAAGGCTTTTGTAAAAGGAAGAAAAACCCCCAAAAATCAAGAGTAGCTTGTTCATTCTCTGTTTGTGTAGAAGTGGGCCAAGAGACCCTCTAAGTAATTAGATGGCCAGCTGTCTTACTTTAATTGAATCAGTTGCGTAACATTTTGTAGAGATATTTAAAGACTGTTTTAATAATTCTTATTTATAGAGTTATATTACATTTACAGTTTTTTTTTAATTCCAAGTCAGATTAATTATAATCAGTGGGTGCATCTAATAGTAGGGTGTTAACTGGAGAACTTCAATAGTAGCCGAAGTACTCAGCCCAACACCACACATTAAAAAGCTTCTGTAATCTTGTTAATTTAGCTTTTAGATTTGAAAGCTATTGCTGTAGTTAGCCTAATTTGGTTCTTTGTACGCTTATTTAAGGATGTGGCCGTGAGGGCAAAAAAAGACTGATTGAAGGCATAACGAGAAATCGCTAATGGATGGTCTTCTTGAGTATATAATTATACCACTGTGCCTGGAATTGATCAGATTTCTAAAGAAATTGCTGTCGTTAGTTCCTAATGAGCAGCTCTAACTCCAAATTAAATGTGGCCCTTTTTGGATATCTCTGCCAGCTGTAACCAGAGAAAAGTCAAGGGATTTTGTTTTTTTGGTTCATTCAAAATGACTTGTTTTCTGAAGCTGACTTAAGGCTTGTTTCTTTTGTGCATTTTCTGAGGGCAATCCAAATGGTTTGATCAGCATTTTTCTGTTCTGGGAGGATGCACAGTAAATTATTGCCTTAAACATGCCTCAGCAACAAAGTGATTTCATTGGAAAAATCAAGGGTTTCTTTTGTTAGGGGGTGACTGTTTGAGATGCACCAGCTACTTAGAATTCTACCTGTGAAATTATGAATTTTGGACTGCTTAGCTGGTTGGTTTGAAGTAATTTACATATCTTATTTATTTTGTTCTACTTCTATTTCATAACTAAAATGTTCTTTGCTTGTCTTACATACCATACCAGGGTATTTACAGTTGCTTCAAAGGAGTAGAAGATCCAGGACGCTCATCTGGTTTGGCCAAACCTGACCTGACCTCCAACTATGCTCAAGCAAACATGCTGAAAATGCTTCGCACTGCCAAGGATCTGGTCTCCACTGCAAATGTTGAGAGCTCCCTGGACAATGCTACCAAGACCATAGAACAATTGACTCGTCATGGTAGTAGTATGCCTGTTCGTGTCCCTCAAGTCACCACTGAGGCCGTTCCGGGAGGATTTGCTTATGTTGCTGAAAACCACTGCTCCATTCCTCAGGGGTCCCTCACCCCACCTCTAACTGGCATTACCTCTTTGAAACAGCACAGGGGTGTAAGTAGACCAACACCACTGCGCTACACGCTTCCAACTCGTTCAACATCGTGTCTGTATGACAGACCACTTCCTGTGTCCAGTTTGAGCACTCCTCACCTGGCTGTAGGGGAGACGCTCCCTCATCACCTCCCACACCACTACCAGACTACAGGGAGGGTGTATGTAGACTCCCATTCTCACTCCCCTTACATTGCCTACTCAGAACTCCAGCTACCTGACATTTACACATCTCATCCAGTCTCTTTACCCCAAAACCAACATATCCAATTGGGCCTTTCACAACCAAAAAGGAGGTCCAAGAGTTTTCAGTGTGAGAATGGGGATGTGGAAAGGAGAAAACATGGGGATCAGGGTAAGTGTGACAAAAGTACTATCAGTCTGACTGAACTTAAAGCCAATCACCTCCAAGAGAATCATATCTCCGCCCCAAGTGTTGACAATGTTTACTCAGGAGAGGGGATGTGTCCCCGGGTGGAGAATTATAGCTCTTGGCCTCCAGAGGACCTTGTGCTGAGGGGCAGGCGTAGGCACCGCCGCCCCTCTTTTCTTAAAGCAACGTGGGGCAATGACCAAATTCATCATCTTGATGAATCACAGTCTTCTTTATCCAGCCAATCACCTTCAACCTTGCCGGACCTGTTTCCATGCATGGTTACTCCTACAACATCTGCCAAGCCTTACAATCCTGCCCATGTTCGAAACAACCTGTGCCTCCCAAGGAACCAGGCCTACCTCCACATAAGGGAGGACCAGAGGAGGCCAAATGGACGAAAGGGCCAGAGACTGCGCTACTCCCACTCCACCCACCTCCCAACATACGGAGAAGCGGTTCGAAATGGAAATGGTTTAGGGCGGGGTATGGTCCGCAGAGCCACAAGCCTTCTCAGCCGACAGTACACACACTACCTGAACTCATATCCCGGTCTCCCAATCTATCACAGTCCACTGGACCTCCAGCATCACAGCCAGAGTTCCAGCCCAGTGTGCCAGCTGTTGGCCTGTGGTGGTGGACGATGTGGGGGACAGCGGACACTGCTGTATCAAGACAATGTGTATGGAGCTTATGGGGCCTACCAGGGACCCCAGACTGGCTCCGACGCCCAGATAGGGCAAGGAGGAACAGGACAGCCTGTTGGGAGTCCTTGTGTACTTCGGCCTTGGCGACGAGTTTCCAGTCTAGAATCTGAAGTCTGATTGATAACCTTTCTGGATGAAAGCTGTGGAGTTACAGAAGATGAGAATAATAAATGTTACAACTTTGGAAAGTTTTTTTTTGTTGTTAGATTTACAGCTATGTTGATTTTAATTGTCATTGTGTGGTAAAGAATAGTAATTCAGGTCAGACTCTTGGAAAAAGACTTTCACCAATCTATCCTTGATAAAGTTGTGGAAAGCTGGATTTGACTGGTTTAACTCAGTGGCTGCTTTCCCACAAAAGTGTTCATCTTTCACAGGAGACCATGTCATTGACAAATGGTTAAACTGTAACCTGAGATTTATTGCTGTGTGTGTGTGTTTAATTTTTTATTGTGTGGATTGCTGGAATTCAACATTGATTATTGTCTGGTAGACAAACTGTTTACGTCTGGGAAGAAGCTTTGGATAGGCAGCCATCACTAGTCACTAGACATCTAAAAAAAAAGCTGTGATGTAGATGTGAAGTGTTTATTTATGAGATGAGGTCATCAGTACTGATTTTTAAAAGGCATAAAAGTACACCAGTTTTCTGAAGCAAATATAATCAGTCCAAGTCATAATGATGAGTCACAGGAAGCAGCTACTTTGTGAAAGCAGTCCGCAACAACATGATCTGCAAAACGATTGCCGCATTAGAACAGCATTGACCAGCACTAGGTGTCTTAACCCACAGATTTCATCCTCACTGTATCTAAGTGTGAGGCTTCAACAGCGCACAAGCCTCACGTTGAATAAATTATGTATTCTAAGTACTATAATCGCATAGTCGAATGTGTTATTTGAGGCTGGTTAATGTAATATTCATGTATTCCACATATAGGACTTTATAGTCACCCTTTTTTTCTAATCACACCTCTGGCACATTAAAAAAAATCTGTTTAAAAACTGCTGTAAGTTTATGGAAGCTTTTGGTACTACTTTATTAATAACATCAGTTAACCAGTGATCCATTCCCCCTTTTCGACTCTTTTATATTTCCTCTTCATCCCTCTTTTTACCATCCACTCAAACTGTTTATTAAACAAAATGAGCTTAGTGAAAACGATTATAGTATCTATATTACCAGGCTTCTACACCCTGTAATTATCCACAAAGACCAATTAAAGAGTCTTTTTTGATGAACATATGTGTGTCTTTTTCTATAGCCTTAACTTATTTTCTGTGTAAAGTATATGTAAAAAAAAGAAAGACATTGTTTTTTTTTTTTTGTCTTTTCCTTTTGGGAGGCTTTTAAAAATCTTGGTGGGAGTTTTCCTCTTAGGATGGTTTTCTTAAATGGTACATCTGTCATGATAAATTGTTTGTAGGTGGACCCAAATACGGTAGAGAGGAAGAGTTGATGTGAACGTTTAATGAAAAAGGTGATAATCAAAAACTTACGAAAACCACAGGGAGACAGAGCAGACCACAAACACAAGAATTCAGGAACAAAAAGCCAGAATGAGAACATATGGACACGACAGGGAAATAACAGGATTTAACAGGAGGAACCAGCAAGCAGTGTGTGCAAGAAGAGGGTTTAAATACTATGAGGGTGAACGCCGGAACAAAAGACCTGGGATGATTGGTTAATGGGTTGCAGGTGTGATGGGAGAGAGCAGCCTGCAGACTGAAGAGAGAGAGAGGAAATGGTACAGTGAGCAAGGGAGAGTACACAGGGTACTAGAAATGAATAACACAAGAGAATAACTATACCCAAGAAACATAATTAAACACAGAAATAACTGCACACAATAAGTAAACATAATAAACTAAAATCACTGACAAAGAACTGAACTGAAGTAAAATAGATATCAAAATAGAAAACACAACAATAATGGGAATTATAATAGGGTGCAAAGTCTTAAATATGTAGCCACACCAGCCTAAAAATAAGATATTGCCAATTCCTTTTTCATAGGTAATTTTCATTTTCCCCGATCGACAAAGAAATGAATCGGCTTTCTAAGAAAAGAAAATAAGGTTGCGTGTTTTAATATCTGTATGTCTTTTACATCATTTTAACACATGATGATGCAGGTCATTAGAAACGTTTCACATATCAATTGAAATAAAACAAACCGAGGCGCTCCTTTGCTGTAGCCTGCAAAAATGCATAAATATTGTCATTGAGAATGGAGATGGTCGAGTCCTCTTGTGTGGGACTGTGCTGTCCTGCGCTTTATCTGCTGGTAGGGTCACTCATGGTAAATGGCAAAAACACAGAGAGATTTTGGCAAACGCAGCAATGGTAGACGAAAACAAATGCTTGTGGACACATTTAAACTTACAAAGCCTGACTGTGCTAAGGCCAAGAAGTTACAAAAGACAACTCTTTATGGATACACCACTTGCACAACAGAAAACTGAGGTTGGGTATAACGAATTCCAGGAGGAGTTGTCTACAAGTCGTCAGATCGAATGTACGGTATATCCCTTTTTGCATGGTGACACCTTGAGATCCCCCAGACACTCACTGGAAAGAGTACCATTGTCTATCCACCCATTGCCATTAGAATGAAGCCTTCGATAAAATAAGATGATCTGCTCATCTTTCCTGAAGTCAGTTGATCACACAGAGTAACTGACGTTGATTTACGTTGTTCAGTTTGAGTATGCTACTCTTTTATTATAGGAACTACTCAAGTATCAATAGGAATAAGGACATGGTACTCTAGTTTTGTCTGATGCTAAAGTTAAAATAAGTAGTGCTATAGACAAAAATAAGTGTGAATAATAAATGAAGAACAGTATTTGGTCACTGATCCAATCCCCCTTCTCTGATCTTGTCATATGGAGGTCACTCGCCTGCTGTAGCCTTCTGGGGTCATCCTCTGACTAACACAAGCACACAGCACAAACACACCAACTTTCAATTTGATAATTGTGGTAAACCTGAGAAATTTTGGGTTGGGTATGATGAGTCTTACAGATTTTTAAGCAAGACCCACCTGAAGTGAATTTACTTCAGACTAGGGTTTTTTTTTTTTACCTGAAGGTGACCGGTTGCTACAGCAATTACTCTCTACCACGCTTGCTCTCTCTCTTTCTCTGTGTGTAGCGATGATGAGATAAGACTCCATTCAGGAGAGCAGATGAGTAATGTTACAGAGACCAAACATTGAGCGCTTTGATTTTTCCATTACTCTCTGCTTTGTTAGTAGAGCATTGCCTTGGACTAGACTGTAATATTGATTACATCCCCTGCTCTGCTACTGATCCAGTATTTTTAGAGTTCAAGGTAATTTGAAATCTTCTCATCCTTTAAGAATAGAAAAGAGTTCATCAACCTTCAGTCATTATTTGATAAGCTTGTGAGCGCAAAAAAGTGTTCAATTTCCCTCAATGTGTAGGTTTGGTTTATTGTTAAAGCATTTGAAGACAAAAATCTGTCTAAAAACGTAGATGAAGTCTCTTCTCTTACTTAATTAATCACTTTGAAAATTGGTCAAACAAATCCACCTTTATCACAATGTAGGGTACATGAATGCTGAATATCTAGCAAAAAATAAAAAACATATATATTTTTTTATTTTTCCAGTTTATTGTGTAATCTGTGTTTACAGATATACGGGATATGTCTGAGAAAAGCCTTTTTTTATAGCGTTGCAACAACATAGTTCCAGTATTTTATTACTGGACTTCAATTGCCACAATATACTTTGAAATGGTGCCAGGCATCAATTCATACCCCTCCTTGGGAACATTTTGTTCCCTCCACGATAGGTAGCGATTCAAATCCCCTTTTCAATAATTTAATCATTGTTTATCTTTCCCAGGGTTAAAATTTTATTTTGATTTCGAGACAGAGAAGTGGCTGTCTGAAAATATTTCTAAATTGCAAACGTTCATGGTTTAAAAACTAAACGACTGTCATTCACATTCAAATAAGGGAAATGCTGCAACTATAGTTGGCAAGCTACAAGCTATGTCTTCCATGCAGCCAGCTAAAGACTTCTTCAAATAGGCAGAACGTTTAAATAATGAACAGGAAAACGTCAACTTGTTATTTTGTGCTCCTCAAACAGCAAAACGATAAAAAAGTCTAATTTTCTGTGCAGTAAACATGTGTAAACTATCAGATGTTTTGTAATTTTATATTTTTGAAGCATGCAGATATTAACCAAAGCAAAAATACATATTATATGATTATAACTATTCATGCCAACTGTTATTCTATGAAGCTGTTGTATTCATGGATAAAAAAGAGGAAAAACTAAAGGGAAAGACGACTATAGTGAAGTCGTCAAGTTGGATAAAAACAAGAATAAACACTTATTTTTTTCTTCTAGGAGTTATTTGTTAGGAACACAAATGGAATAGAAAATAGGTAGCATAATATATAAGCATAATTTCAATGATAATATTCATGAGGATATAACTTCTATTTTCATTTGATTCCTTTCTAAGGTCTTTACAGTGATAACTAAACCCTACGATTAGGATTCACTGCAGTCGCTGTTGTCACCCGTTGCCTAAGAGCCTTGACAGACTGTGGCGCATGAGCACAACTGCGTGTCTTGTGGCCGCATCGATGCTGATGAAGGACCCGTTTCGCCGTGTGATGAAAGATGAGAGACAATACGTGAGTCATGCATATAAAAGCAATCAATGGGATTGGCTGCGGACTTATGCAACCTAACACCAGCCATCATGTTTCACAAATATTCCAATAGTCTTTCCTCAGGGAGGGATGCAAATTGAGAAATTAAGAACAATTAGACGCCCTTACCTGCGTGGAGGTTTAATATTCATGTCAGGAAGACTCGGATGCCTGTAAGGACCTCCTAAGAAGCTGAAGCATTATTCATTTACTCACAGACGTTCTTACACGGACACACATCACTTCCTAATTTTCCACCAGGGACACTCAGCTTTTTCCATCAGGTGCATAAATCTGTTTATGGTTTTTATTTTTTTTTTCAGACAAGATTAATTTCAAGAACTGAATTGTGTTGCCTGCTAGGACTTTCCACGTATGCAGATGAACTGTGAGCTGCAACCTTGACAGGGTCGTCAGCCACAATGTTTGGAGTCACCAGAGGGCAGGAGTCCGGTCTCTTCACAGCTCCTGTCTGCGACTAAATTGCTTCGTATATTGTGGCGAACGGCTCCAGATGCTCCGAGTCACCTTGAGACAACGGCCTCCAATTCTAAAAAGGTGATGGAGAGAAAGAAAAAGGGAAAACATAAGATGAGTGCAATAATATCTGGGCCAGCGACAAAGGTGTTGTTAAAGTGGCAAGTAAGGTTTCAGAGTGGAGAAGATATAAAGAAGAAATATAATTCAAGCTGATGTGAAATGTATGTTTTTTCTACTATATTTTGGGCGTATGGGTATTTAATTTTAAGAATAAAATGCAGGACAGTGTCTGAATTTTCAACAAAGTAAAATTTATTTTTTTTTTTATAACATTTTGGAAAATATGATTGAAATTAGTGCATCTGTGTCCTGTTGTAAAAATATGTGATTATTTACCTGTTATCTTTCCCTTCATCTGTGAAAATTCAAGCACTTAAAAAAAAAAGTTTTAAATAGCTTTCCTTAGGGAAGTCCTCCACACTTAAGTTTTAGAAAATTAAAATGTAAAAGTGTTTACGATGCACGTTTTATTTCATATCTAATGCACAAACTAACCAAATCAAACTGAAAAAGGAGGGAAAACCAGTTGAAACAACAGCTGGGTGGAAAGTTGAGATGAAAGAGTAAAAGAAAGTCAGGAGAGCAAAGAAAAGTAAGGAGACAACATCTTTCCAGTTTGAAATTAAAAAAAAAGGATAATCATTAAAATTGTCTGGCGATGATGAAGGAACCAAAGAAATTCAGTAGAGAAAAAGATCTCACACATCATCCTTTCCGATTGAATAAATTGCAGCCTTACGAAGGCGTCATTAAAGAGATATTCACCAGCACAAAAACGGCAAACTATTTCAGCGACATACATTCAGAAACGTGACGTAAACGACAGCTGCTCTGGTTGTTTTGACTTCCACTTGCACATTAACCAAATCATCAAAGCAGCACAAAATTCTGAGTGTGACAGCTGTCTGCGCGTACGAGGACACATTTTATTGTGCTGCAGGATGCAATTAAACTTTGAATTTGGAGCTCTGTTGTGTATGCGTGTGTGTGCGTGTGTGTATACGCGTACGACGGCTCCTCCTGCATCCGAGACAAGACGATTGGATCTGCCAACCAGCCGCGAATGTTAATTACTTCAGCAATCTTCAGGCTCACTTCTCCCCAATCACTCCCATCGCTGGAAATGGAATGAGCTCGGCCCTTTCAGCAAGGCCAGGCCCAGACTGAGCCTCCGATTGGAATCTGTTCTGAAAAAGGAGGAATTCAAATGAGTTGAACAATAAGGAGGCTATTCAGAGCGTAGCTGTGTTCCAAATATTTAGTTGGTCTCCCACTCACTCACTGTACACCAGTCAAGCAGAACAATGCGACCACAGATCATCTTTTCAGCATGGTGCCTGTTGTTGCGTGAGATATGTTAGGCAACAAGTCAGCCTTTTGTCCTCAAAGTGGGAGAATTAGAAGCAGGGTGTAAACATTTAAGGGCCGTACTGTGATAGTTAGAGTATTTCCAAAACTGTACTTCTACAATGTTCCTGTCCTTATTTCAATGATGGAGTGAGGATGAACAGGGCTCAGGTGGTTTTATGCAACAGACAAGCTACTAAAGCTGGTACTCCTCCTGGCTCTGATTGGTTGTTTCTAGCTCTGGAAGAAGACAGAAGCGCAATTTTTTTTTTTACAGTTTACCTGTTTTATAGCGTACTGTCACAGCATGATGACAGTTTCAACAAGTAAAAAAAAAAAGTTTTATAAAAGTTACGTACTGCAGCTTTAAGACACTGTGACTCCTCATTTGCACACTGAGGCAGAAATGCATAATAGAAAGCAAAATAATGAGACAGAAAAATGTGAAAAAGCCTGAAATTAAAACACCTGTGGGAAAAAAAACAATAAATAAATCACTAAAGAGACGTAAATGCACATATGAGTACAATGAGAAACATGTAACAGTAGAAGCCACATTACGTGCTTAAGTATGTTATTTGACGAACCTACGCTAAAAAAAATATACTAATTCATAAAGGTGAGATAAAACTCTCCTTTATAAAGTGTATCGATTTATTTGTTTAATTTAATTTAATTTGTAGACATAATGCACATCAGTTAACATTTCCCTAAATACACCAGAATTAGTCAAAAAGCTGCTTTTCCCACAAGTGTTTTCTTATTTACAAATTCCTACTTTTAATTTTAATTCTAGGTTTTCGTCCTCCATAGAATGTAGCTCTTCTTTCGCTAAACCTCTCCGCCAACTATGACATTACACAATGTTTTGGAAGAGAGTCATTGTAGCTTTCATTAGTAAAGTAATTTTTAGGTGAAAAAAAAAAAAAACTGCAAAAATGATGACGTTCTCTGTCCTGCACCTGATCCGGCTGTTTTCTTAAGCCTGTTTTCTCCTGCCCTCCAAACTGTCATCAATCTCTGTTTAGACCACCGGCTCCAGTCCCGATGCACACCTGGTTACTCAATGAGATTTTTTTTGGGGGGGATAGCAATTTCTGTGTGGTACATCCCGGTCTAGTTAATGCGTACACATCCCATCTATCATCAAGGATGACCTCAACAAGGAAAGCAGAGCGGCAGGAAGTGCTTAGCTTCTCATCGTCTGAAAAACAAATCAGTTCGTGGAACATGAAGAAGGTGATTCAAAGGCAAAGCAAGAAAGTAGAGGTTGTGATTAGCAGGTTTCACAAAGCTGACATCCTGGGAAAATCAGAACAAACCACAAACTCTTCTCTTGTTCTTTTGAAATGGAGCTGGGGTTATTTTGGCAACGCTTGCCTCCACAAATTAACAAAGCACCACAATGAGCCCCCAACAGCACAACCAAGGAACCAAATACACACATCTCAAGGTTTGTGATACCTCCAGCTCTCATTTATAACGTACTGCAGGCGGGGGGAAGCCATGGCCCCGTAATTAACCAGTCCCACCCTTTTGACCGCTCAGCCAGGAGCAATCTGATTCTCAGGCGCATCTTTTCCCTTCTCTGAGCACTAAGAAACTCAGCACTACGTTCTGCTCTAGGAGGCGCACTGAATGAGAGAAAAGGCAAAAAAAAAAAAAAAAGGCATCCACGGCTAATTCTTTTATATTGGTACTCCTTGAATTTTTGAGCATAACTGTGAAGGGCAATGGAAAGTGAACAAACATTAAAAAAACAAAAACAAGGATATTTTAACCTAAGTTTCCTTTCTGTATCATCTGTATGAATGAACTGTCTGAATGGAGTTCACTCCATTCTACATAGTTCATACAGTCCGCCCCCTCTCCCCCCCATTTTTTTTGTTTGTCTGACTGTGTCTCCATCAAACTTATTAGAGATTATAATCAAGGTGTTTTTAGTGAATTTTATGTGATAGACCAACAAAACATGTTCCTTTTTATTGCTGGGGAAAGTACATGGTCCCCACTTTTCAATAAAAACAAATAAATAAAATAAAAATAAATGAAAATCTGAAAAGGGTGGCGTGCATTTTTATTCACCTCCCATGAGTTTATACATTGGTGAGACGCATGTCGCTCCAAGTACAGCTAACAGTGATTTTTTGGGGGTGGGGAATTGTCTGTAATTCCGTTTACACATCTACAGATTGAAATACTTGCACATTCTTCTTTACTCAGAAGATCTGCTCAAAAGTGATTGTCACTGAACCTCATATACTCTGCAAGAATAATAAAGTAAAATGGATATTTTTTTTTTACAAGTAATATCTGATTTTTACATTTTTTTCTCTGTTTTCTCTTTATTGTCCCTTCACAGGACAATAAAGCCTGTTTCTATTCTATTCTATTCTATTCTATTCTATTCTACATTTGTGAAGCCACCTTCGTCACCTGGCAGCGTTACGCTGTGCTTTCAGAAGTGATAAAGGCTTGTAGAAGATCAAATCTTACAGAAAAATGTGTGTGTGCGTGCGTGTGTGTGAATGATATCACAGTTGAACAGGTTACATAAGGATAAAGAAGGTGATAAGATGAGTTCAACTTATCCGAGGCAGCGAAAAAAATGCTTCTGAAAATACCACAGGGTTTTTCTGTCCCTACGCTTATAGGTCTGTGCACCTTAGTTACAGATATGGACATTTTTCCACATGTTTATCTATAAAAAACTGCTATATTCAACAAATTAAATATGTGTTTCCTATTAAGCTTGTTTGTCACATTAAAGTACCTTTTGAAAATAACCTTTAACACAAGTCTGATATCATTTCATTAAATTTCATAAGCAGGTCTTGAACACTTTTACTTAGTACCACATTTCTATATTAAAAATAGGTTTTATTGGTCTTACGTAGTATTCTAATATTAAATAAACAATCTCAAATAATATGGTTTAATAAAGATAATCCAATGGCAGCAACTCAACTAGGGATGCAGATGTGCTGAGGAAGACTTGTTGAAGCTTGAACCTTTCGACAGAATGAGAAAAAAGGGTGATTTTGGTGCCAGAAAAGCTGGTTTGGGTATATTTTTAAAAAAATATGTTGATCTGCTGTGATTTTCATGCTAAACTATATCTCAGGTTTATAGAGAAGCTGTGTGGACAATACGTTAAAAATATACATTGTTTTATGTCAGGGGAGAATAGGTGAGCAATACACAAAGGCTCACCAAAATCAAACAATAATAGGTCGAAAAGAGATTTTCTGATCTCATAAATCTGAATTTAACATCCATATGACACGGTCATAATTTGGTATAAACAACATAAAAGCAGGGATCTACCTTGCCCTGCATCAACAATTCAAACTGGAGAGTGTGACAGTTGTTCACATGCCAACACATCTTGTAAACCTCTTCCTTTGTTTTCACAATCCCCTGAAGCCTGCACTTATCCCTGCTTACACACCTTCCACTTAACTTTCCATCAATAGGCTTGGACTCAACAACACTGTGAACAGCCAGCTTTTTTTTGTTTTTTTGGTAATGGCATTTTGTGACTTATCTTCCCAGAGGAGGATGTTACTGACTGTGTGCTGGAGAACTGTTGAGTCAATATCCTTCGCAACATAACAATTCTGATACGAGATCTTTTTTAATCTGTCCGCTGTGATATTTTAATTAGCTGAGAAACAGAAGTGTAGTGTTTTCGTTAGCTGTAAGGAATAATCATTGACATTTAGATGATCTGGATGGGGTTAGGTTGGTAAACCTCTCAATTCAATGAACTTTTGTAAGAAATGCATCCACGTCCGATTCTATGGTATTACCAAAACTTAGCTTTTTAATCACAAAAACTAAAGTCACAGACGACGTTTCACAAAATTTGCAACACTGCAAAGTACCTAAAAGTACAGGTGGAACGCTGAAACATAAACACCTGCGAACATTATCAATCTCTAGTGTTATTATCTGCCCAAATACCCTATGGCAGAAACTTGGAATGCTTAACAGTAGAAAACAAACAATAGGGAGACTTTTTGGAGATGGAAACGTGCTGGAATGCCAACAGACACGGGTGACTTCTTTTAACGAAATTGACTCGCGCGACGCCTGACTGCGAGACATTAATGGTCAAAACATCATACTTGTTTTTTTGTTTTTTTTTGTGTGTGTGTGTGTTTGACAGCTTGATGCACACGACGAGAGCGATTCAGGTAAGGAGGCAGTGGAGGCACGCCTGAATGGGTTGAAAGCCTCCAGAAAAAGGTGGTCATGAAAGTTGGATTCCCAGCAGACGCCGCAGCTTCTGTCAACTCAGTTTACAGTGAGACACCAACACACCGGGCAGTTATCGTCTCAGGGGCAGCCACCAGCTCTTGAAGTGTCTGCAGCTCAAAGGTCAACACGTCATTCTTTAAGGTCTGAGGAAAAACTTTTTGGGAGTACGAATCTAGCGATACTAATATTTATCGTGGAAAAAATTATTCTTTCTTTTTTTCAGATACTTTCAAAGTTAGTCAAAGAACAATTATAGATTTAAACCTGTGTGGTTTAAGCATCCTCGAAAATGTATTTTCTGTACAGAGGAATCTTGAAAACAGTGCCTTGAACACATGTCATCACAAAATAAGTTAATTTGTAGTCATTGTAGTTTCTAAACAACAACAACAACAACATATCTATACCAGGAGGTAGTCACAGTTCTGAGGTACCACCCATCATCCACATCCATATTTTGAGATGTCGGATATAATTAATTTGCCGGAGATACATGATAAACTTTTGACTGTGAAAAGCTGCAGGAACCTGGCTGATCCAGCTGAAGTTAGAATACTTATACTGCCAAAGGTTTCTTGAGAACTTTATTGCTTTAGGTTTTGGCGTCTTGCATTGAGGCAAGGGTGCTGTGAAAAGGGATGTAGCAAAAGGTAGCTAATTGCAAAGTAAATGAAAATTAATGCAAAAAGCAGAAACATTTACACAAAAGCAAAAAATAATGGAAAAAAGCAAACTTTGTGAAAAAAAAACAAAAACATTTTCTCTGTAAGTCTGAGACTGTTCTAAGTGTAGTCCCATTTACTACAGAAACACTACAAAAATCCCCACAGTGATTTATTATTTTTTTTTAAATGTTGCTCTAAAAAAAAAAATTAAAATAAATGCCTAACAACAAATTTAACAATGCTGAAATGAACTTTAGTTACCTGTGACTCATTGGGGTAATTCTGTCTTTGCTTCTACTGGTTGCACTATAATCTTTCTTTTTATAGCCAACTAATGCAAGACACGCTGTCCTTTCATGTCCTTTTCATGTCCCCATCTTCGCCACCACTTGCCCGTTTGGTTGCCTCTCCTCCAGTACATCTGGGCCCATTTAGTTTCCAGTGGAAAGAACGTTGCATTTTTCTGCTCGCTGCTGTTGAGTCACAAGGCCCAGAGGATGTGAAGTCAATCCGACCCATCGGGGCTCGGTTAGAGAGCTCACTCTTGTTCCACTCAAGACAAAGACAAACGCAGGAGAGACGAGAAGGAGGAGAGGGGACTAAAAGAGCGAGAGTGGGGAAGAAAGGAGGAAAAGACAAGTAGAAGTGGAGTAGCAGTGGAAGTGGGCTGAGATGTCAAGTTAGTTAAGCTGAAAAGTGAAATAAAAAACAAGGGGACATCAACAGAATGAAGGTAAAAAAAAATGCATAAAAGCTTTGAATGAATTGTATTATAATTAGCCTTCTATGCATATTAGACTAATTATGTATTCAAAAGTAACATCGATATGTGGGTGTTCATGGTATATACTAGCTCTTGACTGCGCTCCAGTGGGATGTTCATGGTGACATGCAGTGTTAATATTCCTCCAAATATGTAAGCCTAAAAAGCATGGTTCCTGTCCATGGTTCCTGTCCATGGTTCCTGTCCTCCCTGCATGGCCAAGACTTTTGGACCAGTCAGATTAGATGGACGATCAAGTTTAGGGGGATTTACAGATGAATTTGCAAATGTAGTGTGCCACCCTTCTACAGTTTGTGCCCCTCCCTGCCCCCTGGAACCCCCCCAATAAGAAAATAAAAAAATCTAGCCATGTCCCTGCTACCTAACAAGAGGATGCATTAAATATACATCGAGTCCAACTGTTCATGTTTGTTTACTCCATTATTCATGCTGATTTCATTGCTGATGTAGATTCCCCTCGCTGCATTCAAATTAACCCTCATTTATTCATCTGTGACAAACACTCACAGCATGGAAGTAATTGCGCCACAGTGTTTAATGCTCTTAAATTCCCTAGAATCACATTAGGCATCTCTGTATTTTTTATTTTTTTTCCTGTTCTTTTTTTCTTCTTTGAGATTTCCTACATGCTCGTCTTGTTGAACTTTTGGTATTTCTTTGTCAAAACTTTCAGAGTGAATGCTGCAGAGTACAAAGCTCTATTACAAGATGGACACTTTGCTGTAAACTATAATTAAAAAAACAATTACTGAATAATGAAAACTGTCAAGTTATGTGCACTAAATGTTAAGTAAGATCTACGAGTCATGCAGCGTCTACTCAATTTACGTTTCGATGTTATTAAAACATGACTTCAGTTGTGGTCAAATTGAATTGGGTTCTTGCAAATGGAGGCTGCAAATACCAACTTGAATACAATTACTGGTTAAAATATTCAATTGCAATTTCATAATACCTTCCACCAATACTTTCTTCAGTTGCACAGTTATGTACTATTTTGTGTTGATATATTACCGTAAATCTCAGTATGTTATCTTTTTAAGCAAATTCGATTTTACATTTTATGATTTATGACTTCTTGGAACGACCTAAGAGTCTCACAGATCATTACTTTAGCTGCGTCACCAACGATGCTCATCAGGTGGTTGATACAAATGACAAATCGTTAAATATAAAAGAAAATAAAAACACAGAAGTAATTTCCTGAGTTCAAAGTAATCTACAAGGTAATGACATCATTACTTTGTCAAAAGATGTTTACAACACATTCAAAGCCTGTTATTTATTTCTTTTTGCAATCGGCACGTAATGTGCGGTTGTGAAGAGAAGAAATGAATGTCGAGTGAGGTTTGTGTATTGCATGTTTGACTTCCCTGTTAAATGTCTTCACGCTCTACATCTCTCCCCCATCTCCCATGCCCTGCAACATCATGAACAAAAAGTGGGTCTATGCAACAGCTGGAAAATTAAAGTCAAACTGAACTCTGCTCAGGCGAGGATTTCATTTCACACAAACTCAATAGCTGAACGTTGTGTGGTCGGAGGGGTAATTTCTACACTTGGTCGGGGGACGTGATGTATAAACGAGGACATAATTGGTGTCACAGTTTGATTTTTCTTCTGCTGCATTTAGCAGATGTATGGAGCTTGTTGTCATAATAGCTGAGTTAAGGTTTGTAATTGAGGTCAAGTCGAGGTCATTCCTTTAGGTAAGAAACTGAAGTAAGGTAACGACCTAAAAATGTGCTGTGCATCTTTCTCTATTATGAGAGTTGTAATTCTCCTGTGTAGTATTCTTGTGAAATTGTTTTTTTCTCTTTTTCTTTTTTTTTTTTTTTTTTTTTAATTCTGGGTATCTCATAAGTTTGAATCAGGTTTGTTTTTATAAAAACAATCTTTTAAGTCTCAGAGTTTCCATTTTATTCACACAGACCATTCAATGAATGCTGTATCTTCCACCATTCATTGTGTTGGAGACAAAACTGATTTTTAGATTACGTCCGCAATGAAACCCAGAGGAGGACGGATGAGGGTTGTCTTTTCTGAGCAGAAACACGCAGACATTAACTATCCTCTTCCTGTTCAGTTGTATGGATAAATTATTTGTAAAACCTTCGAAATATAAACTGGAGAACCTTTAAAGAGTAGCTATACTTGCGTTCTGGATCAGCTGCAGAACGCTGCTGCTCGCGTTCTCACTAAAATTTTAATGATGTAAATGATGATTTTTTTTTTTTTTTTTGTAAGACGTGCACAAAAATCCGTGTAGGATGGTGAAGTCCTAGCGCAAAACTTTGTGTGATAGGTGGACGGAGCCTGGTGCTGCAAGGTTGGAGACCTTGTCCTGTTAGGCGACGGGGCCTGGATAATACCCGTGTTAAACGGACGGCGGAGTCCAGCGATGACAGGCGCTTAAATTCCGTAACAAAAGTAATTTTACCAAAATATCTTTCCCTTTCTTACTGTTTATTCAATGTCACATGCTGTTTTTATTTTGTTTTTAATTATGTAAAGCTCCTTGAAATGCCTTCCTGCTGAAATGTGCTATACAAATAAATGGGAAAAAGGCTCGAGAGGTGCAAGTGCATTTATTTCTAAAAGAGTTTACATCCGAGTGTTTCTTAAACTTTTTCTTTGACAAGGCCGTGATCAATGACCACTGAATGAACCGCCCCCACTAAAAATGGAGCTAAACAAATCCACATATTTACCTCTAAAAATAATCACCATTTAAAGCTAAGTGACCTAAAAAAAAAATGCATCTTTAAAAGTGTCGTCTTCTTCATGGGCTGACAGATGAAATATCTTCTAAATCCTTTTTTTTCATGGGAAGCACTTAGCTTATGCAGGTGGATGTGGACCCAGATGAGCCATGTGTCAAACCAATCAGCGGGCCTGACAGTATCACTTGAAACATCGTCCTTCAAGCATCCTTTCATCTGCCTTCCACTGCAAAAACAGAGATGTGAGAATAAGGAAAATCACTTCTTTACTGACAGGGGATTTAGATCACGCTGGCGCCATAAGAATGATGTAAAAGCGACTTATTTAAATCCTTGCTCTGAGATTCATGCAGTGTATGCAAATTGCAATGTTTCTGCTTTCTGGAACACTCATATGTCCAGAAATGTGCAGTGCCTGTTACAGCTATCGTTTTTCTTCCTGCTGCAGGGCAAGAATAAACAGGGCAGTGAGGTGGACATTAATCGTTCTTCTTCTCCTTTTTTTTTTAGACAGTATAATTCTTAGTTTTTAGGAGACAGAAATGCAAGATCATCAACGAAAGGAAGAACCGTTCATATTTTTGTCAGTTTTGGAAAAATGTTCAGTCTCCTGACTGATACCTTTCTACAATGAGATCCTCCAATCCTTTGTGAAGTTCTACAAACTTTAGTTTAACAATAGATTTTTATGTGTTGAGGAGCATACGTTGGAAATATTTTGCATCTTGTGCAAATTCAGTCTGAAACATACCCAAACAACAAACATGAAGTCAAAAACAAACAAAATCTAGCCTCCGAGCGATATTATTGTGTTCCTAAAGTTTAGTAGTGTCTCCGTCTATAATTATGCTTACAGATCTGATTAAGAACTGCAGGTAGTAATTAAGTTTTATAAACACTGCAGCAGGCATGTAATATTAAAACTGTAGCAAGTATTTGAAGTGAGCAGATATTTATAGCATTGCTTTGGCAGCTAAACAAATAGGGAGTAAGCTGTCCCTGCTGACATTTTTATTTGAGCAACCATTGGATGGACTGCTGTGGAGTTCATGCTGAATCTAAATAGCATCACTTAATTCCTGATTTGGATTGAAAACAATGTAGAAGGGCCTTGTCTTTGTTCTTTTGTTAGTAAATGATTGTAGGTGCCATTACCTCATATCTAATACCTTTTAAGCTGAAGGGATCTGGAGATGAAGCAATTCCTCTCATGTTTTTTTTTCTTTTTTTTGTCCATAATAAATCCCCAAATTTCAGTATATTGTTATGCCACAACCATCAAACTCACTGCATTTTGTTGGGATTTTGAGTGAAAGACCAACATGTAGCGATTCATAATTCTGACGTATGTAGAGGGAAAAGGACACGTGGATTATTTCATATTTTATTAATAGAAATGTGGGGTGAAAAGCTTGGCATGCATTTGTATTCAACTGAAGCCAATCATAAATACCGTCCAAACAAGCAGCACTGCAGAGTGCTGCTTGCAAAAACCAGCCACGGCAGAGAGCTTCTTCTCCCCAGGCTGCACCTCTGCTGAACGCAATGAACAGCCAGAGTAGTCGGCTGCTGTGCTATGAAACAAAATACGTTTATTGCACTACCACAAGATGCCTTTCCTATTCTTTTTTGATTGTGGATATGTGCAAATAGTATATAATAGCATATACTAAGCTTGTAACATCTCACAGAGCGCAGTAAGACTGTTTATTGAAAGGTAACAGTTACATTTAAAGTGTATCAGAGCACACAGAAATTATGGAAATGTAATTTTTATAGCTATCTATCTTATACAAAGTGGAAACTACCTCTTCATAATAGCCTAAACTCAACACTAGTACAGTGAAACATGGCTGAGGCAGCATCTTGCTGCGGAAATGCTTTCCTTACAGATACAGGGAAGAGGAAGGGAAGTGCTCGGTTGGAACGTGAGTGACACTGAAACGGAACAAGAAAAGCATGCTGGAGTGGACGCATTCACGTTGCTGTGACGTGTCTGTGGTGGTTTGAGCCCATTAGACAGGTCAGGTCAGCTCAGTTTGCAGCAGGGAGGGACAATCAACCTTTGCTGTTTCATTGAATTCAAAATGCCTGGGATCATTTTGACGAAGGAGAAAGTGTTAGAGGTAATTGTGACAAACAGGCTCCTTTCACAAGAGTCATAGAACAAGGCGATTGCGCCTCCTTTTGTGCTCCAGATTTATTTTTAGTCGTCGGCTGTTAATTACAAGCATCTTTACCCCAGTGTGGCACTACAAAGTGAGATTAGCTGTCAAGTGTCTCTTTGTACTTGTTACGTTCTCTTGGCATTTTCCACATTTCATTTCTAAGAACCGTATTCAGACGAAATCAACACACAGATAAGTAAAGTCCTGACGTGGCGTACAACATTTTGACTTCGATCGATCAAAACTCAAAACCATAACCAGGCTCTTCGCCTAGAAGGGGGCCTCACTAGGAGGGAAGCCAAACTAAGACGTTGTTGTTGCAAATAATTTCTCAGCCACTGCTTGGAGGGTGTTGTTTCAGGCTCCGCTGAGGGTCAAACACATTTATAATGTGTGGATGAGCTGTCACAGGGCAACACCGCAGGGAGAGGGGCTATATTTGCAGGAGCATAATTTAAGCGCGATCATGAGCCGATCACAAGGCGGGAGTGAGAGCAGCACATGACAACCTATTGAAATACAGAGGAGTGAGGAACTGACAGCAAAGACACTATTACAGCTCTTTATGCAACAAAATATATTCTGTCTTATGACGAAATTAAATCTTAAAATGCTTCTTTGGGATTTTATGTAAAATGAAATGAAATCAAAACGTGTTATGATTTTTCCAGTGTTTTCACAAATTAGAATCTGGAACTTGTATGTAAATGCGTACAAATATTAAATCCTATTTACTTCTTCACATGTTTCCTCTGTTTTTGGTCTTTCCTCATACTTAAATGTTGCAAGTCTGGAGAGGGGGGGGGGGAATTAACAAGTAAGACAGCCAGAGTAAATAGAAAAGGATGTTCTTAAATAATCTTACAAAAAAACAAAACGTCCGACCCTGTCTGATTGAACGCAGACCTCAATCATGAGATAACTGTGATTAGCCAGTTATTTGGGAATGCTGAGCTCAATGTCACTAGCTTCCACTAGTTTCTTGCAGACCAGTAGCATCAAGATATCAATTAAATATAACATGAAGTAGGCTGAACATATGAAAAAAGTTTTTGACATTTGTCAGGCCAAAAAAGGGCTACAAGGCTTTTTCTAAAACTTTGGGCATTCATAAGTTACTTTCAGAATGTGTTGACGATTTACCCCAGGAGATCACAAGAAGACTCCAGAGCAACACCTAAAGCTCTGCAGGCCTCATTTGCCTCAGCTGAGGCCTGTTAATAATTCAACAAGACTATTTCTGATATTATATTGGCAACATTTTCTGACAGATATGAAAGCAGTGCCGTGGCTGAAAGGGTGTTATTTTTCTAGAAGGATTTCAATGCACACAAAAAGGAGAGACCATCACCTAAAAGACCTTCGACCAGACAGAGGAAATAAAACGAACAGGGTTATGCACACACAACAGGTAGCCAAACAATAACTGCATGCAGGCCTGACTCTGTAGCTGACGAGTAGAAACGTATGGCAGGAAAGGTGAAATCCGAGGGGGTAAAAGCGTCGGTATGCAAGCAGAGCAGGATTCCTTATTAAGATGTTCAAACTGCTGGCATTACTCTAACCAATATATAGCACAGCAGCAAGCCTTCGTTGAGAGCAGGAGAGTTTCTGACACCATGAAGACTATTTTAATATAAATTCTGTAAATCAAATTTTGGGCTCGGAGTACAAAGGATTTTTAGGCTGAACATCCGGTTTACGTTTTAACCTGAGACAGCTTTTGAAGGCTACAGCCGACACTGCAGACTTGGAAGCTCTCAGATTAAACAAGATATCACAGATAAAAAAAATAAAATAAAAATAAAAAAATAGAAAGATGGAGCAGGACCAGAGCTGTTTCCTTCCTGAGACAGACAGTGTCTTTATATTAACACTCAGCATGCAAGTTCCCATAATAATCAACACAGGGGATCGTAATCAGTCTCACCTCCTGCCTTTGCATTCTGCGCGTACAAATTACGGGGACTGAACGGTCAGACCCCACTGTTCGACAGATGGGACCCAAAGGGGGTGGTCATCCTGAAACAGAACCCTCAGTCCCCCCCCCGTTCATCGGGATACATGACCTCCAACCTGGAGCTCACCGCATGCTTGACGACGAGCTTGTCAGAGGCCTCTGAGAGGAACGGAGAGAGACGGGGAATAGTGTAGCCACAAGCGTCAAGCCGCCAACATGAGTTTTGTAGGTCAGCTAACATGTGCGCACTTAATCCTTACCTTCTCATCAGACTCTAAATTCATTATTCAACAATATTATTTTCACATTAATAATGCATTTGTGAACAGTGTTGTAATACGGATGTTATTCTTAGAGATACATAGATATATTTTATTTATGTACAGCGGAGCTAATAGGTAATGTTGCGTATAAAACATTAACCTATGCAGTGTTAATAGTATTCATACATTCACACTGAATATATTAAAACATATGTATGTGGAGGTATCTTACGCATTGAAACTGCCGGATACAATTTTTTATTTATTTATTTATTTATTTTTTTGACAGGCAGTTTGAATGTAGAAAATGCGTTTTACAATATATTTAGTTCCCACTCGAAAATAAATTAAAGTAAGAATAATTAATTCTGACCTTTCATCTACATCCCAGCAAGATATGGCACTTTGCTTAAATTCAATTATTCTCAGTACAGTAGAGTAATTAATCCTATTTTGTGAGAAGTAGGTTTAAGTATGTATTTCTGGCAGTAGATTTTGAACACCGATGTTCAGTCACAACATTTAAAGCAGCGCGTTTTCTGAAAATCGTTTCACATCTGTTAGTTTTACAAGGACAAATGCACAAAAAATAAGATGTTTTAACCTGAGCTAAGGTGAGGCTTCTAATAAATGCTGCCGCTAAATGTTCATTTGACGTCTTTATTGCTTGTAAATGTGTTTAAAAGGAACAGTTTACACTCTATAAAACAACTTTATGTTTTAATAAGACAAGCTGGGCTCACAGCTTGTTGTTCAATTATTCATTTAGATTAAAAAAAGAAAATAATAACATACTTTTACTACCATATGCCACAGACATTTACAGCTTACCTCACAGTCTTATTATTATTATTTTTTTTCCTGCAGAGAATACTAAGCACAGCGGCTTCCAAACAGAGGAGGTGCTGGTTGCTGTTAGGATCTCAACCTTAATGCAGATGCTGTCGTACTTACAGTTCACACCCAGCGGTATTCTTCAACCACCAGAGGGCATGTCACTTTTTAATAGCTCCTGCACATCTACATATGAATATTGTAAATCTAACATATGCTTCAGATTGCACAAGTTCAGTCCCGTGTCATTTTAATAATACAAAGCTGGCGGAGTTCTACCTACAGAACATGAGCTGATGTGTTTTGCTGAGCGTCTGTAAGAAAAACAGCTTGAAGAGCTCAAAAAGCTGTTCTCAGATCGACCCGTTTGTAGGCATGAGTACTTCTCAGAGGCCGCACGAACTAAACCGAAAAGTCTCCAAAGAACAAAATAATGTTTGTCAACATCTGAAGCGTTTGCCGTCTTAAGAGGACATGCATCAATGTTTGAAAAAAAAAAAAAAAAAAAAAAAAATTTTCTGCACAATTTACAAGATGAATTATTTGATGCACTGGAGAAAGCAGGGAATTAATGCATGTTATTGAACTACACCAAGTTGTTACGGCAATCATTCTTTCTCCACTCCATTGATAACGTTCAAGATGCTTGACTATACTAAATAGTTGAACGTTGAGCCGGGGAATAAATTTCTGAAGCAGGGCAATGTGTCTGTGTTGATTTAACGACCAAACTATGGGAATGAATCATGTCGTTGCAGGTATTACAAGTCTGCGCCTTGGGCAGCCAGTGGTGATTGATAACGCAGATGATTATATTTTGCCAATGGGAGATGGAGGAAGAGAGGGAATGGTGGGAGGAGGAAGAGAAGAGAGGGAATAATGACACAGATGATAATTATGGAATTGTTATTACCTGAGATTTAAGCAGGCCAGCTCTACTCTCAGTCCTAGATACAGACTTTAATGCATCTAACATTAAAAGTATTTAATTAGTCTAAAATTTCTAGTATGATTTAATATTTCTTTCTCTTAAGTAAAATTGTGATTACCGGTAGTTTATAAACTCAAATCATAGAAACCTACAATTTTTGTTGGTTTTCATTTTACTAAAGCTTTGCTTGCATGCCTATGCCATTATGTATCCCCCTAAGCCCCTAAATCTTGGGAGTTATTGCAGCATGTGAGTCAGGTCTGTTTCTCATACTTTGTTTTTGTATACTTAATTTTTGCTTTTCATGGTCATCTGTTGAAAATGACTCCGAGGGCAGATCAACAACACATTCAGGAGATCACAAATGTAGCCAGAAGAAGATCTAAAGCACTGCAGGCGTGCACTTGCCTTGGTTAAAGTCAGTGTTCATGATTAAACAATAAAGAAGAGACTGGACAAAAATTTGCTCGCAAACATCGGGAGAGTTCCAAGGTTACATCTACTGCTCATGGGGAAAAAAACCCCACCAAGTATCAACTCCTGAAAACGGCCTAAAAACATTTTCATGATCCACAGGATGTCTGAGAAATATCCTGTGAACTGTCAAAATAAAAGGGCAACTTTTAGGAAGTTGCCCATTTATCACGACTAACATAGCACCTCAGAAAAAGATAAGATCGTACTGAAAGTCAAACATGATGATGGTATTGTGATATTCAGAATAGTTTTCCTTCCTCAGAGCCTTGATGATTCGCTAATCAAACCATGAATTGTGCTTTTCAGTAGAAAATCCAAAAGAAGGAAGGCGTTCTTTTTTTCTAAAGTCCATTTTGATTATGCAGCACAATATTGATCCCAAACACTCAAACAATTCCCCTTGAAGTGGTTTAAAAAAAAAAAAAAAAGGTTTTTATGGCCTAGTCAAAGTCTGGACTTGAATCTAAATGAGATTCTGGTTGTAGAGTGTTCATCCTAGAAATCCCTTGAGGGTTGTTGTATTCGAAAAAGAAGAATGTGTCAAAATTGTCACCTACTGCTAACAGTTGATAGTTTAATAGCTTTGACATATTTATATTTGGTTTCTAGATATTTTGAGCTATTTTTTTCTGACTAGAAGTAATATTAATCTTTTGAAGTGGCAAAGCCAGAGTCCTGACTTGAATCTGTGGAGAGCTCAAGTTCGGCTCAACGTTAAAGACAAATCGTCATACCAGTAGAATAGCAAGGGTTAAATTCCTATTAATGCAAATAATGTTTATAAGTTTCTTTTTGACATGGGCAGAAATAAATTTTGCCATGTAATTTTTGTAAATATCAGTATTTAAAGAATATTTAAAGAATTATATGCAGGTCAATCATTTTTTGGGGAAAAAAAAAACATTAGCTGATCAACAAAATGTTTCCCTGAAATTTTGCTGTGTCACTTTGACATCAGCTATAGAGCAGCTATAGAGCAAGCTGCTTCAGTATAGAGCAGCTTGCTAACAACAACTCTCCTCTTGTCATCCCAAACCATACCTGGCAGTAAACTGTGGCACTCTCATCATGTCATAGCAGCTAACAGAAAGAAAAGTAAACCTCCCTGTAACATAAAAGCTGCTTAACTTCACCCACCAGGGGAGCGGCAGCCCTTCTGGCTGCTGCCAAGTTGCTCGGGGTTGGAGCTGCTGACCTTCAGTAAGCTGGAATAAACATCCATAGATGCACAAGCAAAGTCACATGAAGCAGAATGACTTCGTTTTTCCCGTTTGCCATCTGAGTATTTATAGACTTTTAGCATCTGCTTGTGTTCGCTGTTGCCGCCTCGTGAAAGACTTGGAGCCACCTGACGAGAATGTCGGTCAGTCACACTCCAGCAGCGACAGACTGATAATCACTTGCCAATTAACTGGTGTGCAGGCCAAGAGAGTCTTGGGATATCAACCATCTGCAAGACCTGTGACTCCTGCCTTGACTCCTTCATTACGGAGTTGAGGAGGCGAGAGGTCGGATAACCCTGTCCTGCAAGGGTCAAGGACGCAGCGACTACAAGTTGAATGTAAAACAAGAGACAGCTATAGGCAATCTTTGATACTCCGGAAGTTGTTTTGTTTTTTCATTGAAAAAACAACAACTAACGGCTTAGTGAAATGAGTTATACATGACATAATATGATCTACTCCTTACTAGGTTGTAAGATTATTGAACTTCAAGTATATAAAAACATGATATAATTCCCCAATGCCATTTTTTTCAAGTTAGTACCTGTAGAAGAGCCTTCATATTGTTCCTTTTAAGATTGCTTTGCCTTGATCGTTGGGTTTTAAATTGTGACTTTTTAATCATTCCCTTCATGTTCATTTTTGGTCTAAAAGGCCTTCCATATTCAGTTCAAATCTGTTCAAGCTGATTTCAAGCTGTTCAAACAAACAGCGTGAAATCCGTTTGTTTTTATACACTTGTGCTTTTGAGTTTTAGAACCAGGTAAAGAGGAGATCATATTTATTATGTCCTGATGTCTAAAATTGATTAAATGAGAGAGGAAGTACTTTGTTTTGAGAGCGGCCAAATAATTAAGAATGTTTTTGCAATCCTCCCACCTCTTTTGGAGAAAAGGTAAGAAGAATAACTAATGGGTATATGAAAAATTTAATTGACAAAACACTCGTAACCTAAATCCATTCATAAGACAAATTAATATATTTTTATTTTCCCATTATTTCTAAGCGGTAAAGCCTATTCATTTGTAGTTCAAGGAAGCAAGGCTTTACAAAAAGCAAAATAAATAACTTTTAATTTTGAGGGAGGTGACAAAACTGACACAAAAGTAAAAGGAGAGCAAAAGGAAGCATATTCACCAGGCAGGTGAAAAGGAAAAGTGATGGAGAGCGGAAGAGGCTTATTAAAACGGGAGTAGCAAGGCGACGCCTATCGTTTTTATGCCAGAGTTGCCAGGGACCAATCCCCCTGTTTTGGCTGGCAGATGGGTCCTGTCTTGGCGCCGCCTGAAAGATGGCGCTCAACGCCGACACCTTCCCTGGGAACACACACAGACAGAGACAGAGACACGTACACAAACACGGCGTTCTCCTGCAATTTCACTTCTTCACTTGCCATCGCAGCCACGGTGCTGACAGATTGAGAGCAAAGACGCGGGCAGGTAATCAACTCAGACACCTGAGAGCGACCCGAGGATCCCTGCAGGTGGAAAGAACCGCTGGCTACACTGCAAGACCCCAATTAGATCTAAATAAAGGACCCATTAAAGAACCAATTAAGGAGACATTATGAAACAAGTCACTTATGTTAGGTCTTAATGAACAAAAATGACAAACGCACAGTAAATCTAACGCCTGAGCAATACGGATTCTGGACAGCATTTTAGCTGAAGGAGTTGTGATTTCGGAGCGTGTTGGTGCGCTCCGTGTTTCATCGTGAAAAGTCTTCTTACTTAAAGGTCTGCCCATGCCCACACTGACGTTAAAAACTGAACTCCAGGCAGACTAAAATGTGTTTCGTAGACTACAGTCTGAAATCACTGAGTTGCAACTGTGATTACTTTTTTTTATTTTATTTTACTTCTAACAACTGATGCGGCCTCACAAGCAGCTTTCCGAATCCTAGAGTGCGTATGTGAGAGTTTGAGAGAAAGACTGAGTCAGAAAGCCAGAGATGGGTGGAGACGAGTTCTTCTGTCTGGTCCATCAGGACCAATCGATACAATCCTGCAGAAATGCTGTCGCAACAGACAGAATCACTCCCACCATGCAGAGAATACACAAGCATGCAGTGAAGCTAGGTCTCTCAGTGTTTAAACCGTTGACTGTGTATTTTGATGTGGTGTGAGTTCAGTTGTCAAATAATCGTAGACATAGGCAAGTTTCCCACTGTTCTTCGTGCCCAAAATAGATGGAAAAAATTTCAACCTCCCATGTTACTATACTGAATATTTTTATGTAACAAACCTTCACAGGTGTTTTGAAAACGTAAATTAAAAAATAAATAAATAAAAAATAAAGCCAGTGCTGGTATGTTGTAAACTGCATGCTGTCTGACTGTGGGCAACAATTTCTGTTTTTTTTGGAAAGACAAGGTTTTCTCCGTGGATTTCCAAATTTATCCCTCAACTAGTAATGGAAACTGATAACTTTGTTTTGTGAAGGCCAAAATTATCTAGGTGTTGGTCTCATTTGACCAGAACTTCGTCTTCCATGTTTTCTGTACGTCCAACGTAGTTTGTGGCAAAATGGCGCGCATGACGTCTTTATGTATTCTTTAAACATTGACTTTGTTTATACCTCTTCTCTGTAAGCCCCAATGGGTCATTCCAACAAGTGGTCAGAGATCAAATTTTTCAATAAAAAAATAAAGAAATAAAAACCCTAAGGTCCTCGCAGAACAGATGTGTTTGCGAAGTTGACTTTATCTGCTTTGATCACTTCCGCAGGCAGTCGGTTGCCTTTTGTTCCTGCTACACAAAGTTGCATATTGGCTGACACTCAATAATAGATATTATTTTCTGTGGGTCACATTCATCTTCACCGATACCGTGTTGAGAAAAAAAAAAATGACAGAGGATGAAAGAAGCATGTAGAGGCACATAAATGGTCAATAAGTAACAAATGGAGAGAACAACGAGGTGGAGGAACAAAACCCCAGGTCATCAGAAGAAGCAAACACTGAAGCAGGACTCAAAAAGACAACCTGGAAATGATGTAAAAACTGAAGAGATAAATCTTATCTCCAGAAGCTGGCCTGGTTCTCTGGGATGGAACAGTGAAGTAGAGGATGGTATGTGATGTGATTAAAAGAATCGCGTTGGTCCCATGAGAGCTGACAGCTATCTCTGCTCATACAGTCCTCACCCAGGACATGTTATCTCACCTTTCTCCCAGACTTAATCTCTCAAGACTGTGTTGTAGCAGCTGGCTTCAGCGTCGCTGTGCGACTGCTGGCCTGAGAGCTGCGGAAACGATACGGCGGCGGGGGACAGATGTTGAGACCAAAATGGCCGTCAGAGCCGACACACCCTGCAAACTTCACGGGAAGAAAGGTCTAATTTCACACGAGTGCTCTCACCTGTGTTTGCTTGTGTTAATACAAATATGGCCAGTCACCGAAACCCCTCAGTAGGATCATGATAGCAGACAGGAAAAACTCAGACTATTTGCAATCTACCTGCAACTGAACCACCCACTGGTTTTGAGATACATAGGGGTAGAGTTTTTTTTTTTTTTTTAATTATTAAAATTTAATTTCAATTAATTAATTACAGATGCTGCAATTAACTCAGTTATTAAACATATATTTTTTAAAAATCAGCAGCTTTAACATTGATTTATCTGAGTTGTTCCTTGGTGTTCATGACACTGTTTATTCACCGATGTTCTCTGACAAACCACTCAGGTTTTCACATAACAGCTGAATCTACACAACCGAGTCTCTGTGTGGATTCAGCTGAATCTCTGATACCGCTGGTGCAAAAATGATCCTTTATATTTTTTTTCAAAAGTAAATCCTTTGAAAACTGTATTTACCTTCTTCCTGGAAACGACACACTGCTTTGAGTGTTGGTTTGCTATAGGAAGTCTATTTACAATTTTGTGAAGTTTGGGGTTAAAAATCTGAAAAAAATAAAAATAAAAAATTCAAGAGGTGTCAATACTTTTTAATGCCGGTCTTGATGCATTCCAGCGTCATAAAATCTACATTTTGATTCCAACTATCACACAGCACAGGATGCGCAAGCCGTTCGCTCAGCCACACAAACATCGTCATCGGTGGATGCACACGCTGCAACAAGGTCACTTTGGGTGTCAGTGTGTCCAGCGGTGTTGAATATTTGGACTAGAAACTGCGCTCGGTGCCACGTCAAACAATGCCCTGCACCAAATAGTTGTCAACAGGATTTGGTGGGTTTGCAGATATTTTTTTATTCGCTCACACATTCGCCGTCGGAAGAGCCAAGTCTGTCGGCTGAGGACAAACTGGAGAAGAGACCAGCAGCGCAACGCCTTTGTTTATCTGTTGATGCAAAAGAAAGAGCCCTTTTTCCTTTTGTTTTTTTTTTTTTGTTTTTTGTTTTTTAATTTGGAAAGTTTAGTACTTCCTGTTGAGAATAGATATGTATAGTTCTGATAAGAATGGGAGGAGAGAATATCGGAAAGGTTACAGAAAACAAAGTGATTTTTCTTTTCTTTTTATTTAACATTGAAAACCACACCGTAACGCAACAAGTCTCGTATAGTGACAGTGTCTGCTTGATCCCTTTTGCTGACCATCAATCTCCACTGACACATTATTAACTATGATAGCTCTGCAGGGTGCGTCTTTACAGAGAACGGCTCCTTGCTTGTTTACACAAGAACACTGACAAGTGCTGAGATGCGTACAGATGTGCGGCTCCCTTGTAACTGTTGTGTTTTTCAAGTGTCATGCAGCCATCTGTCATGCTTCGATGAGGGAAATACATGTGCAGCGCCACATCTCTGTTGGACTTCCTCGATCTAAATGCGAGGAGGCCTCGAAGGGATGAGGAGGCAGAACCAAAGCTGTAAAACGTCACCGGGTTGTATAGCCTAGGGACACAAACATGACAGCTAAAAATCTGAAAATGGAAGTGCCATGGTAAGTTAAACTGAAATGAGCAAGTAAAAGACGTACATTTAAAGAAAGTGCATCACATTTTGTTTCATTAGCGCAAGAAAAACATAACTGTAGTATTCTAAGTTACCTGCTTATTCCTTTAAGTAAATGTAAACTGTAAACCGGCAAGTAGTCCAGTGTGTGATATTTGGTATTCCCCTCTTCCAAGTCATCCATATCGTCCTTATCTTTCGCATTTTTACAAATTTTCTGGCAAGTTCAGTGCCTTGTACTTTTAGACTGGAAGTCTCAATCCTTCACAGAGCGATGACCAGCTTGGGGTTACGATTCCTGCATTGGAGTTAAGTTTTCTGCGCACTTCCTCGGCACATTGTGGGAAAACCTGGAATTGGCCACAACCGTCCAACTGCCAGACAGAAAACTTCTCCATAGACCTACAGCCATGTAGATGCAGTCCAACACTTCCTCCCAATGTATGTATTTTTTGAGGGATGCAAATGGAAAATAATAATAAAATAAATCACAACTCCTCAGACGACAACTTCTTTATGTTGTCTTTACATATTTCATTTCAAAAATTAAAAAAATATGTTCTAACGATTATAGGCCCAACCACATTCTGAGTTCTTAAATTCACTTTATAAAGCTTGGCTCTGCTAATGAGCACTTGATAAGAGGTGATTTTTTTTTTTAATTCCTACACAAGGTGTTCTCCCCATAAATTTGGCAGCGAGGGGCCGCTCTTCATTTGCAGCTTGACGGCTCCGTTTCAGAGGGGCATCCCCGTCGGCCAGCCACGATGGCTGCGGAGAGGCAGCGGAGTGACTGACGACTTGGAGACTGTCTGTCAGACAGAGTGATGGCTCGGAGACACCCGGTGACAGATCAGGCGAGACGAGGGTGAAAAACAGAGAAGGAGAAGGAGGAGGAGAAGGGAATCCTGGCAGCTTTGTCTTTCAGGCTGGGTAGGTATGGGAAATGGGGACAGCAGTAAAAAAACAAAACAAAAAACAAAAAAACTTGTACACTCAAGTGGTGAATGTGTTTTTGTTTTTTTTGAAAATCAACAGGCAACTATACTTGTTGACGGCGTTTTTCGAGATGGATGAAACACACAAATTGTGCTCCATGATGCTTCATTAAGCTTTTCATCCGTTGCAATGCTGCTCAACATCAGCGATGGTCTGCAGTCAGTGTGAAAGCTCTCACCCAGGGTCATAATGAACATCCTAATCAGCCAAGTAAGTAATCAGCAAGTATCTTAATTAGGTTTGAAGAGCAGTGCTTCAATCAGTCAAGCCTCAACCTGCCCCATTCTGCAGGAGAGGATGTGCGACAACAACTCTTGTAAGCATTTACACAAAGTGGCGCGAAGCAGCCACCGTCACAAAGAGATCACAAGTTTGTGAGACCTATACTTCTGTTTCAAAGAATGACACCTTTTAAATTAGTGGAAATGAGCGTCAGTGGTGTTCGTCGTTTGCTTATAACCTTGATCTCAACTACACACCAGTGGAGATTAAGTCTAATATCTTTGGAAGCTGCACAGAAACTCATGCTTGCAAACCTCATTGAATTGAGCTAATTGTGTCAAGAGAAGTAGGAGGAAAAGCAATATTATTGACAACACTGTATTACAGGTGAATGGCAAAAAGTTATATTTAAAAAGGCAATTTATTTCGGTATTTTAACTGAAATTTGACTATAACAAAGCCAGTAGTGATTTACAGAAAAAGAAATTACAGTCATTTGCTCGATTTTGTTATTGACAGATACCAGGAATGACATATGTTAATGTGGAAGACTTAAAACTAGTCATGGAGATTACTAACTCATTGGTAAACATGTCAGATAAGATGTACTTTTTCTGTGAAAAGGAGATGAAGGCCATTACTAGCTTTAACAAATATAGGTTAAAAAAAAAAAAAAAAACATCTTCACATGCCTTCTCATACAGGCAACAATTGTCCTTTTTGTATTGAATGTTACGTCTACAGCACACTTCAAGTACATGTGTAAAACCTTTGGCATCTCCTGTTGCAGACTGGCAGCCAAAGGAATGTGCACATCTATTTTATCGATTACAAAATACACTTCTTGTTGCTTTAACACCAAGCCATGCTCCCAACAAGATGCGCTGCAACTCCAAATGCAAGTGTTTTTTTTAAACAGTTATTACCAGCAAGCCAAACTCAGTCAAAGTGCTATCATCTAGCCACATAGAGACCAGGATTAAATACTTTGTACCATATGTTAATTCTCAAGACAAAGCTGATCCCACTTAAAAGTGAGGCCACAATATAGATTTTGTATGCCGATTGTCAATCCAATTAATTGCCACCATTAATTGCCTTATGACTGCTGTGTTCCAAAACTGTCTGGCTACAAGGTTGAGCCTTATCCCCAGCTAAGTTTGCACCTTGCTCTGTGGAAATCTGAATTCATTTACATATCCTCTGTAACAGAGCAGTCAATCATCCCAGTGCTAAGCAAAGTGCTCCTCAAGGGGTCAAACGTGGTTTACGCTCTGAGGGTTTGCCTCTTCTCGGCAATCCAGGACAAGGAGCAGAAGTGAGACGCATTAGGTTAAACCTATTACGGGTTCCTATTTTTTTTTTTTTTTTTGCTTCGTCTTTGTGTTAAAATGAATTGGCTCATTTTAACACAAAGGGTTGTTTAAAATGTTAGTATTTATGTTGTCTTAGTTTATACAAAGGACAAAGTTTGTTTGTCTTTTTTTTCCATAAAAAAGTACTCCCATATTCTGTTACTGTGTTCATTTGTCTCTCTTTCCAGGTGGAGAAATTGCAATCATTAAATTTGTGTGCTCAGGTTTTTTTTTCCCTTTTCCATAAAATGTAGTACTTTGTGTTTCTGTGCTGGCAGTGTCTCATACCTCTATGGGGGTCAATAACACAGCCATTAATGCCAATAACCATCTAACGTAGTTGTTTGCCTTTTCCATAGAAAATACTGCCTCTATTAGTAATGTGTACTCTGGTTTATTAAATATCATTTCACAGGGAACTGAGTCACACTTACCTCTCCAAGCGGCTCATAAAGTCTGCATCTTGTTGCCGACTGAAAGCATTGTTAGCTCAACAGGTTGGGACACTTACAAAAATGTTTAGACACGAGAAAAATTCCAGTCACAAATAATGGGCTTTGTGACCCAAAACTTCTCAATGGGAACTTTGATAATATGGGTGTGTTGTCTCTTGCTTTCACACTCCATCTCTTTCACATTTAAAACTGAGAGATGAGGTAAGAAGAGTTTTGATTGGTGCTCTGTCCATCTGCATACCGCTGTCCCCTCCTCTAATTGACTTCCTGGTGTTTCCTCCCACAGTGATAATCTCCAATCAGCCATCTGCTGTGTCATCTCACCGCACCACTACTCTGCCCTTCCCTCCTCCCCCTCTACATCTCGCCCCTCCCCTCCACCCCTGCTGGAAATGCCAATATGTTCCATTTTCTCAAAACAGCCATTTAGCAAAGTTTAAAAAAAAACAAACAAAAAACAATTTGCCCTGGCCTGTCCTGCCTTACATAGTTTTTATGTCACAACATTAATGGGGAGGTGTGCTTTGTGGAAAGGCCCTCCTGTGATGGACATAATACACCAGGACAGATGGCGTCCCCTCCCTCCGACCCCACCACTGCACACACAAGCATAAGCATGCACAGACGCACGCCTGAAGCACAGCCTGAGCATTTGGTCCTGATTGTTATTGCCTGTTCCAGTACTAGCCTTATTCTGTCGCTCAGAGCAGCAAGAGCGAGCTACATCTGTGCTGCGTTCACTTGTGATCTGGCTCCGGAAATAGAATTGTATTTTAAAAAGGACATTCTGCTCAACCTTTGAATAAAAAATAAATAATAATAATAAAAAAAGTCTTTTGTGTCTGGCTTTCATTTGTTTGCATTGACATTTTGTGTCATAAGTAGGTGCGCCTTCATGTCATGGTAGGGCAACAAGTGTGAATTCTTGCAAGTCACTGTTCTACAAGACAAGCCAGTCAAGTCTTTTAAGTTCTAAACTTTTAATTTGAAATCTTAAGCATGTAATCGAATTACTTTCAAAAGCTGTACGCCAGAATAAACAGCAGAAACTACATTTTAAAAGTGTTGGAAAACGTGTGCTAATGTTGGTTTGTGCAATATTAGCTAAAACAAAGAACACCATCACGACACCATGAAGAGCAGGATCAAAATGCACAGAGGAAAAAAAAAGTGATAGAAAATGTAAACCATTTCCTCAACAAAAATAACAATAATAATAAAAAAAAACTAATAAAATTGAAGTCCAGGGATATATTCACAAGGACCAAGAAGAGACATGCTGGAGTGTAACAACATGGTTTGACAGAGTCAGACAGATATCAGAGATATATAATCTGGAGGATTGATTAAGGAACAATAAACAGGTGGCTGATTAGAAACTGGGTGCAGCTGTGAGGGAAGGCAATGATCTGAAATTGAGGAAGTTCAAGAAATGGCTAAACAGGCAATGTGGAAAACAAGAAACCGTAATGTGAACGGACCATCATAAGAAATTAATTAAAATTAAGATTCAAACCAAAATTGTGATGAGAACACAGAAGCAACTGTGAAGCAAGTAAATGGAAAATAGACACAATCTGATGTTTTGCTTGTATGGATCATGACAGAAAGTAGTTTTTAAAATTGTGTTCATCTTTGCAAATTACCAAGCTAACCCTAATCCTTGTCTGCATTGTTGGCTCCGTGTCTCTTGTCTTTTTCTTGACCAAACTCCACAGGGCTTTTACTCCGTGAAGAGCCAGCAGTGGCCTTTGGTGGTCGTCACTGAAATGAAATGTTTATAGATGTGTACAATGTGTACAATTCTGTGTAGAATGGATTTATTGAATATGTCAGTTTCACTTTTTTCTTTTTCCATCTTCCATGATGTTCTGATTTATTGAGTTGCATGTGGATTTGAATAATTGTTTTTCATGCCAAAAGTTCTTGCAAGCCCATATTTATTTCTCATCTTAAAGACAAGGCAAAGACAGCACATGTCCATGTCAAGCCATCAACAACTCTAACCTTTATCTAAATGTCTGCAAATAGCTTGCAGATATTTACGTTTGTATGCAGAAAAAACATTAATAAAAATGTGTTCATTATTATTACTCTGCGATCAAAAGCTATCTTTTGCAAAGAGTTCATTGTGTATTATACCAATGAAAATAAATCATACCAAGTAAACATCAGCACAAGCTTGAGACAAGTTAATTAAATCACAGATATTCATTTAAATTTGGCTCCATGAACATCGAGCGCATCCCAGGCTAATGATGTGTAAATTGTAATTGTTGATGATCCAACTTTGAAACTAATTCTTCACCTCCTTTTATGACTTTTTATTATCAAATGCCCAGAAGGCCTTCCTTTTAAAATAAGTACTTGTCTCTTTATAGTGACCTAATATTGGTTTTATCATGTTGCACTGCAGACAAAACTGGAGGAAGATTGTGAAATGCAGATTCTTTAACAGTAAATAAAACAAAAAACTTACACTTTACACTTCAGGATGGCAAGACTTGGAATGCAGGAACGTTTATGGACATGAAAACTGGGATGTTGATGGGAGGAGTGAGTAAAGAACAATGAGAACCAATGACCTTACGCAGCAGAAGCAACAACAACAGAAAAACACAAACATAAACGACACCCAAAACTCAAAAACCAAAGGATCATAACAGATTTAATAAAAATTTTAAAAAAAAGAAAAAAAAAGGTAATGTATTCTGTCTGTAGTGTGGTAACAAAAAAATGACTTACGGGTTCCATCAATGACATGTGTTGGATAAAAATGCTTGCTCAGTGGCATTATGAGGCTGACTGTTGACATCACGGTTCCCTCAAAGGTTAGGACTCTTCTCAGAAGCTCTCTGGGGCACAACTGTCCTCGATAAGTTGCAAAACACGAGCAGTTGTGGATTTGTCTAAAATTTCACTTGTACTCGATAGAGAAATTGATTTGTTTACTCTAATTCTGAACCTCTAAGATGCCAATGACCTGTCACAGAGGCCCATAAGTGACACTTGGGCTTGCTACGAGGTTTGACAATGAACTGTTATTTTAAAAACAAGCCTTGAGCAAGAATCCGTCACAGTGATGGCCTCATTTAGTTAAAAATGTAGGCCTCTGCGACATGTTCTGTGATGATTTACTTTGATACATGTCTGCAAAGGCCTTTTGTGGAACTGCTACCGTTACATTTTGTTTTTTTTGTATTACTTTTCAGTAGAACTGAAATATTTTCCTTAAGAGTCCTGCAAGTTAGGAGTAGCTAAGGCTACGGTATCAAAGTGACAAAAGCTGTAATTAGAGGCTTAATGAGATTATAATGCAATAATGCGGAGTTGCTCAAAACAAAGGGATTAAAGTTTAAATGACGCATTTGCAAAGACAAGTAATAAAACACTCTCCAGCGATGTTTTGTGGGTTTGAGGGCATAGACTACAAACTATGTCATGCATTATTAATAGGTTTAATATTAAACATAATATATGCATGCTTCCTGCATTTCCTCTCTTTAGATTAGATGTGGAGCCACTGATTAAACACTCTGAGTGTCTGGCAGGTCATGTGTTTGTGCCGGGTTTAGGGGAACAAAAATCTGTTTAATCTATGCATCAAGGAGTCCGACTCACTTGGGTAGAAATACAAAACCTTCATACTCCTCATACTGCTAATGGAACCATCTGGAGGGTAACTGTACTCCACCTTTGAAATCTTAGGTTTCATCATGAGTTCTTGATTTAAATGGAGGTTTTCCAACTGTTCAATATTTTCAGCAGAAATCTTTTAGCTCCTCGGGTGCGTGCAGCTCCCACCAGACTGCAAATGACACCTTCTTCTTCTTGCGCTTGCATGGGCTGTAATTCCCTTTCGACAATGTTGTCGGATGCAACCTCTTTGACTACAGGCTGGTTGGACTGCATTGCAACCTTTGCTTGATTCAGGTTCTAAGATAAATCACTTCTCTAGAAACTCGGTAAAGATTTCACGTTAAGTTTGATGTCCATCTCCGAAAGAAATGTGCACCAAACAAAGTTGAAAATCTTACTGAGAACAGTTTTAAACAGTCACTGATTGCCATAGTTACCCACCATTAAGTGGTTGTTTTGACGTTGGTTAGCATGTTGTCAGCTTAGCTAGCCTAGGCTACTACAACTCTTCAAAACTGAGTGATAAAATAAGTTATGCTAAATAAACCAACACAAAGTACTGCGTAATTACAAAGTGGCAGGAGGAGNTAGCATGGCTTACAATTAATTTCTCACACAAAAAAAATGAAAATTGTGGTGTAAGGTATTCAGCTACCTGTTGATTTTAGAAATCACTTAGTCAGTCAATATAAAGACCCTTTTTTTGTAATTTAATCTCAGACGAAAATCCATGTGTTCTTTGAAGCCTTCAAAGTTTTGTTGGAGAATAAAATTCTAGTATAAAATATTAATGTACTTGTCTTCAAGCATATTTTTTGAAAGTCCTCATTTTTTGTTGATGATGCTGGTTTCTTTTCTAAAATGAGGCACAACAAGGACCAGCTGTATTGAAACAGCACATACACCTCTCTACCTGTAAATAATTCCAGATTCTCATTTTATCTGACATCAAATATTTAACTGGTTCCCGGAGTAATAAAGTTGGGATTGATTATAGGACGCATCCCTGTGTTTGGATGCCTGAGGCGGGATGAAACCAATAAGGGAAGTAATTAGATGAAAGCAAGTGGGAGAGACTTGAAAGGCTAAAGCTTGGAATTTGTACTTGAGACATTTATTTTGAAAAGGGATTTACTATTTATCACAAGATTTCTTATGTTTGAACGGAACCAGTTAAGTATTGGATGTTGTATTAGACTGGGTCAGACATCAAAACATGCTGTCTACCAGTGATAAATCATCAAAGTTATATGCACAGACGCAATAGACTTTCTATCACGTCAATTTCCGGTTCATGTGTGCCATCTAGTGGTCAATTTTAATACACAACCTAGTCCCAAGAAACCTGAAAGGGTCCAGATAAATCCCTGTACAGCTCTGGGAAAATTGAGACCACTTAAAATGATCAGTTTCTCTGATTTATCTTTTTATAGGTATGTGTTTGAGTAAAATGGTTTTTTTTTTTTCTTTTATTCTACGAACTACTGACATGTCTAAGAAATTCCAAGCAAAAATTTAGTATTTATTTTCAGAAAATGAGAAATGGTCAAAATAACGAAAAATAAGCAGTGGTTTCAGACCTCTAATAATGCAAAGAAAACAAGTTCATATTTATCTAGAAACAATACTAACTCAGAAAGAGTTCAGAAATCAATATATGGTGGCATACATGAGGTCTCTCTCTCTCTCTCTCTTTCTACATACAGAACTCATGGTTCTCCCACTGGGATTTTTTTTTTTTTTTTTTTACAAAATGTTGTTCCCACCCTCCATGTTTAGTTATGAAGCTCCTTTTATTTATTTATTTTTTTTCAAACAGTACAACAGTCAACATAGGTTTGGTGCTGCTCTCAACGGTGACTCATCCAGGGTAGGATAGATGGATGGACGCTTCAGTGTTTTATAGTCCATTTTGTAAGGCCATCATATTTGCAAGCTGTCACAGGAAGGTGTGGAACACACGAGTCTTCAGACTCTTTGTCCGAGGAATGTTCCTGGTCGAGAACTTGATCACCTTAAACATATTTGAACAGCTGCCCAATCTGAAGAACGGGAACCAGTGCACAGCCCGTTTGTTCCCATGGAGATTCCAGAAGGAGGAGGAGCAACGCTGGAAGTCCTCGATGCTGACCATGTACTGGCCGGGCCCCCACTGAGAGACCCGGACTAGCGTCACAGAAGAGGCGAAGCCACAGGTGTGAGGAGACACGCCATGAAACACGCACTCCCCCGGCCTCACGGGCACTCCTCTTTCCCAGATCATACCTGCCTCCTCTGGTACTGCCATGCCGCCGAGGTTACAGAGAGCCATGAGGCAGACCTCCTCCAGAGCCTCCTTATCAGGGAAACGGAGCAAGATGGCAACAAGGCGTGGCACCGCACCTCGGCGTAGCAGCAATTCTTGCTGCTTAGCTTAGAAGGACAAAAAAATAAAATAAAATAAAATAACAATAATCACAATTCCCATTAATTCAACATAATGGCAAAAGTTTGTTGGTCATGAGGAAACAAAAAACTGCGGATGGATGGATGGATATTCTCCATGTGCAGATTCAACTTTTCCTATAAAAATTTCTGTTTTTTGGCATTCACTTTTACTAGCTGAATTAGGTTAAATTTGCTATAACTAAAACGTAGCATCTGAATTCATGACAAATTATATTTTGACAGCAGCTTGAAATATTGGTAGAAATGGTCTCTTGCGTTCACAAAACACTTACATAAAACTAAAACCACATAATTGTAGGTTATTTTATTATTTCACTTGACTTACAGCTGTCGTAAGACATGCGTGAGATGGCTCTTGCTGCATAAATGAGCAGCTCTTCGTTTGTGCTGGTCAGAACTGACAGCAGGGCTGTAACCAAGCCTGCGTCCCCAAAACCTTTACGAACCACAGCTGAGGACACAAGAAGACTCAGTAAATAAGACTTGTGGTAAAAGCTTCAGCGCTGGAGTAACAAAGTTCAGTAATAAATAATGAAACATGTCTATATCTGTGTGAGTAACCTACATTCCTTGGCAAGCTCAGCCACCAGTTTTACAGTCAACAAAGTCAGAGGCCCTCTGCTTCTCAGAGACAGAGCCAGGATTGGCAGGATCCCGCTGATCACAACCTGCTCAGCAGCGCCTTTCTCTGGACGGACACACACACACACACACACACACACACACACACACACACACACACACACACAAAAATGCATTCAGTACCATAACATCCGTGTATATGATTCAACTAATAAACATGGTAGAATGAATTCTGAAAAAGAGAATTAAAAAAAATAATGTTTTTTTTTTTATTTTTTAAACAGAACACAAATTGATCTCTGGTTGCTGTATTCTTCTAGTCTTTAAATGACATTGACTTGAATTAAGTCTCTAACTGTGAGATCTACAAGGATATGGTCTCTGCATTCTGTTGCCCCCGAGCTGCAAAACATGAATACGGCTTAACTTCACCAACAGACCAGGATCTGACCTGAACTGATCCGCTCGAATGCTGTCAGTCTCTATTAGTGACCAGTGTTGTTTTGGTCTGAGTTTTACTCTTTCCATGGCAGCTAGATCTATTTGCCAGGATATTCTGTTTTGCACTTAGAATTAATAATATATTTAAAACGAATTGCATTAGAGGAGTCTGCATTTTGCATTCCCTAAAAAAAAACAAAAAAGACAGAAAAACAAACAAATAAAATAAAACACAATACAATTCCACTTACTATCTACTTGTCTGATGTAATCTCTAAAATGTACTTATTTACTTACTTTTCTCCCTAATGTTTGCCAGCACTGTGATCAAATGAGGTTTGAGTTCATCTTCAATCAGCTCCACACCTAGAACTCTGATTGCACCCAGTGCATTGTTCAAATTATCTGCAGAGACAGTGTGTAATACAGAAATTAGGACTCGTGCAAATGACCCACAAATAATAACAATAACAAATTAAAAAAAACAAGCTGAGTGGAAGCAATCATTTAAACTATCAAGGTGCTCATTGTGACACACATAGGGCAAAACACCAGAGCTGTCTAAAGTGGTTTAGAAGAACACTTTTAAACACTTGCAAAGGCATCCATAACACTTAAAACTTTCCACATTTTGTAGCATTAAATTCAAAAGCTTTAATATGATTACCAGGACAGGGCCATCCATCTAAACTGACAGGCCTGAAAAGAGAGCGTTAACCAGCAAACAGCCAAAATGCAGCTAAAAAGCAGAGATCCCCAGCTTAGCCTGACAACGATTAGCCAGTCTGACTTTTACAACATTAGATATATATTTTAAGGTTCAAACAGTAACAATTTGTCTTTTTTTTATGTTTGAAAAGCACAAAGAATGAATTATCTAGGATTTGTCTTCCTGTTCATTAAATGCATCGAAACAGAAACTATCACATTTTTCATTCTAACTTAACAAAACTCATGTCCTGAGATTAATGAAGCCAGATGTCGGATTTGGATTTGAAGCATTAATGGGAATGTAACCCATCGATAGAAAATAAAGAGCTTGGAGAGCTTAATTTTAAACCAGAATGTAACCATGAGAAGGCCCATGTTTTCACTGCTTTCCTGCCCCACTTTGCTTCTGCTGATCCTAGGAGGCCAAAGTTTTCACAAGAAAAACTCTACCGGCATCAGCTGCATTTAAAATGGTATTTCTCTTTAAGGAAAAGAAAGTTTGGTTATTTTGCTGTGTGAGTGACATTTTTCATGGTTAAAATTGTGACTCCCACATGCAATGATCTGCAATCTGCTGCTTTAGAACAGTAATTTATTCTCCTGTTTGTAGACCACAATGTGTGTGTGATCTGTTCCAGAAATGCAAAGATTGGGCTAAAAGCTCCTCCATCTCAGAGATGCAGACATGAAAATCTGGCGGTACAAACACTTTACATTTCTATCATTGTTGCTGTACCTGAAAACAACTAATATTGGCAAAAACAGAGAAAAACTCCTTCGTAGTTGCTTCTTCTATTGAGTTCTGTGTGAATTACCCAGGACGACGTGATTTAATAAAACATTAACTTGTCTTAAATCTGAAGATATAATTACATTTGCACAGCTGTGCTCAAAATGTGCAGATGCAATAGAGACACTCCGCTTTCTATTCTATATCAAAACACGAAAACAAAACAATCACAAAAGTGAGGGAAATGACATGTAGTTGTTAAAATGAAGGTATCAATTCTCTTTTATGAACTCAAACATTGACAAAGGAATTGCCTTTCCTGTGAAACAGACAACTAATGGTTTTGAGGTTTGCTCCGCCTTTGTTTTGCATGAAGTTGACCAACTTCTGATGCCTGTGAACCGGTATTCCAGCCCAGGACAATTGGACTACATCCCCGAATTCCTCTGGATTTCCTGTTTTGTTTATCTTGGCATGTCTGATGTTTTCCCATGTGTTTTCTGTTGAGGTCTGGAGATCTTGCTGGATAGGAGCCAACGTGAACCACACTGGTGTTTAGGGGCGTAATGACAAAATGTCATTGATGACTTAAGTGTAAGACAATGGGACCTCTTCAGGTATTTTTATGTATCCAAACTGATCCATGATCTCTGGTATGCAACACATAGTGCTGAAACCAGTATGAGAAACACCCTGAACTAGAACACTTTGAGTTTAGTGTTTGGGGATAGTTGATTATTTACTGAGACTTTGCCTTGCTATTCTTCCAAACATCAGGGTGATAGTTCTCTGTTTTATTCCACATTTTGTTGATTTCGGTTTCCATTTGCAAAACAAAACCACATTTTAGACAACTACTCAGAACGGATGACCTCACTCATTTAACTCCACACTGCCGTTACTTTAAACACACCCCCATGCTCGCCTAGTAGTCACACATTAAAATGTCCAGCTGTGATCATGTGAGGCACATTATAAAGTCATATTACATAGTATATTACAGCCAAATACACAAGTCAGAGCTAACAACAAGACTCAACATGCAGCAAAGTGGACGTAATAAAAACATTGCATTCCAACGTGTGTTCCACTCACCGTTTGGTGTGTAGGGTTGCAGCCGGCTGGATATGTGTTTATTCCTGTGAGCCCGAGCTTGTTTATAGGAAAGTGGCACATTAGGGTGCCCCATGTTTCTCCGTCCTGCCGTCTCTGAAGTCCTGGTGACGAAACTTTCTCACACTGACATATTGTGACTGTTTGTCTGAGTTTCCTTCCACCACTATCCCTTGGAGTAATTGCTTGTTGCTTTGAGGACACTCACAAGAACCTAAGCTTAACTTTTATCTCACATGTACACTCCATACTGTCTTCCAGTGTTTTCCAGCCCAAATATATATATATATATATATATTTTTGTTGTTGTTGTTTGGTGCCTGCCCTGCCTCTTCCCTGCATGCTCCAGCTGGCTCTCTCTGTTCCCTGTCAGGATTAATACAGAGCAAATCCTCACTAAACCTGCGCTCTCATGCAGCCTCTGCGAGTTTGTGCACTGTTAAGGTATTAGCACTTGGCTGACTCTGCCGAGTTTATTCCTACCGCCCCGCAAGCTCACATAATGCCTTTCGGCTTCTAGAACATTTGAGCCAAAACAACACGGACAGACGGGGATCCGGCATGTTTTTCTACACAGGTGGATTGTTGGGTGGAACATTTCCAGATTAGCAGTCTTTCAACTGCTCGATAAATGCTTTGATGTAATATCTCCTTGACCTCGTTCTCGAATTCGTCATCACAAGACGGTTTCTAAAATGTTCTAATTCATATTTAGTGACTTTTTTTTTCATAAGAAGAACCATTCATTATGAGTTTATGGGGAATATTTTTGCAACACTCAGAATTTTTAAATCTGCAACCTGCAGAGTCGGATTGGTGGATAGAGGGTGAATAGACAGTTGAAGGATGATTGGATGACAGACAAGTTGAATGACAGATGAGCAAATGGAAGGATTGCTAGAGGAAATAGTCAGAGGTATAGATGGATCGATCACAATGGGATAGGAAAAAAAAGGTAAAATATTTTTCTGTATTTATCTATACCTGGAAAATAGTAAAAGTCCAAAGGTTGTTCAAGCATAAGCTTAGATAAAAAAAAACAAACAAACAAAAAAAAAAAACAAGGTAGTTAAGATTAAAAAAAGCATGGTAGCAAATAAAGTTGTTTTTATTCAGAGCTGAAAAATGATATATAGCACCACTGAGAAACTAATAATCTAGACAATAAATAAAGATGTAGAGCAAACATATAAATCATTTTATCTCTGGCAATTTTCAAGCCAGCACACACATTCAGATGAGACATACTAAAATCATAACATAACAGAAACATTTTACTCACTTAAACTCACCAAAGAGAAAATAACTCACTTACATGTGTGACTGCTCTGAAATTGGCTTACTGGCTTTAAATAATATGCTACTACTATGTAAAAACAGTTAAACCAAGACAACCAATCATACAACTACAGTAGGTTTTTCCAAATCCTACCTTGCATGGTTTGAATCTTTGGATTATTTACAGAACTGTGAAAGAGTGATTTCTTCTTCTTCTGTTCACTCTTTGTATACCTGAATAATAATTAAAAAAAAAAGAAATATGTGCTATTACAACCAGCTTTCCCAGAGTTTTGCACAATTCCCAGAGGAAGTGACAGGTGAAGAGCAAGAGTCACCAACTCTGTTTTAATTAAGACTAAACAAATTAATTTCTATCCCAAACAAAAGTTCAGTGGTTTAACTGGTCAATCAAAAAAGGTGAAAAAAAAAAAGAAATAAAAGCCCTTGATTGGCTCTGACCAGTAATCAGCTGCTCAGATACAATTCCTTCTTTTTTATTAAATGCCAATTTTTTAATCTCTAAATGCATCAACTAACAGCATGCTAGTAAAAATCAGATAAATGTTAAAGGTCATTTAACATTTAATAAATGTTAATAAATAGGGATAAGAGTCAACTTGTTTAGTTTATTTCAAATTAAAAATTTATATTTAGTTATTTCATAATCAGTGTTTAATATGTACAGTTGTTGAATGAAGACAAATTAGGTGAATTTATACTAGTGAAAGTTCTTACCCCCTCCCCAAAAAGAAAAAAAACTAAATCAGCAGCTCCACCCTCACAGGAAGCCGTAACAGCCTGAACAATGCTTCCCTACAAACATTCATACAATCAAAGTCTAAGAGGAAAATCTCATTAATGGTACACAAAGCCAATCAGTGACTGGATCAGCCACTTATTACCGTCTTTAACGAAGCTACTACATACCTAGTTACTAATACACAGCTTTCCACTCATGTCTTATGAGATTAATTGATCATGTAACTTTCTACTAACATTTAAGGCTGCTACACAGATGCATCTGAAGAAGCTCAATGAAAAGTTCGCTTATTTCAGGTGGATTTTAAGTACGCATTTATGTAAATATCACAAACAATAAACTATAAAATGTAGTCTCTGAGAATTAGGTGAACGAAAAATAAAAACGACTTTAAAAACAAAAAGTTGTGTTAAGGCCTACAAAGTCATGGAGAAAAGTATCTCGCTCGACGCTTGCGTGGCAGACACAAAACAAAGCCTTTGAATCCTTGTTTTCCAAGGCAGTGTCCTAATTTTCCAACACAAATAATTTTGGTTTTCAGTAATCATCAAAAATAACAGAAATAAATGTTTGAAATGCACCACTGCGTGTAAAGAGTTTTTACATAAGTGTCTATTTTTGATATGATGAAATAAATGAACTTTCCAGCGATTAATGACACACCTGTATATCTACGCTTTTTACTCAACCACTGCAAACTAACTAATCCTACTATGTCAAAATCAATCTACTCTCCAGGGATTTTCAGATATTCTACTAATAAGCAGAATAAAGCCATGGAGAAAGTTGAAAAAAATGGGAGTAATGTCTACAAGCCTCGATATGTCATCTGAAAAGAGTTTAAGTGTCATCAGGGTGTGACTGAGCACTTGGTTTTCTTCATTGGAGGTTAAGTGGCTTAGTCTAGCTGGTGTTTTGTCCTAGATCAGCAGTGTGAATTGGCGATTTCAGCAGGTGTCAAACAGTTCCAGCTGCAGTCATACCGCTGGAGACCGTTTCATAACCCACAGAGACCAGGGTGAGGACGTTACTCTGAACATTATCCGGCTTGTTTTGCTCTGCGTGGGACACGACCGCTTCGGAGATCCCAGACTCCGTCCTCATCTTCTTCCTGTTTCTGGCTCGTCCCTTGCTTTTTAAAAGGATCTTCCCCTGCTCCTTCATCCCCCCACAAATCTTGTGGGATCTCTCGTTGTCGGACGAGCGCAGTTTGCGCTGGCGCCTGCGAATGCGACGGGACGGCAGACCCGAGTCGACGGGGTCCGACGCCGCCACGCCAGACAGGATGCGGATCTGCTGATCGATGACCATGACGACCATGTCTAACGCAACGTCCAACATTCCGAGACCGAGGCCATGAGTGACGTTGTCAAACGCGCCACTGTTTACTGGGTCCTTGAAGCATTTTCTCATGTCCTCGAGATGGTTCCTGTGGGAAAGAGGCGAAGCGTTACACTGACACGACTCTCATAGTCACGCTAATTTTGATTGATCGTAAGCACATCCATACTTTGTTTCAATAATTTTGGACCAGTGTTGAACTGTGTTCATCTCAGGGATGAGTTGTTTGGCCATGTTACTGTAGTCAATGTAATCATGGGAAAAATCTTTCATATCTTCACACAGAGCTCTGGTGTCACCTGAAAACAAAAACAAACAAAAAAGTCATTTTAACATCCAACTTGTCAAATAAACTTTTTCACGTGTCACATTATAACCACAGACTTCAATCTAAATAACTGGAACTTTATGTAGCGAGTGTCAGGCGTGCATTTGCATTCAGCTTTCCTGGATCGACACGGAATAAAACCGTCTTTAGCTACAGAAACAGTTTCTCGTATTTTTGAAGTATGTCTCCACTAGCTTTTCACATCCAGAGACTGGAGTTTTTGCCCCTAAATCTTTGCAAAATTTGCTCAAGCTCACTCAGACCAGACGAAGAGCATCTCTGAACACTTCTTTTATTTATTTATTTTTTTTTAGATTTGCTACATATCCTTAGTTTGTATACGCTGCTCTTTATTAAAAGTGCATCCGTCACCTTCAGTGAGTTTGGAGAAGGAGGAGGATACCGCGGTGGTTGTGCTGGGCATGAGGCCAAGGACATTCAGTGACTCCAGAAGTGTTTTCTTGCTGGCTGGGCCTCTGCTGACCCGAGTGTACGCTGCCAGAGACCGCAGGGACATCTTCTCTGGGGCCTGCAGGCGTCTTTTAATTTCATCATACGAAATGAGATATTTTCCTGAGGATGAAGTCAGACAGAATGAGGCAAATCAGCGCAGCGACGTTGGTAATTTGAAAACCGAATTTATGCAAACTGCAATACATAGATCCTGAATAAACTTAGCAAAGAGAAGGCAGACCAAAACTTTCACTGGTGGTCACTTACGAGCTTTGGATCCTTTCATGTTGGGATCCAGGAGAGAAGACACTTCTGCAAAGGGCATCTCGGCATTAGACTCAGAGTTTGTGTTTGCCGACACCTCCTGGTGTTGGGGGATCTCTTCCCCTTGGTGCTGGGCTGTAGCCTGCATCTGTGGCTGAACATGAGGCTGAGTGCTGTGCATTTCCAAATGGTTCTGATCTAACTGAGCCTGACCTTGTGCCTGCTGAGGGAGGACTAATGCATTTTCAGATAAACTTTGCATGCCCATGCCACTTTGAGATATGTTGTTGCCCTGCTCTGGGGACACCTGAAAGATGCTCATAACTGGCTTTACAACTGTGAAAACCATGTTTGCTTGGGGATCCAGACCCACCACCCTGGAAGCGGGGTCCATATTTTCACAAAAATCTTTCTTTTCAAGCAGAAGGAGTAAAATAAGAGGGTATAAGTACTAGCTCAGGTTTATCTTGAAGTCCTGGATACATAATCTTACTACCGTTTTAATACTGATAATAGCTAAAGAAAAAAAGGGGGAACAGTTCTTTTTGTTTTTATCAAGAAAACACCTCTTGTTTACAATATATATTTTTATTGACACTTGGAACTACTCCTGTCACCACAGCAGAAGATTTATTCTGAAAGAGAAAATAAAACCTGATTAGAAATTGAGTTTTAAAAAAATCTGTATTAAGGAGTGGACTGAACTGATAGTCATTGTGCAAATCTGAAGTAAATGTTTAGAAAAAAATAATGACCGGATAAAGCACTGAGCATATTACATCTTTCTACCAGCTTTGCACATCGAGAAACGTAACATTTTTGCCATTTGTTCTTTGTACAATAGGTCATACTCAGTCTAGATGAAGGGTCTGTAAACATCCCTTTTCACAGATATGTATTGTTTTATAACGTAGCAGTGTTTTAAACTTCTTCACAACAATAATATTTATAAATGCATTAAACCACATATACAGTGTAGTTTGCTCATCAAAAAACATTGAAACAAGTTTTGATGTGATACATAAGGAAACGTCCATCTCAAAATGGGAAAACCTTACAAATCCACCTAATTTATGACATATTTAACAACTTATTTAAATTAGTTTGTGACAATTTCTCTTTTTTATTAGTAGATGTGAAACTACAGAGCTACAGGCGAAGCGTCACGACAAATAAATCGCACTTTCAGTGCCTGCCGATTAGCTCAACTCCTCAATGAACAGACCGAACAAACAAAAACTGGCGAAAACTGTATGTTTTGGGCTTAAGAATGAAATTCTCTACAAATGTTTATAGATTTTTTTTTCAACGTGGGTTAAACTTGAAAATAACAAACTAATAAAATCCATAGAATCGTATAATTTCGCGTTTAAAGGTAGCTTAATTGTTTTATATGACTATTTAACGTTTAAGTAAACCATAATTTAATGATTTAGCCATGCTGACTATGCAGCAAAGCTCTAAACTTTTAAGCTAACCACTCTGCAAATGTTAATAAAACCGCCGCATTCAATGTTCCAAACAGCCATCATGGCTGCCAGCCGCTACTGTTGCTGTTTTCCTATGTTTCGGTCGCTGTCAAACGTCAAAGGAAAATGACCAACATCGGCAGAGAAAACTACGGTCCGTGTTGACTTCCAGATACGCATGCATCCTAATTTAAGTTGTGACTGATGACGATGGCGCTACTCACTGAACTGGCGTCTGTTTTTTCCCCCTAAGAGGCCACTGATCCTAGAACGGTCCGAGTTGAAGTCAGCGACATTTTCTCTTCTTCTCCACTGTTGCTTCAGCGGGTTGCAAATCAGCCATACGTGCACCATCATTCGAGACGGGAATCTAAGCTCTGATTGGTCAACTGACCGATCGATCAAGCTGTAAGCGTTTTTTTATTGGACTAGAAAAACGTTGGCAGATGAGACCAGGCGGTAATTCTAAAATGCACTTTTAGACAAAAATTTAATATTTTGGAGTCATTTTGAAAACTAAATCTGCCTTTCTCATTTTTTATAAAACCTATCAGTCTTAAAAAATGGAAATTTGTTATAGGCTAATATTGCTTTCAATTTCATTTCGTGTGTGTATTTCGTTTCTATTGTTACAGGGATACATATTTCCAACAACATACCAAATGAGGCATCAGACGGAAAATTCTTCAGTTAGAATACATCGGTGTGAATACCTTAAAATTAAACGCTACTCTTCTAATAATGCGACTCCGCCATCTAGTGGACATTTTAGAACATAGCAGTGAGATATACAAATTTACACAATTTCATTCTTATTCTTCTGAAATGTGACCAGGTTCATAGGTCTGCCTATGCTTAACTCAGCTTTGTAATCAGAAGCTTACAAAGCTGTGACATAATCATCTCGTCTTCCCAAATTGTTAAATGGCAAAACTCACATTTCCATCATTCCTACAAAATACCAATTAAGCCAACAGGCAGTGGATCAAAAATACACAATTCAGTCAATTTTATTTAGGTACAAATAAAAAAAATGTACAAAAAAAGAGAAAAAAAAAGAACAGAAAGGAACAAATATGAAAACTGTCAATATTGTAAAAGAAAAAGGCATTTGTTAAACAGTTAATTAAAAGCTGAACCAACTAATCTGGAAAACAAAGCATCTTGTGATGCCAGGGTATGCATTTACACAAACATGATATTAAATAAGGAAATATTTGGTTTAAAAAGGCAGAGACCTCAAGTGTGGGGAAAGGATGTAGAATCCACAAAATACACACATTTAGTTTTTCTCCACAAATATCAGTGCTCCAGTCTGACAAGAACAAAAATTAATAAATACATTTTACCAGTACAGCATTAGCTCAGTGCAGTAGAAGGGGGGGTGAATAAGACTGACATGACACTGTCATAAACCCCTGTCATGAACATGAATAAGCCTTCATGAATATTTAT